>NW_024350397.1:211162-685417 GCF_902729225.1 Pteropus medius
TTTTCTTTTTTTCTTGGCAAACTTCAGCCACAGATCGCCTTCTTATTACTTCTTATTAGATCCAAGTCTTTCTGTTCTGAAATGGCCTGCTTATGCTGAAGTCAACAGACAGAACTTCACCATCCACTGAAGCTCACTTGGCTGAAGGTGGAGACATTGAAAGCATAAATGAACTTGCATTTTAGAAGACAGATTGCTTCCTTCCTATGCTTAGCCTTTACCTTTTTAAAGAGAAGTTTCTGGGATTGAACAGAGGCAATACAGTAGAATGAAGATGCCACCAATATTTTGTACAACTGAGTTAATTTAAAGCTTTAGGTGACTTATTTATTTTCTTTTATATTTTTGCTTTAAAGTCATTTTAGAGCTTAAAGATGAGACTGTATTAGGCTTCTTTTTGTTAGGAGCGAGAACTGTATTCTGGAAACACTCAGTTAAAATAAAGGATTTAAAATTGCACTTCATTTTCCACCAAACTTTTAAAACTAAATTGTTCGATGATTTTGACTCCAGTATATTGAATACACTTAATTCTAATAGGCTTCCTTCTCCAAATGTTTCAAATTATAAGACAATCCTGTCATTGTATTCTTCATCAGAATCTGGCACGACCTCTCTTTCTCCGCTTACTTTGCTTAAATGACACAATTCCTGGACCGAGTCATGACAGACATGCCTGATATAAATATATGTTTATAATGTTGGAGTCATTTTTAGAAGATTCAGAAAGTCTTTTTACAGCTAATGTTCTTGATCATACTTGCCACTTTAAAAATGTTGGGGGTTTTTTTTGTAATAACATCTACGTTTTTATTGGTAATATTTCTATTTCTTTCATTTTTGCTTCTATATTGATTTATTTCTCCTACATTTTTATAGACTTTATTTTTTACAGCAGTTTTAGGTTCTCAGCAAAAAAAGAACCGAGGTCCTGTATACCCCCTACCCTACATATGCACAGCCTCCCCTCCTATCAATATCCTATACCAGCTATTTTTTCTGTTATTGATTTCTAGTTTAATTCCAATGTTGTCTGAGAGCATGCATGATTTCTGTTCTTTCAAATTTGTTATGATATGTTTTATGGCCTGGAATGTGGTCTATCTTGGTGACTGTAGGTAAGTCTGAGAAGAATGTATATTTTGCTCTTGTTAGATGACACAGTGTGTGGATATCAAGTATATCCAGTTGCTTGATGGTGCTGTTACATCCTTACTGATTATCTGCTGGATCTATTTCTGATTCAGGAATGTTGAGATCTCCAACTATAATAAACACATCTATTTCTCCTTGCAATTGTATCAGTTTTTGCCTTATGCATTTTGATGCTGTTGTTAGGTGCGTACACATTAAGGGTTATGTCTTCTCGGAGAATTCATCCCATTGTCATTATCTAAAGCCCCTGTTTATCCATGATAATTCTCCTTACTTTGAAGTCTGCTCTTTCTGAAATTAATAATGCTACTCTTGCTTTTGTTTAGCATTAGCATCGTTTATCTTTTCCGATTCCTTTACTTTTAATTTATATGTGTCTTTATATTTAAAGGGGGTTACTTAAAAACAACTTACAGTTAGGTCTGGTTTTTTATTTACTCTGACAATCTGTTTATTAATTGGTACTTTTAGATCTTTGATTTTCAAAGATTATTGATATAGTTTGATTAATTTCTACCATATTTGTTTCTGTTTTTGTTGTCCTTGCTCTTTGTTCTTATTTTTGTCTTTTTCTGTCTTTTGTGGGTTTAATTAAACATTTCATATGATTCCACTTTCTTTCTTAGTTTATTAATTATACTTCTTTTTAAACTTTTTTAGTAGTCACCTTAGAGTTTGAAATATACAATATATAATTACTACTAATCCAAGTCTGCTATCGAATAACACTGTGCTACTTCGCAGGTGGCACAAGTTCCTTCTAAAAACAAAATATTCCTAATTCTTCCCCCTTATACCTTGTATCACTGGTATGATTCATTGCACTTATACATAAGCATACACAAAAGCACACATAATCAAATGCATTGTGGCTGCTGTTATTTTGAACAAACTTATGTTAGATCAAATAAGAAAAATAAAAGCTTTTATTTTACCTTCACTATTCATTTTTCTATGCTCTTCCTTTCTTCATGTATATCTGAGTTTTTGACGTATGTTATTTTCCTTCTCTAAAGAACTTCTTTTAATATTTCTCACAAGACAGGTTTATTTGCAACAAATTCTCTCAATTTTTGTTTGAGAAAGTCTATTTCTCCTTCACTTTTGCAAGATAATTTTGTAGGAAAGAGACTTTGGGGTGAATTTGTTTTCTTAATACTTTAAATATTTTATTCCACTCTCTTCTTGCTTGCATGGTTTCTGAGAAGTTTGATATAATTCTTATCTTTGCTCCTCTATAGGTAAGATTTCAAGATTTTTTATCTTTGATATTTTGCAGTTTTAAAATGATTTGCTTAGATATAGGTTTTTATTTTGTTTTGTGTGCATTTATTTTGCTTGACGTTCTCTGAGCTTCCTGGGCCTCTGGTTTGGGGACTTTAATTTAGGGAAAATTCTCAGTCATTATTGTTTCAAATATTTCTGCTGTACTTTTCTCCTCCCTCTAGTCTTTCCATTATGTATATGTTATACCTCTTGTATTTGGCCCACAGTTCTCGGATATTGTTTTATTTCTTTTACTCTTTTTTTCTCTTTGCTTTTGTGTTTAGTACGTTTCCGTTGACATATTCTCAAGCTCCGTGATTATTTTCTCAGCCATATTTATTCTACTAATGAGCACGTCAAAGGCATTATTAATTTCTGTTATAGTGTTTTTGATCTCCAGCTTTTTGTTGTTTAATAGTTATCTGATTAACTGATAAGGGAAGTTGGCAATCACTTTTCTTTTTCTGATTTTTTTTCATAGTGGTAAAAATATATAGAAATTTACCATCATAGCCATTTTTAAATGTAAAGTTCAGTGGTATTTAATACATTCATAATATTGTGCAACTATCACCAGCATCCATCTCCATAACTCTTTGTATCTCTTAAAACTGAAATTACTAGTACAAAGAGGTAGAACCTAAAAGGTAATAGAGGAATTAAAATAGAATATTCAAAATACCTGATTGACCTAAAAGAAGTAAGAAAGGAGCAAATGTCAGATGCAAAAATAGAAAACATGTAGTAAACCCAAACCTAATCATATCGTAAAGTAAAAAAACTAAACACTAATTAAGTAGGAGAGATTGTCGGACAGGATAAACAAACAGTCTTTAACTATAACTCTACATAAACTTTAAATATAAAAACAGATAGATAGGTTGAAAATAAAACATACCATTTAGATAGTGAGGTAAAAAAGCTAGGGATTTATATTAATATAAGATAAGAAACGTAGATCTCAAAACAATAAAATAGATAAAGAGTAATACTTAATGATAAGTCAGGAAGCCATAAGACTCATGAATGTGTACGTATCCAAAACAGCTTCAAAATACATGAAGTTAAAACTAACAAAACTAAAGAGAGAAATAGAAAAATGCACAGCCATAGCTAGAGATTTTAATACCCCTCTCTCAGAACTTATTTTTTTAAGTATGTAAAAAATAAGAATGACACAAAAAATTGAACAGTAGCAACCCCTTTTATTAAACACTATCTCAAGAACTGCAGAATATACATTCTTTTAAAAAGCACATGAAATATTTACCAAAATAGACGGTATCCTGGACCATAAAACGAGTCTCAATAAATTTCAAAAGAATGAAATCTTAGAATATATTCTCAGACCTCAATACAGTAAAAACAGAAATCAGTAACAAGAAAATTTCTAGAAAATTTCTAGCTTCCTAGAAGTTAAAGAGTACATTTCTGTAGGGCCTATGAGTCAAAAAAGAAATTATAAGAAAAATTGGAAAATATTTCAAACTGAATAATGAAAACACAATATATCAAGATTTGTGGGATGTACGTCATGCAGTTTAGAGGGAAATATATAGGTTTAAATGAGTGATTAGTAAAGAAGAAATGTTTAAAATCAGCAATCTAAGTTTCCACTTTAAGTTAGGAAAAGAATAAATTAGGTAAGTAGAAGGGGAGAAATCATGATAAGAGCAATATAAATGGAATAGGAAACAAAAACCTAGAGAAAATTATCAAATACTACCTTTCATTCTTGGAATGAAATTTTAAAAAGATTAATAAATTCAGTAAACCCTTAGCAAGACTAGTAATGAAAAAAGAGAAAATAATTATTAATATCAGAAATGAAAAAAGGAGCATCACCAGATCCTACAGAGATTATAAGAATGAGGGCCTACACTGCTGGAGCAAATTTGAGAATGTAAGATTTGTACAACCACTTTGAAAATAATTTTGTCACCCCCCCCAGTTTTATTGAGATATAATTGACATGTAACATTGTATTAAAGTGTACAACTTAATGATTTGATATTTATATATTGCAAAATGTGTATTGCACAATAATTTAGTTAACATTTATTATACCTCATATAGTTAGAATTTTTTCTTGTGATGAGAACTTTTAAGAGCTACTTTCTTAGCAACTTTCAAATATACAATATAATGTTAACTATAGTCACCATGCTGTACAGTACGTCCAGAATTTACTTATAACTGCAAGTTTGTACCTTTTAACTACCTTCATCCAATTCCCTGACCCTCACTTCTGGCAACCACCAATCTTTTCTATTTTTATGAGTTTGGTTTTTTAAATTCCACATGTAAGTGAGATCATGTAATATTTTTCTTTCTGTCACTGGCTGATTTCACTTAGCATAATGCCCTCAAGATCCATCTATGTTGTTGCAAATGGCAGGATTTCCTTCTTTATTACGGCTGAATAATATTCCATTGTGTATGCATGTGCGCGCGCGTGTGTGTGTGTGTGTGTGTGTGACATTTTATTTATATATTTATCTATTGATGGATACTTAGGTTGTTTCCATGTCTTGGCTATTGTAAATAAAGCTGCAATAAAACAGGCGGGTGCATGTTCAACTTTTCAAGTTAGTTTTGTTGTTGTTGTTTTTTTCCTTTGAATATATACCCAGAAGTAGAATTGCTAGATCATATAATAGTCCTATTCTAAAAGGAGGAACTTCCATGCTGTTTTCCATAGTGGCTGCACCAATTTCCATTCCCACCAGCAGTGTATAAGGGTTCCTTTTCCCCCACAACCTCTCCAACACTTGTTATTACTTGTCCTGTTGATGATAGACATTCTAATAGATGTGAGGTGGTATCTCATTGTGGTTTTGATTTGCATTTCCCTAATGATTAGTGATATTGAGCAAATTTTCATGTACCTATTGGCCATTCATCTTCTCTGGGAAAACGTCTGTTGAGATCCTTTGACCATTTTTAAATTGGATTTAAAATTTGCTTTTATTTTTAAAGTTTTGCTATTGAGTTGTATGAGTTCTTTATATATTTTGATATTAACTCCTTATCAGATAGATGATTTGCAATTATTTTTTTCCCTTCTGTAGTGTGCCTTTTCATTTTGTTGATGGTTTCTTTTGCTATTCAGATATAGTGCCATTTGTTAATTTTTTATTTTTGTTGATTGTGGTTTTGTTATCAAAATACAAAAAACCATCACTAAATCCGATGTCAAGGAACTTACCCTTCATGTTTTCCCTTAGGAAAACATATGATTTTTAGTCTTACATTTAAATCTTTAATCAATTTTGAGTCCATTTTTGTGATTGGTGTAAGATAGGAATCTAGCTTTATTCTTTTGAATGTGGCTGTTCAGTTTTCCCAGCACCATTTATTGAAGAGACTGTCTTTTCTCCATTGAATATTCTTGACTCCCTTGTCAAATATTAGTTGACCATATATGCTTGGGTTTATTTCTGGGCTCTTGATTCTGTTCCATTTGTCTATGTGTCTGTTTTTATGCCAGTACCATACTGTTTTGATTACTGTAGCTTTATAATGTAGCTTGAAATCAGGAAGTGTGATGCCTTCTGCTTTGTTCTTCTTTTTCAGATGGCTTTGGTTATTAAGACTCTGTTGAGGTTTCATATATATTTTAAGATTTATTTTTTTCTTCTATAAAACATACCATTGAAATCTTGATAAAGATTGCATTGAATGTATAGATGGCTTTGGGTAGTATGAGCATTTTTTTTTTTTAGTATGGACATTTTAACAATATTAATTCTTCCAGCCCATGAGCATAGAATATCTTTCTATTTATCTGTGTCTTCTTCAATTTATTCCATTAATATCTCATAGTTTCAGTGTACAAATCCTTCACCTTAGTTAAATTTATTTCTAGGTGTTTTGTTCTTTTTGATACAAATGTAAATGGGATTTTAAATAATTTCTCTTTCTGACATTTCACTGTTAATGTAAAGAAACACAACTGATTTTTTATATTGATTTCGTATCCTGCAACTTTATTTATGAGTTCCAACTGGTTTTTTTTTTGTTGTTGTTGTTTTTGGTGGAGTCTTTAGTGTTTTCTATATATAATATCATGTCTTCTATAAGTGGAGACAGCTTTGCTTTTTTATTTCTGATTTGAATAACTTTTATTTATTTTCTTGTTTGATTGCCTTGGTTAGGGCTTCCAATGCTATGTTGAATGAAAATGATGAGATTGGACATCCTCGTGTATTTCCTGATATTAGAGGAAAAGCTTTTAGTTTTTCACCAGTCTAATGTTAGCTGTGTGCTTGTCACATATGTGGAGGTACATGCTCTCTATACCCAGTTTGTTGAGAGTTTTTATCATGAATAAATCTGGAATTTTCTTTTAAAGTTAAACATTTATCTATCCTATAAACCACCACTTTCAAACATAAAAGAACTTGTACAGAATACTCATATTGATTCACAATAATCCTAAATTGGAAATGAGCCACATGTCCACCTACAGGAAGATAGCAAAAAAAAGAAAGAAAGAAAGAAAAGTGGTACATTCTCACCATGGAGTACTACTCTGAATTAGAAAAGGAGGGAATGAATACTATATGCAAAAAGTGGATGAATCTAATCCAATATTGAATGAAAGAAGCCAGACATTGATGTTTGATTTCACTTATGTGAATTTCAAGGACAGGCAAAACTAATCTGTGGTTATGGAAATCAGGAGGTTATAGGGATTGATTGAAGGGAACGCAAGGAAGCATTTTCCAAAACTCATTGAATTGTCCACCTAAAATCTATGCATCTCACTCTACATAAATTATGCCTCAGTAAAAAAGTGATGTCTCTCCTTTCTTACTTAAAACTGCATACCCAAATGTCCATAGTGGGGCATAGTTTGGGATCATTTGCCACCATGTTTTCACCCATCTAACCTGCTTAGCATGAGCATTGTTAGTGTGCCATACTGACTATGATAACTAGTCTCATTTCTCAGTCCTTATTTTTCTCAGCAGTGACTTGTTTATAGGGCTTCCTATGCTTATGAGTTTAACTATGTCTCCCTATTACACAGAAGGTACTTCTCTTATTTGTATCTTTTTAACAAAATGTATTTTCTGCTTTGATTATGTTTTGGCTGATGTTAGTAGTGCCAATGTGTTAATATTTACCTAGTTTATTTGTTTCCACTCCATTGTTTTCCATTTTTGTGTCATTTTATTATGTGTTTACAGTTCTGTAAACAGCAAACAGCTGAATGTCAGTTTTGTTTCTGTTTTTAGGTCAGACTAAGAATCTCTGTCTTTTCTGTTCATTTGTTTTTGTTGGACTTAACCCATTTATTTTTACTTCAGTAATTGATATATTTAGTATTATACCTCTTACCTTGGTGTATGTTTCCCATTTATTGTACTTTCTTTTTAACATATTTTCTTTCTTTCTTGTCTTCTTTCCTCCCTCTTCCCCATCCTTTCATTCCTCCTTTCATCCCTTCTCTCCTTCCTTTTCCAATATTTTTGTAGTTTGAGTTATACATCTTATTATTATTCAAATTAATAACATTTTATTTTTCTATAAACATTGGCAATCCATCTTTTTTACCTGCCTCTCATAACCGGAACAGTCAGGAATTTTGGCATACTTCAAGCCCCCTCTTTGCCTACCCATTGACATTATTTTCTGAAAAGCATGTTAAATTATAGTTTCAAATTTTTATTATTGTAAAACCATGATTTCTCTACTTTTAGAGAAATGGTTTCTTAAGTTGTATTATGTTTCAAAACCATTAGAATAAAAAATGTCATGATTATACCCATTTCTTTACTTTCCCTTATTTTCTGAATTCCATGATGGCTTTATTCTAACTTTTTGTGTGTGTGTGAAGAACATAATCTAGTAATTCCTTAGGAATGGGTTTCATGAGAAGTGAACTTTCAGAATCTTTGTAATCAGAAAATATATACTTTTTGCCTTCAAAATTATATGATTTGGTTCTGTATTTGAATTCTAAGTTTAAATTATTTTACTACAGAGATAATATTGCAGTATGGACTTCTTGCATATGTGCAGTTACATGCTAATCTACTTAAATATATTTGCAGGTAACATGTTTTGAATATATTACATGCTAATCTACTTAAATATATTTGCAGGTAACATGTTTTTCTTTCCTCCCTTCCTTTCTTTTTCATTCTTCCTTTATTTCTTGAAACCTACAACTTTGTCCTTGTCAAAAATTTTAATAAGATATATATGATGTGCCTTTCTCCCCACAATTGCTAGACTTTCAGTGGACTCATCTATTTTCCTTGCCTCTTAATCTTTTCCTCTTAATTCATTACTTTTTAAATTTTTCACTTAATGCAGAAAAATCCCTCAGCTTGTATTTCCAGGTTAACAATATGATCTTCACTTACTTCCATTGTATAATTCAACTCATATACTGAGATTTTTTTTGTGAAGTTAGAGAATGACTATCGTTCCTAGTGTCCAGCCACTCTTGATCACTTTTTCATATCAACTCTTTGTTGTTGTAATATCCTCTCATCTCTCTGGGGATACTAATGATTATTTTGCAGTTTCTTCTGGTCTATTTTGTAAATTCTGTTTTCTCTAATGTTAGTTCTTTTTCAAGTTGTTGATTTTGCTCAGGTACTTGGCAGTTCTTGGGTATATGTTTATATTAATGAAGAGAGATTTTAATTTCAGTGCTTTTAGGTGATGGGTACCCCTTCAGCAAGTTGAGAATTCTTGTTTTCCTAGAAATGAATATAGATTCCCAAAGTTGTGCAGAAAAGTTGAGGAGGATGTGCATGAAGATGAGTTTTTCTTACCTTATGTGGTTACCTTGTCTTGTGGGCGCAGGGCTCCCATTCTTCTCAGCTGAAATGTATGTAGGATACTACTCCATTTCTACGGCCCCAGTATTTTTAGCTCTGAGAATCTTTTGTATCAGAGCTCATAATTTATGTAGAGGAATATACTTTCAGCATAAAAAAAAAAAAAAAAACAAGTTTCCCTTATAGTCACATAGTTAGTAATCATAGAAGCATGAACTTTGAAGTCTGGAAGGCCCATCAAGAGTTGAAGAAATGGCATTATAAATCAGTAACTTTCATTAGGATGAAGAGATGTATTAGTTTCCTATCGCTGCAGTAACGAATGACTGAAAACTTAGTAGGTTAAAACAACACAGATTTATTCTCTTATAGTTGTGAAGGTCAGAAGTCCTAAAATCAAGGTGTTGACAGGGCCATGTTCCTTCTAGAGGCCCTGGGGAGAATCCATTTTCTTGCTGTTTTTCTGGTTTCTAGAGGCAGCCTGTATCCTTTGGATCATGACCCTTCATCTTCAGAGCCAACAGTGCAGTGTCTTCAAATATCTCTCTGTCTGACCTCGGCTTCTGTAATTATATGTCTATCTTTAAGTCTGATTCCCCTTCCCCTCTCTTATTAGAACCCTTGTGATTACATTGAGCCTACTCAGGTAATGTAGTATTATCTCTCCACCTCAAGATCTTTAACTAAATCAGTTTCGCAAAGTCCTTTTTGCCATGTAAGGTGACATATTCACTGGTTCTGAGAGTTAGAATGTGGGCATTTTGAGGGATCATTATTCTCCCTCCCTTAGGAGGCTAAGAGGTTTCTGTCTTGGGGCTGATGAGGCATAGCAGTGAGTGGCCTCAGGAGCAGGTAAGGAGGAGGCATCCTAGGTTTGGGGTAGATTTCTGATTACTCCTCTGCCCTTCCTATGTTGGTCTTCCCACTTCCTCCACTTAGCTCCCACCACTCCCACTATCCTTACTGAGCCCATTTTTTCCTTTCTTTGTTCCTCGCTGCTCAACACTAATATCTCAAAGTTATCCTGCAGTGATGCAGAAGCCCTACTACCCAATTAACACAATTCAAAGGATAAATGTCAACATTTATACCAAGTATTGTCAGACAAAATATAAAAAGTAGGTAGGCTTCTTTATGGATTCTGTAAGAGTCTGTAAAAATCCAATTTATGTACTAGAAATGACTACATATGTTATACAATCGAAATACCTCTACAGAATCCCAAAATGTGCATGTGTTGGGCCTGCATTTAATCTAGGGTCGTCTCTTTAGATTATAATGTGAAATGCACTTTTGAGATCTTTGATGAAAACCACATGGCAGAGCTTTGCCACTTAGCCGTAGAATGGGGTAGGCCCTCTGCCTACACAATGTGTCCTGTGTAGCTTTCATGTTTGATGGATGGCCTGATTTTCTGTGTATATAACAGATGCATCTTTCTGAAACAGTGAAATCTGATGATAGAGCCCATATTTAATATATTTAACTGGAGTTGTTGATAGAATTAAACACTTATTAGCAAAGGATGCCATCCATTCTCTACATTAAAAACAGAGGGGTTTCTTTTTTTTTTTTTTTATTGTGATCTGGCCAATGTTCTTTCCACAAACTGTGCTCCCAAGAAAGGGCGGACAAGCAAAAGAACAGATACATCATTCCAGGACAACCTAGTTTCAGCATATACCGACTAGGTCTTCTTTTTTCTGCGTCCTTTTCTTCATTTCCATTACATGGACACCAGAGTCATCTTATCATCAACATTATATCTTGATTCTATTCTATAGTTTTTGTCTTCTGCTTTTTTTTTTTTTTTTTTTTTTTTTTTGCTTAAAATGAGACTAGGTCCAGGAGGCTTTTTGAGTCTCTATAGTTTGAAGGGTTTTAGTATATCAAGTATGGAGTCTTAAAATCAAAATTGGTCTTTATTGACATGATAAAGCTCCACCTTGGCTCCTTGAGAGGTGTTACTATTCTGGTTATAGATGGGCTTTGTTGCCAGTCTCTCAAAAAGCAGAAAGGTGAGAAAAAACAGCATCTTGTGTTCATATAACTCTTATATTGCTAAGGACTAAAATCTAAGTTTTTAGAGGAAGTAATCACCCTAGCAAGATTTACTTGCTTTTTTTTTTTGAAACATTTCCCCCAAGATTCACCGAGTTTTCTCTAGTTTTGGCAACTTCTATTTCTGCATAATTTAGTGAGATTTCATTTTAAAAAAATTCTTGAAGACCTATTACTAAAAGAGAATTCTTGCTTGGGTACAAAATTTAAGAAGAGCACAATAAAACAGCTTTCCAGAGCAATATCATCATATTTTTGAGCCCTGCATGCCAGAAACACAAGATTGTCATATGAGAAACACAAGTAAGGGATTTTTTTCTGGAAACCAATAACAATAACAGCAAAAATCCCTTCAACTGCAAAAAATTAAATAGATTATAATTAAGGAAATATTTAAAACAAAATCCAGCTGTTAATCTAAATGCTGATGTTTTTATCCTGTTTCTAATAGCTTTGGATTGAAAAGACTCAAAGAGAACACCCCGGAGTAAAATCAAAACTCATTAATTGTATCATTTTCATCTAGATTCTCCTGCACAGAGCTGCCTTCTGGCTGGCCCTATAATTGTCGTAATAATAGTAAAAGAAACAAAAGAGGCACTATTAAACAATTAGAACTTAATGTCATCCTAGAACATTTTATAAGCTCAAATATTTGTTGCAAGAATTGATCAATTGAAAAATACTAGGATGAAATTTAATGACATCTATTTTCAAATAAATTACACAGTTTAAAGTTATTTTAAGAAAATTAGAAAATGTAGATAACCAAGGAATATGAACATATAAGAGCAAGCTTACATATTACTGATTTCGATTCTTAACCCCCAAACCACTCTCAAAAGAAAGATCAAAGAAATAAAATTTGGGGGATAAAATAAGACAAGTCATGAATTTAGAAAAATGTCAATTACCTTATACAAAGGTCATGTAATTCCTGGTGCATACATTACAGTTTTGATCAAGTACGGAAAGATATGGAGAGTCATGGGTCCTTTCCTTTTCTGAGAAAGCACTGCAGTATTTTGGGAGTAAGATAAGGACATTCAGGTGGTGGGGGTGGAAGTGGGGGTAACGACACTAAGAGCCAGGTCTGGAAGCATTGATGGACCATTAGGGAGGCTGGACGCTATGGTCCCATCTTCCTGCTGCAGGTCACGAAGTTAGAGCCTATAAATAGTGGGGATGGATGGAAAAGGAAGTAGCTCTTCCCAACTACGTTCCTATCATCTGGTGATCAATATGAATGAACAAAACTTGTCAGTGCAAAAATAGAGATTGATGGAATGGATTTTAAAAATCCAGTTATGTACTGATTTATAGGACAACCTAAACACCTAAGGCTATATAGAAGTAGAAAGTAAGAGGATTGAAATATGTGTTAGGTAAATGCTAATTTAAAAAAAACTGGTATAGCTTATTAACTAATATAAAATAAATATACAAATCTAAAAATATACATTTTAAAATAAAAAGCATCATTAGGGTTATAGAAGTTTATGATATAATGGTAAATATTCAAATCACTAAGAAGATATAAAATCACATTAAAAATTTCTAAACATGTGTATACTTAATTAATTTGAATATACAAAAACTGATAAAACTACAGGAAGAAACCGACAGATCCAGTGTTGTAGAAGAGAATTTAGCAAATATTTACTTGTAGATATGTTAAAAAGAAAAATAACTAGTCAAAAATATAGATTTAAATGAGACAATTAAGAAGCTTGATTGAATAGACACATTTAAGGGTTGTAAAACTTCATTATTCTCTAAGTCATAAAGCAAATCTCAATAAATAGGTATTATATTGACCAAAATATTAGAATTTAATGACAAAATAAGGTATTATATTTTTCTATTATTTGGAGATTTCAACAATCAACACTTGTAAAAAACTCATGGCTTAAATATAAAATCATGAACAAGATTTGAAAATACTCAAAAATAAATGACAGTATTTCAATTACATGAACATTTTTTAAATGGCCTATATATTGTGGTTGTCTGAAAACATTTAAGCTATAAACAAAAAAGGTAACTAGAAAATTCTAATGTAATTGGAATTTTTAAATTATACTTTTGAATAATGCATGGGACAGAGAAGAAATTATAATGAAAAATAGAAAATGTTCTAAACCATAACAGAAATACTTCATATTAAAACATGTGGTATATTATCTTAAATACATTAAAACATATATTGAGAAAAAATTATAGCCATTAATGCATAAATTTAAAAATAAATGCTGAAAATTAATGTCAGGCAAAATAAACTATCATAATAAACCAAGGAAAGTAAAAAGGAAAATAGTATTTTACAACAGTGAAAATAACTATAGTTACAGATAACATTATGAATAATGATTGAGTGATGTCAGTGAAAACAAATACTATGTTTAGCATACCCTTCTTTTTGGCGTTCATTTATTTAGTCAATGGTTTATATGGTAAATGACACAGAACATAAAATATACCATTTAACTATTTTTAAGTGTATAGTTTAGTAGTTGTGTATATTGACATTACTGTGAAACAGATCTCCAGAACTTTTTCATCTTGCAAATCTGAAAATCTATACCCGCTAGCCACCTCCCCTCATCCTCCTTCCCATAGTCACTGGTAACCACCCTTCTAATTCCTGTTTTTACTAGTGTGACTACTTTAGATACGTCACGTAAGTGTAATCATATAGTGTTTGTCTTTTCATGATTGGTTTATTTCACCTAATATAATGTCTTCAGGGTTCATCCATGCTGTAATATGTGTCCGGATTTCCTTTTTTCTTAAAGCTGAATAATATCCCACTGTATGTGCACATCACATTTTGTGTATCCATTCATCCATCGATGGACATTGGGTTCTTTCCACCTCTTGACTATTGTGAATAGTGCTGCTATGAGCATGATCCCCTTTTTAAAAAAATGTTCAAAGGGCATCTAGAGCTACACAACTTTTTAAAGTCATGTTAGATAAAATCTAAAATATTGAGAGAATGCTAAATCGAAAATTCAGGGCAGTTGGTAATTCGAGGCAGGGTTTAAAGGCCAGCGAATAAAACAAGTAGAAGGGATGACCAGTTATAGTTGTTCATTTGGCCAGGTGCTCATGCTCTTCGTCATATCGTGATCCATACATAAACAATGAAATACATAAGACCATGCACGAACTGATGATGACAGTGTGTCATAAAGTAGAGAGTTTTATTTATTAAATTGTGTCCACCTGAGGTTCATTAGAAAAACAATTGTGTGTGACTTCCCTCTGTGATGTGTTCTGTTTGCATGTACTCGTAACTGTTTATTTTTTAATTCATAAAATTCAAAGTAAATTGCTTTCTATTGTCCTTTAAATGGCTTTAACTAGTATAATTATCATACAATAAACTGCAAATATACAAAGTGAACAATTTGATAGGTTTTAACATATTGATACACCCATAAAATCATCACACAATCAAGAGAACAAACACAGCACAGTTCCCCAAACTTTTCTCCTGCCTCATTGCAGCCCTCCCTTCTGATTCTCCCCGCCACCCTAAGCAACCACTGATCTGCTTTGTGTTCCAGTAAATTAGATTGCATTTTCCAGAGATTTATACAAATGGAATCAAACTATGTACTTTTGTTGTCTGGCTTCTTTCACTCAGAATAATCATTTTGAGATTCACTCATGTTGTTGCAGGTATTAATAGGCCATTCTTTTATCTGTTCACCTTTTTAATTTTAGCTGTTTTAGTATGTGAGTGATATCTTATACTTTGAATTTTCATTTCCCTGATAACTAATGAAGTTGAGCATCTTTTCATGTGTCTAGTTGCCAACTATGTATCTTCTTTGGTGATATGTCTGTTGAAATCTTTTTCAAGGTTTTTGATTCTGAGATTTTTAGAGATTAGTATTGTTTTGATCATTCTTTATATATTCTAGTGTGCTGGCTGGAAAATTACTGCTTGGCTATCACCCATGGGAACATAGGCTATTCCCTATGGGTACATAACATTCTAACGATAAGCTTTCTGCTTCTGTACCCCCTGCTTGCACAACCGACCTGTGGGTTGACAGTTAGTAAAAAGAAGAAAAATAGACTTGTATGTTCAAATAGAATGAAGAATGGGCTTAAAAACCCTGTACCTCTACATTTCAGGGCTGCGTAATTTGGGGTCTGCGTACCCCTGGCAGACCCAGCTGGCTGAATAAAGAGTGTGTTTCTTATAACTCACTGATTTCTGGTGGTCCGTGTGTCTCTCGGGGGCTGGCAGCTACAACACTAGGTACAAGTTCTTTATCAGATATATGATTTGCAAATATTTTCATGTTGTCTGCAGCATGTCTTTTTATGCTCTTAAAAGTGAAGAGCAGAGAAGTTTTCAGTTTTGATGAAGCCCAATTTATCAGTTTGCATTTATATGGATTGTACTTTTGGTGCCATGTTTAAGAACTCTTTGCCTAATCTAAGGTGACATACATTTATATCCTCTTTTTTTTCTAAAAATTTTGTAATTTTAGGCTTTACATTTAGAGCTCTGATCCATTTTGAATTAATTTTTATACATTGTGCAAGGTATGGGATAAAGCTGATTTTTTTTTTTTTGTCTTGTGAATATCCAATAATTTTAGCACCATTGTTAAGAAAAAAAATCATTCTTTACCACTAAGGTATTTTCATAATATTTCATTTAGACCTAGTTTTCAATTATGTACATGTGGTAAAGGGGAAAGGAAAGCAAAGGAAGTCTAGACCCAGAATTTGGGATACTAAGAAGATAAGACCGGGGAGCTATTTACAGAGGATTGATGATATTTCCATCATGTTACCTGGATGCTGGATACAATGTGTGGTAAGAAGGTTTCTAAGATGGCTCTAATGATCTCCGTCCCCTGGTGTTACACCTTTGAGTGCGTCACTTAATGTCGTAAAAGGGATTTTACTAGTAATTAAGGTTACTAGTCAGTTGATTTTGAGTTAATCAAAAAGGAGAGTTATCTGGGTGAGCCTAATCTGATCACTTGAATTCTCTAACAACAGAGAGTTTTCTCCTACTGGTCAGAATAGGAAGTCAGAGATACAAAGCGTTGGAAAGATTTGACTGACATGTCATTGCTGGTAAGAAGATAGAAGGGCTACATGTCAAGGAAAGGAGGACTTAAATCTTACAACTGCAAGGAACTAAATTCTGCCAACAAGCATGAGTTTGGAAGCTGATTCTTCCCCAGAACCTCCAATGAGAATTCGGACTAGCTAGTAACTTGATTTCAGCCATGTGATACCCAAGCAGAGAACCCTGTCCCACCATGCTGGACTTCCAACACACAGAACTGTGAACTAATAAATAGATGTTGTTTTAATGCTAAGTTTGTGGTAAGGTGCTATAGGGCAATGGGAAACAATATACATGGATATTTATATTTTGTTATAGTTGTACCTTTTACATATGTTATAAATATTCTTTAGTGTGATTTCATTATTTAATAAACATTTTTGCTTTGTAGAATATTTTTAAATTTTTATTTAACTGGAGTATAATTGACATACAACATTGAATAAGTTTAAGATGTACAATGTGTGGATTTGATACATTTGTTTATTAAGGAGAAAGCTAACAATGAATTCTCTTGAATTCACTGGGCTTTCTGAATAATGCAGATATAAGCACTGGTGTGTGTGTATGTGTAAAAAGAATGTAAAGATCTGACCTATACAATAATGAAAATATGTCTTCAAGATAAGTCATGGGTTATGGGACATGACCAGGATTTTTTTTATAACAGTCTTTTATTAGACTGTATAAAGTTACCAAGCAAAGATTATAACATTGGGCCAAGAAAACAGACTACTATGTATGGAGGCCTGGATTTGGAAAATAATTTAATCCTTTTTTTTCTACAGAATGATGTTATTGTTGCACTAAATATAGGAGTTGTAAAGTGATTGTGTATGTTAGTTTAAATGCGTAAATATTTCTGTTATGGTGTTCTCATGTACACTGACCATAAGTATTTTATTTTATGGTGTGCTCGAATTAAATATATTACAAGAAAAGAAGGCATTTGAATCTGGAGTGAAATCGGCATGGCCGCCAGTATCCTGAACCCATCAAGCATGGATTTGCTACTAATAGTACAAGTGAAATAGGAACAAAAACCCTGGAGCCTTTAGAAGGCAATTCCATTGACTCCAAACAACATTTTAACATATTTTAACAGATGTGAGATGAATGGCACCAAATAAATGAAACCTAATGTGAATAATCAGCCACAAGATGGCATTTGGATACTGATGTATTTAAAGTTTGAGACAGTGTAGTAACTTAAATATATACCTATATTAACCTCCTCCCTTCCCAGTTCACTTCCTCTTATATCACCATGTGATGAAATCTTCAGGTTTATTTTCTCTGTTGTTTAACAGTCATAAAACATCTTATTTATTTTTCAACTTGTTTTTTTATCTTTTGTAATGGTTAATTTTATGTGTCAGCTTGACTGGCCCATGAGGAGCTCCTATACTTGGTTAAACGTTATTCTAGGTATTTCTGTAAAGGTGTTTTTGGATGAGCTTAACATTTGAATTGGTAGACTGAGGAAAGAATATTGCTCTCCATAATATGGGTGGGCCTCACCCAATCAGTTGAAGTTCTGACTAGAATAAAAAGGCTAACTGACCCGAAGTGAGAGAGAATTCTCCGACCTGATGGCTTTCAAATGAGAACATTGGCTCTTCCTTGTTATACAGTAGCCTGCAGTCTTTAAATTCAAACTGGAACATCAGTTCTGCAGATTTTTGATTTGCCGGTCTCCAATTGTGTGAGCCAATTCCTTGTAATAAATCTATCATCAATCTGTCTATCTATCCATCTATTTATCTGTCTATCCATCTATCTCTCTATCTATCTATCATCTATCTATCCTTCTATCATCTATCTATCTATTTATCAATCATCTATCAACTGTCATCATCATCTATCTATTCTATTCCATGGGTCCTGTTTCTCTTGAGAATCTTGACTATTTTATCTCTCAAGGTGTTGTTGACTAAGTCCCCAGTATTATATTCCCAATGTCCAGACTCACCCTTAATAATTGTGCATACAATCGTTTGCTGAATGAAAGTATCTTGATGAGGGAGCTGTGATGTGTTTAGATGTTTTAGGGGTGGCACTGAAGGGGACAAATATGTCAGCTTGAGAATACAGCATCAACTTGGGTGACCGGTGAAATAGTGTCACACTGATATGAAAAGTGAAATGGAAGAAATTTTTAAGAGTCAAAGCATATTATTACTAAACAGGGGAGTTTGTGTAAACTCTGCTAAAAGAAAGGGATAATCTATTGATGAGTTTTAAATATTCATGACTTTATAGATATTTGGAAATTGTATATGTTGATAAAAAAAATTTAAGACTCTTATATGGAAGTTTTAGCCAGCGCTGATATCTGCAGTCATGTTTGTTTCCCTAGAGATCCACGTCATTCATTTGAAAGCAATCCATAAAGAAATCAGTGTCAATTATGATTACACGTTTCAGTTGCCTCTTTTAGGAAAAGATGGAAGGGATGGAAATCAAGGGATAGAATGAAAGAAAAAATTTTTTGTTGGTGGTTGTCAGAACTCTGAATGTGAGTCAAGAGATGCACGTGTGATGTTTGTGAGTTGCAAAATCTATTGCAAATCACGATGTCTTAGTACATGGTGTCACTAATGAAGAAATAGGTAGGTCCTCCATTGTAAGCCGTCTTAAGAAGCAAAAAAAAAAAAAATCAAATGAGAAATAGATCCTGTGCAACTGATTTATTTAACGGGCTGAATGGAGGAGGGGTACAATCAGGAAAAGCATTATTTTTCCCTCACCACTCCCTTTCAACAAGCTCTTTCTGATCTCCCTTTCTATGCCCGTTGATGGAAATTCTGGCAGAGTCCACAGCCTTCAGTTTACTTTTGGCTGTGAGAACTGTCACATTTCGGATATTAAAAGTCCAGTCCAGTACAACACAAAACTTCAGCCTCATCTCTAATTTCCAGCTCCTCCTCTCCTTCTCCTTCGGCCCCTGAGGCATGGTTCAGGAATTGCAATGGGCAGAGGGGTGGGGGTCTGTGCTTCATTCATGCTCCACCTTGATCTCCCATTTCTCCACTCACAAATGTTTTTCTGAGTGGAGATGGGATAAGGAATGGGGAGAAAGAATGAGAAAAAAAGGAGCAAAGCCCTGTTTGCATAGATGGTGCTGTTCAATGTTCTCTCTGCAGCGTCACATTGCCCTCTGTCATGTAGACCCCCAAATGCCGACTCCCTGGAAGACATATTAGTGGTTAGAGATGTCCCGTGGGGACATCCGCCCTGCACTATGACACTCTCAGACTAGCCCCTTCCATCTTTGCCCTCTTTTCTTAACATGACACCCCTGCTTCTTTCTTTGATATCCTCATCCGGATTGGAAGCCCCCTTGGGTGGGATCCTTTCAAGATCTCTCCTGTGCAGCTGCCTGCCACAGTGTCCCTTAGCCCCTGGAACTCATACTTACTAACCTTCTCCAAATGGTGAAAGTGTGGACTCCTGGACTACTGCCCCCTGAAGCCTCTGTTCTCTTTGTGCCGCGTAGGCTGATCCAGAATGCCTCCTGCCTTCAGAATCTTCCAGCTAGGCAGTCGAGACCCCATCCCCCACCCCGATCTCTTTGAGTGTTTCTCCAGGCGGCTCCCCTCACCTGGCTTGGGTGGGGTAACAGCCTCTCCCTTTCCCCAGGTGGGGCAGTGAAGTTGCCCAGGCGCGCACTTGGAGGGTGCACTGGGATGAGGCTCCCTACTTCATCCTCCCGCTTTGACTAATCACCAGGCACACCTTGTTGAGCCTGAGCTCTGTCTGGGCCTCTCATGCCATGGCCATGGGAGGCACCCTAGCAGTGGGTTTACATGGTCCAATGATTTTCAACATTTGTACAAGATATTTATAATTTTTTTTTTATTAACAGGGACCCTCAATATGTACATACGTAGGCCCCACAAAACCTGGTTACCTCATCCCCAAGGGAAAGTGCTCCGACTCAGAGTGAATTGTCCCCTGTGATGATTCAAAGAAGACCAAGGGTAGGAGAATAAAATGAGACAGGTGGCATCCCACAACTTGTCTATTTTATTATAAGAAACTGTCTTGGAAGGCTACAGTTAATTGGGATGTATATTTGGTTCAAATTTTACATGTTCGCATTACTCTAGATAACTCAGCGGCCAATTGGAACACGTGTCTATCTATCTAGTTGTCTATCAAGCCAGACAATTTAAAAATGAAATGGGAGCATAGTACACAATATATACACATAATTCTTCAATTTCTTTTTCTTAGTTAACATATCACAGACGTTTCGTTGTCGTTATATATAATCGCTCTCATTCTGCTTATCATAAGAGTGTATCATAATTATTAGTCTCTACTAATCGACATTTAGCCAATTCTAATTTTTCTCTATTATAAACATACCTCTTTTATGCAATTTTTACTGTCCATCAAGGCCATTCAAATTTACACTCACCAAGGCTATATGACAACAGCCGTTTTCTCACACCTTCGATAACACCAGGTACTATAAAATCTTTAACATTTTTGCCTAATATATAAGCCCCAAAAAGTATCTCCTTTTTTTAAGTTTGAAAAAAACATTGTAAATGAAATTGAGCATTTTTACATAAGTGTATTGAACTTATTTAACTTTTATTTCATTTTTAATGAATCGATGCTTTTTCCTCTCCTACCTTTCAGTTCTGGCTCTGAAGTCCCATTAGGTCAATGTTAGTAAAGACTATGTGTTTAAAGCTCAAGTTTTTCAAGACTGCCATGTTGCATTATCCTGTGGCAGCCTACTGCACTTTGAGTGGTTTTATCCACAGGCATGTGGCACTTTTTATGCAGATGAGCAGTCATATAATGTCTGTCAAGGCCAAGATTACCTAGTGCAATTGGTGTGTGTGCCAGGGGGCTTGAGCCAGACAGCAGGTATGCAGGCTATAGTGAAGGAAGGGTCTAAGACTGAGTCTGTTGCAACATGACCTTGAGTCTCACTGGAATAAAAGTCTTTAGGAAAGATCGAGGTAGAATTAGACCTCAGGCATTGGTGGTTGCAACAACGTTTACTGCTCTTAAACTGCACAGGAGCTGGGTTTTGCCTACTCTACAGAGCGCAGTGAGGTTCTAGGTTAATGTGGCTGCCAGGCCTAGATAGGCAGCACCACATCAGTTGGCACCAAATGTCATTTTCATCCAGGTCCAAGGAGGAAAGTATGGAGGAGCCCATCTTGAATTTAAGTGACCGTCCTCAGGTTGAAGGGTCACCCCCTCCATGTGCTCTGGTTAGCTCTAGATTAAGGTTGCCAGATTGAGAAAATAAAAAGACAGGATGCTCGTTAAATTTGAATTTAGATAAACAAAATATATATGGATATATATTTTAATATATATTTTTAGTGTTTAGGTTATATCCCATGCAATTTTGAGGGTATACTAAAAAGTATTTGTTGTTGATCTGAAATTCATATTTACTAGAGCATGTTGACTTTTATCTGGCTACCCTACACTGGGTGTATCAAATATAGATGCTTTTAGATGACCAGGACCCAAATTGTACAGTGCACGGCATTGAGGAGCAGCCCATGGGAGAAGGATGGACTTCACTAGGGCTCTGAGAGATCAAACACAACTATCAAGAGCAGCTTGGACCTTCCAGCTGAAACAGACATGGGGAGTAAAAGAGAAACCATTCCTGACAGAGAAGTTTCACAGGCTTCAGTGGAGGAGCCGCTGTAACACAGCATTGAAAACGCCTGTTCACTTGAGAATGCTAAGTACTTCTTGGACAGAGCCACGCTCACTGCAACATCAGGTTATCCAAGAGAAAACATAAAATTTAGATGACTGAATGGGAAATGAATGGATGGGAAATGAAGGCTCCTCAAATATGACTTAGTGCCTGGAACTGCATCATTGCAGAAACATTACTGAGAACACAGCATTTTCAAAACTGCCACCTTCCAAAAGGGGACACGGTGTGTATAGGTAGCTTTCTCCCCTATATATGTTAGTCATGGTTCCAAATTTAATCTCTTGATGGAAGATTTCTTCCGATGGAGTTTAAATTTCCAGGTTGTGGACTCTGCACAACTGATGTAGACTAACCAGTGTCCTGCAGAATTGAATCAAGATTTTCTCCATTTGCTCCTTTTTTCAGACACCAGTGAATTTTTGCTTTAGACTCTGGTGGTGAAAAGCACTGGATTCTGAGAACATAATTTTATCTGGGATTATTGCACTTTGGGTTGCAGATTGGCTTGCTTCCTAAGTTTGATAGCTGCAAAGCCAATGTTATGATATTTTCACCTTTCTTTGAACACATTAGACTTTTTAAAGGCAGGGCATATGAGAGGCTAGTTCAGCATCAGTGGTCCAGAGTGAACTATACCCTTTCAGCCATCAGGCCAGAGTCTGAGCAACACTCACTCTACCCAAACATCTAGGATCGTCTAGCGATGCTGAGCATAATCAGACGATAGAGAGGAAGAGGAATATTAAACTTCATTTTTTTTTTATTTTTTATTTTTAACTCACAAGGGTGAAAGCTTTGGGATATTAGATCTTTTGGACTGTAACTTTTAAGAATTTCAGATTTGGGGACTTAAATCTTTGGAATTTAATTTTCAGATTTTAATTTCTCAGAAGGAAATTTGTAATGGAAGGGGGTTTATATGCACATTTGAAGCAATTTTATATTATTGGAATTTTACTATTTAATTTAAATAATAAAAGATTTAGTACAAACACGTTTGGAATGTCTTAATGTTGAAGAACCTCTGACAACATGACTGGATGTCATTGAGTTGGAAAATAGAACAGAGTGACTGTTCAACCTTTAGTACTAATTGCCCCCCCAAAGGAATTCATGTATTTAAATTATTCCATGCCATATAAAGGATGCAAAGCTTACTCATTAATTTTGTGAAGTTAGCATAATCTTAATATCAAAGTCTGATATGAAGATAGCAGAGAAGTTAGGTTCCTGCAAACCTCTCTGGTCATAATATTTTCATCAACTGATCAATACATAACCTTGTTTTATGTGTGTTTCTGTTTGGAGACACCTTGTTTAATATATATCGTTGATTCACTAACATTGAACTCATGCCTGTATCTCTTGCCTGAATACACATATTTTCTCCTAAGGCACATCGCAGTCTTTTTACACCTAAGCACAGTGGATAGCACTTCAGCACTATGCTTGGGGGCCATCTTAAACAGTGAAATCAATAACAAAAAGCACAAAAATGCAAACGACATGGCACTAAATATACCATGAAAGAGACACTTGTTTATAGTATAAAAGCTGAAACAAAAAGGCAGAGCATTGCCTTATTCAACCTCAGCTGAGAACTTGCACATCTGGTGACTCAAATTTGTTGCCACTTTGCACATGTCCGTGAATGACGGTGATAGTGCAGCCAGCTACAAACACATTTTAGCAAGTAGGTGTATTTGCAAATACAGAATCTGCCAATAATGAGGATTGCTTGCATGGCAAAATTTCATTCAAATTAACAACTCAGTTCTAATTGTGGACTGAGAACCCAAATGAAAACATCAATTAGTATTAAAGGGTAATAGAAAATACCTGAATAAATGGAATAACCTACCGTTGTTCAATGTGATGGTTTAATTACTGCATAAGATACAATTCCAAACAAAATTCTAGTGTGAAATTTTTTTAATAGACAAAGCGTTTCAAAGTTTCTGTGTAAAAATAGATATGTAAGAGTAGCCCAAAAATTTTTAGAAGAAATACAGAATATTAAAACTTACTATGAAAATGTCATAAATAAAAGAGCGTAGCACAGTCATAGGAATTCAAAAAATAGAGAGTTTAGAAACAGATTCATGATGTGTACTACGTGGTCATATGGCATTTCAATTCATCAGAGAATATGGTGATGTTTTCTAGATGACATTGTCGTGACTGACTTTGTTTATCAGAGTCTAAACTGAGACCTGAACCTCACATAATATACACAAAAATAAATTTAAGATGGATGAGTTGAAGTTCTTGATCTTTTAAACTGTAAATATTTTAGGAGAAAATTTAAGACATGTATGTTATTATGCTGGGTGGGATAAGCCTTTAGGAAACAAAGAATCTATAAAGAGTTGACTACCTAAAAATTAAAAATCTGTGTATTTCCAAGGACAAGATTAAGAACAAAGTTAAAAGACAAACAAGTCCGAGAAGAAACATTATTAACATGTGTGAAAGACCTAGTGTTAATGTTATTCAGCTTCTACAAATTTATAAGAAAAATAATCTACTATGACAAAGGGTGTGAACAGACATTCACGGAAGAGACAGTGCTTATGAGATGACCAATAAACATACAAATATGCTCAACTTGACTCACAAAAATGCAAATAAAAATAACGATATGATCATTTTATCCCCCCAAAAGTGTGTGTAGTGGGGGAAGCAACCTTGCTCACAGAAGTGTGAGAAAACAGGCACTTGTACCTTCTTCTAATGGGAATAAGACTTGTTAGTATCATTTTTGAAAAGAATATGGCAATATTTATGAGATGTTCAATGTCCATGCTTGGCAAATACTCTTAATCCATTGTAGAAACCCATCCTCCAGAAATCAAAGCAACATTAATGTATATTTATCTATTATGACATTGTTTATAATTGAAAAAAGTGGAAATGCCATCATGTCTACCAATAAGCAGTATAGCCATATCATGGAATAGTCTGCACCTATGAAAAAGAATGTCCACAGACTTTTTCTTTCAATTCAGTGGCTCCTTACCAAGATCATGCCTTTAAGACCTTACAGGATCTTGCTCTAAATTTCTCTAGAAGTCCCTTTGGCTTTGCAGTGCTGGCTGAGCTTCAGGTAGGATAGTATTGTGGAAAAATTGTGTTTGTAACCTCGCATTTAGTAGCAAAACAGGTGTCCCTCTCTGGGGCCACCCACACGATCCTGCTTATGTACTTAACGGGTTCACAGGTTTTCCCCCTCTCCCCCTGAGAGGCAGAGGAAATAGCATCATCCTTTTACCAAACCGTTTTGGGTTTCACAGGTCCCTGTGAGCATTGCCCCAGACCCTTAGAAATATAACCACTTGGGTAGAACCATGCTAAAAAGTTTCTTTAAAAAATCATTTTTAAAAAAAACCCTGGGGGAGGGGGTAGGTGGGGATAAAAAACACAATATGGGTTTTTCAATAACATCTTGAACTTATAACTCTGTGAAATATTGTCTTTGAGCCATTAATGAAACCCACATTGCCCCAGTGGCCTTGATGTTGAACACAGAGAGGGAGGGCGGCTGTATTTACTGTCCTTTGGCTCTGTGATTCTCATCACACTCTTACTCCCTTTGTACTTGAAGAGAACTTCTGGAGCTCCCATTGCTTATGTGACATTTCTCCTGGGAAGAACTGGTTTAGAAATTCAAATGTTTCTTGACTCTGTTTCATACCTGCCACTGCCACCTATGTACGCTGAATAACTTTGCGGGGGCCTTGACTCTGGCTGACTCTCCCCAGTTTGAGTTGATAAGAATTCTTCAAGCCTTTCAAACCAGCCCAGTGGAAGAACACAGTCCTACAAATTAGTTAGAGGTGCACAGCCCCTAAAGGAAATTGGAAATCTTAGAAATCACAGATTTCTAGGCTGGTAGAGAGTTTAAAGGCTTTAAAAAAAAAAATCCACCCCCTATTTACAGACTGAAAGGAAATATGAATTCAAGAAAGGAAGACTTACTTTTAAACTTCAGATGGTTGCCCTAGACCTGGGCACCCCTCAGCAAGTGCTTCTCGGTGTGTGGTCTGTGGACCTCGTTAAAAATGCAGATTTTACAGAGATGCCAATTCAGTAGATCTGGAATGGGACCCAGAAATCTGGATTTTAAACTCTTCCAGGTGATTCGAATATTCTCTAAAATGCAAGAACCACCAGCCTAGGCTCACCCCGAGGTACTTCCTCTCTGCCTCCGAGGCAGGATCGCAGCCCCATCCAAATGTATGAGACAGCTGAGATTCAGAAATTGAGCCCTTGAGCCATGCAAGACATTGTCCCTGAAAGGCAGAGTTGTTCTTCATGATCAGTTAAAGGATTGTGACTTTTCATACTGTTAAAATTAAAGTTGACACTTTGTCTTATTCCTCTGCCTACGTAAGCAAGTCAATGATCTGCCCATCTGGAGTTTGTGGTTCTCCTTGGGCCGAGGCAATTTGAGCTCTCAAAAGGATACGCTTTCTGTTGCCTGAAGAGGGTGTGAGATGCTGGTGTCTGACGAGGCTGGGAGAGAACAGGCAAGAATGGCTGATGAGTGTTGTACATAGAAATAGATCTTTTCTTCTGACTGATGGCACCGTGGACCTCCTCCTTAGACGATTTACTAACACAAACTTTTACATAAATTTCTGAAGATACATGGACCCCTCAAACTCAAATTTAAGAACCCCTGTGTGAGAGAGAATCTTTTCTACTTTAATTGACTCTAGGAACTCACCAAAGGTATATTCTAGTGGATCTGGAATTTAAAAAGATCTAATTTTCAAGGAAACAGTGGGTAGGATGGCAGCAACAAATTTTGTAGAATGCTGATAATTGTTGAAACTAGGTGATGGTTTTATGACGGTTCAGAAATAAACAATTCATAAATTTTAAATCTTGCTGTCTGGCTCCATCTTACCTTTGACTTAAATGTCCAGTGTCTCCCTTTGTCCAGTGTCTCCACGCTGTAAGGACTCCCTGCCCAGTAGTCACTTAGTAGCTGTTTCAGTTATTAGATTGACTGTTGTGCTATTGCAGTGCTGATATTCAAGTCACCCTTATTTTACTTAATAATGTCCCCAAAGCACAAGAGCAGTGATGCTGGCAATTCGATATGACAAAGAGAAGCCGTGAAGTGCTTCCTTTGAGTGAAAAGGCACGTATGTATAGGAAAAAACAGTATATGTGTGGTTCAGTACGAAGTTGCTGGGCTTTGTCTTCTAAAATGATAGAAAGTTGGGCAAAAGGCTCAGGTATCTTCCTCCCCAAAGAATAATTCCAAATGCCAGTCAACTTCTCTAGCTCTTCTTGACAATGAGAGACAGATGGCTCTGAAAAGTGAAGTTACAATTCTAGCAAGTCAGATTTCCTCTGAGTTTCCTACAGGCGGGACACTATCAGGCAAGTCCATCAACGACCCCAAGCTCTGGTCCTTCCAGTCCGGCTGGTTGCATAAAATCCAGAGCGCAGTGACCCATTCCTTCCTCCACACACCCCCTTCCATCTCATATTGACCTCAAGAGAAACTGGAAAAAACTGCTATTTTGTGCAGGTAATTGCTTGCCCTCTGCCCTCTGCACGGGCTGTCTAGAGTAATTCGGGAACAATATATTTCTTGTATATTTAAAGCACTTCATGCTTTAAAAGTGCTTTTAATATCTTAACAATTTTACCTGAAACGTAAATAAAAAAAGATTCAGTAAGAAAGAAAGGCCTTATTTTATGGACGAGAGAAACTGAGACATAAATGCTCAGGAGTGACCCCGGGATGATCCAGTAGGACCCAGCAGATGAGCCACTTGTATGTTGATTCAGCTCGTAAACTTCTAACCCCCGCTCTAATGCCGAAAGATTGCTGCAGAAGACGTCCTCCCAGAGCATCTTCCTGGAGTGGCTCTTTTCCTTGGCTAATTTGAAGCTTTCTGTTTGGATGCCTGAAAGTGAGTAACAGCAGAAGAGACAGGAGAAGTTTATTTTCATGCCGCTGAGTCAAACGACAAGTAATCAGTTCCACAGATACTGTTTTCCGTGACCCTTTTTCCACGTGGAGCTCTCAGGAAGTTCCATTACGATCGATCCCCTCCAGTTTGAATGCTATAATGATGTTTGCATTCACAAGGGTGGTGATTATGTACTCAGCCGTCTACACTCTGAATTGCGTGAACACATGTGTACGTGCTTATGTACGTATATTTGTTGTCCTAGCAAAGTTCTCAATGCAGTTAAAAGGCTTTGTGAATGTCTTTGCTAAACCCCCTCCAGATGTGTCAAAACACACACTGTAAATCAGACTTTTCTTTCGTTTGTTGCTATTTGGTTTTAATGCGCCAAGCGTTTTGGATTATTATACAAGAGATTACTATAGAGGAGGTTTGTTCTCTTTCTCTTTTTTCTCCTCCCCTCCCCCTTCCAAAGAACTCCTTTTCAGTGTAAGAAGTCAAAAGCTTCCTGTGTTATTCTTTGGGTTTCTCCCTACAACATTCAAACCTTTGTCTGGGCCAGAAGAAGAGTCTGAGGAGGTTCTCTGCAGACTGGCAGCCAGCTTTCAAAGTCTCCCCTTTCCAACTGGAGAAATAAATTCAAGCTGACACTTGGAGTGTATGTACGCCTGCTGCCTTTAGATTTGTGCTCGCTCGAGCTTATTTATTTTTGCTCTGTTGCAAAAAAGATTTATGACCCCTAATTATGAATTCTGACACTCTTGTGCTACATGGATGCACTTAGATTGATTTTCATTTTCTGATGGCTTTGAAAAGCTTTCCTTTTCAACTCGAAACCTTCTAGGGCAACAAGGGTCTCTTTTGAAAGAGGGTCTGGCCAGTGGCACCGCTCACAAAGGCTGTGTTTGCATGGCTCGAGTTTAATCAGGGCCTGGGGATTAACGGATGAGTACTAGTAACCTTTGCCGCTGCTTTATTGACTCTTTCTTGGCCCTTTTCTCTTCCAGAAAATTGAAGTGAATATATAAAAAATGTGTTTCTAAATAAAAGCTGGCAAGCAGAGTGTCAGCCTAGAAATAACCTTTTCAAGACGTTTCAGGAAAACAAGATTACTTCATTATTTGAAGTTGAGAAAAGATAACAGTTGATGGCTGATTTGGCTGGGCTGGTGGCATTGGCTCGGCAAGTGAGAAATTGCATTGATTTTGCAAAACAGAAAAACTGACGTGAGCTTCATGGACGATTCATCCAAACCCACATGAGAAGGTGTGGGATACTTTGGTTTTTCTCTACTAACGCTTAGCTCACAGCATTTCATCAGAAGTGAGCAAGGAGAGAGGTCCGTCTGACATGTGGAGCAGTAGCTGTAAGACTTGAAATGACCCCAGACCCTGAGTGTCCTGCAGGAAGTAAGGGGTTCACTGCGGACAGAGGGGTGCCATGTAGGACTTGAGCACGAGCTAAAAATCCAGGCATATTCTGGAATGTGGGCAGAATTCTTAGCTCCTCCCTTCCCACCTCCTCCTCTCAGGCCAAGCCTCCACTTACCATCTTTTTGGTTTATGAACCCAATTCTTGGGGCGTTGAGTGGTGATGGACCTTGATCTTCAGCTCTCCCACTGGAGAAAAGTCACCCCTCGGGTCGGCAGCAATGTGTCAGGTCACCCAAGACCTCCTGGAGGGTTGTGATTTCTTTTTTTAACCAGAAAATTGTGACAGAAAAGCAAAATAGTTGATAAAATATTTTAAAACACGATCATCTCTAAATTTTAAAACAAGCTTAAGTATATTACAGAATAGAAAGTAAAACACTTAACATAGTCTTAGCCTCTGATGAACAGGCTGCATTTCTCGGGGTCTCCCTCACACACTCCTAAGTACTAAAGTGTTTTAAGGGTAACTTGGAGAAGCAATAGTCTGTAATACTAGCTATGGCTGCTCCCTGCCCAACCTTGCTAGGTGAACAGAGTTGAAATAAATTTCCTTGCTGAAGAAAATAACTAAATTTCACTGGTAAATTCAGCCTTGCAGGAGGGGACCAGATCAAACAATCCCAATGAAAGAAGCCACCTTCTTCCTCCTCCCTCTCCCCGACATTTTCTCTTCTAAGTTTCTGTCAAGCTGCAGTGGGGATCCCCTCAAATGCCTTGGCCAGCGTCACTAAATCGACATTCTAGGTTCCTGAAAGATTGCTCTGACCGCCAGAATTTCTGCCTAACTTACTCCAAAGATACCCCCAAATAAAGTAGTCACCATCGAGAGCTGTTTGAAGATGCCCTACCAACCATACCGAGATCACTGATGTGATTTTTCAATCCAGGAACTAGGATTTCCCTCGTTTTTATTAAACTGTCCATAAACGTCTTATGCGAGAGTCAGTGGTTAAAATAAAAGCTTATTAAATCGTGCTGACGAATTGCTCCCTTTAAGCTCTCTGGTGCTCTCCCTTGAGCTCAGAACCAAACTCGCCTTCCTTATCATGGACCCACATAACCCACACGACCTGCCACGCCTTTCCTCTCGCCCCATCTCCTGCCTCTCTTCTCAGATCCCACTGAGCTTCAGCCACAGTGATTTTCTTTCTCTTCCACATATGTGCCCAGCTCACTGCTCTCTGAAGGAATATGCATTGTGTAAAATCTTTTGTCACCAAGATCATTGCTGCTCCGGTCACATCCTGTCACTCTTATCTCTGCTCAAGCATCACCTCTCTGACAACTCCATCTGATGGCCTCCTGTCTCCACCCCTCACCCCAGGGCTGTATTCAGAAACGTATCACACTCTTATTTTCTTCATGGACCTTAACCGGATCTGAAGTTCTCTTTTTCATTCAATTGTTTATTTATATATTGGCCCCTCTTCTCCCATCCCTGTCCTTATCTCCAAATTTATTTATTTTTAATTGAGATATAATTGACATGTAACATTATATTAATTTCAGGTCTACAACATAATGACTTGATATTTATATACATCATGAAATGGTCACCACAAAAAGTATAGTTAACATATATCACCATACATAGTTACAATTTTTTTCCTTTTTGTCTTATGATGAGGACTTTTGAGATCCACTCTCTTAGCAACTTTCAAATATGCAATACAATATTATTAACTATAGTCGCTATGCTAGAAATTACATCCGCATGACTTATTTATTTTATAACAGGAAGTGTGTACCTTTTGACCACCTTCACCCATTTGTCTATCCCCCTGGCCCCCATCACTGAAATGAAACACCATGAAACCAAAGAAGGCTTTTTCTGCCTTGTGCCACACAGTATTCCAGTGCCTGGCACAGATCTTGCTACATAGAACAGTGGTCCCACCCACCTGTTTTATCCCACCGCAGGTTCTGATGTGCAGCCTGTTAGGAACTGTGCCGTCCAGCAGGAGGTGAGCAGCAGGCGAGTGAGCAAAGCTTCATCTGTGTTTGTAGCTGCTCCTCCGTGCTAGCATCACCGCCTCAGCTCCACCTCAGATCATCAGGCATTAGATTCTCATAGGAGCACCGGTTGCTGGTGCAAAAAGGTTGGGGATCACTGACATAGAAAGAGCATAGTGAACATTTGTTGAATGAATGAACGAATGAAGAATGAGTGAATGAATGAATGAACGTGCTAGGCACTGTGCTGGTGGCTGAAGATCAACAGTAACTGACACTCCCTTCCTCCATATGGCTGGCAGGCCAGTGGAGGAGACGGAAAATCGGTGTTGGACAGATATTAACAGGAGACTGGTCTAGTGGAGGAATCTGCGGGGGCATGGGTGGGGGTGTTGCTTCCTTGGGGATACAAAATTTGCAGATATCATCTGAAGCGTGAGAGGATTTTCCACGTGTTAATTTGGTTATTAGCCCAGCTCTAGGAAGATACTATAGTGAGAGCTGGGAAGTCACATGGGAATGAGTGGTCCCCAGAATAGCTGCTGAGTTTCTGCAAGCCCAGTGGACTTCAGATTCATTCTTTTCACACTTGAGTTCACTGACTTAGCCCTCCCTTTTTTTTCTTCTCTCCCTCCCTTTTGAAAAGCATTAAGAAACTCTCCTCACCAAATAAACTGATTTTTTTCAACCTACAGGTGCTCCCCTTTCCCTCCAATCGTTTGTTTCCAGTACAAATACTTTAACATACACATTTTGATCTTTTCTATTTATTAGGCGGTGATGATTTCATGCATGTGATTGGAGTGGATCTCAGCACTGTGTCCTATCTGTCCGCACTCCCTCCCCGCTTCCTGCCCTACAACCAGTCCCTGCCACATACAAGCAGCCTTGAGACAGACTGGAAGCGCAACAACCTTCTGTGCTTGTCATAGGGCGTGAGTCCAGTGTGCTCCTGAGACCCCTGCTTTTCAAAAGGAAACAGACAAATCAGAACCCAGCTGGGCTCTGCCAGGTGCATTTTTTTTCTCCTTACATCCTGTGTGCACTTCAAAGGAAATTTCTTCTGAAACTTTCCTCTTTATTAAAATCAGCTTCTGACAAAGCTCAGCAAGTACCTGGAGCCGGATGGAAAGCAAAGTTAACTGGTTGGAGCCTAGAGATGGAAGAGCTAGCTGCTTGAGGTTTCAGATGCTCCCGCCTGGGAAAATTGCTCCTTACTTCATTCTCGGGGCTCTGCTCCTGTGTGGGTGGGTCTTCTTTTCAGCTCTCTCTATCTCATAGTGAATGAAGCACTTGAGGGGACCCGGTCCTGCCCTCCATGCCCTGATCACCTGTACATTTTGAGGAAAGGACTTCCTGTACTAACTCGGAGAAAGGCTTCAGTTACAGCCAGCTAGAAAATGCTAGTTCTCCTAACCAATAGCTCAAATTCCAGCTGCCAGACTCATCCACGATCTCCTCTCTAGCCAGCTGCTACCCTCCAGTTGGACAGAGGACAATGCACTGGAGCCCCACATCTGAGGAATGTGCTGTGTGTCTCGTACCGGATGCTCCCAAGCTCTCAGGACATCGAGTGTCCCGCGTGCCTTTAAATACAAAGGACTATGTCCTTTTTAGGGGCATAGGGTTGCATGCTAGGCACTTCTTCCTCCACAGCAGCAATAGATAGATGAAGATGACTGTTCAAAGCCTGTGAACTTTGACTAATTAATTGAATATAAAGTTGATGTTAATCTGAAAAGCACAAGAGTTTCAGGTAAAAGGGTCATGTCTTTGTCAGCAGTGATTACCGCAAACAAAAAGACCCTGCTTCATGGGTAAGGGTGCTTAGAAATCCTAAAGAGAAAATATTCTGGTATGAAAAACTTTCCCGAGATAGTCTCATGAGTAAAGATTGGTCGTTGCTTTAGGTAAAAGTTGAGATGGAAAGAAAAACATATCTAGGAAAACAAAAAGCTTACAACAGGGTTTTGGAAATGAGGTATTTTCAGACAGATGGATGTAGTTTTGGAATTGTTTTTTGGAGATTGTTTTTTACTTCTGTGACCTGAAATTTTGCTTAAAAATTTGAAGAATAAGTAATCCTTTTGGTGTTGGCTATACACTGTCTTGTTAAGAATTCAGCATTTATTTTCTCCAGAGATATATTTGATCTAATAGGATAGGACTATTTCTCTTCCAGTTTCTTCAGACGGAGAGCATCGGAATTCAATCTGAATGAAAAGAAAACCATGGTGATCATCCATCGGGGACCGCCGGCTTGTTTAACCGTGGGATCGCAAATCAAGAACTGAGGGCAAAGGTAAATAGGAAGAAAAGAATGACACGTGTTGTCTAAACTCTTTGTCCAAGATGAAGTTACATTCATAGCACTAGACATAAGTCTTCCATTTTTTGTTTCAGAAATGTATGGGAAATCACGTACTTCTGAGCTGTTTAGTACCCATTTCTAACGGATTTGAAAAAGTCTGCTGAAGTTCTCCCACATGCTAGATTCCTCGATATATGTTTCTTGTTAGACGGACTCGGTATGTTTTAGCTTTTGCTTGTTAGAGTTATTTACATGGCCTAAGGTCAAATGGTGTTGTTTCGCATTTTGCTTGATGCAAACCTCGCTGGTCTCCATTGTTTTTATAGCAGAAGATCAGTTTCAATGAGGTGGTAGAGAACTTCGCTTCTAATGTGTCTGTTGAGCAATACGTTCACCAGGCATTCAAATCTTCTGGAGAAGGTATAAAACCAAGAGGTCTGTATCTGAAATTTTAATGTGATGGTTCCTGATCTGAGCTGGGCTGGTTCACACGTTGTCCTGCAAGGGAGAAGGTCAAGCATGACATTCTTTCCAACAGAGGCAATGGAGTGGTGGCTCTGCTTGCTCAAGGATTGTGTAAGAAATTGAGATGTCTGGAGGTCATCGATGGTAACTGGAGGAGAAAACTGAACTGAACAGGCTGCTTCCACTTAGCCAGCCTCCTCAAGGAGATTATTTACAAGTCTCAGAGTCCGGCTCTGGTAGAGCTCAGTTTCACAGAGTCAGAGAAAAGCTGTAAAATAAGCTTAAATCAGTCCATCCAACGTTTGAAAGGGCAAGGGAAGAGGGGGAGGGGGAAGGAAGAAGGAGGTGGAAAGAAAAAAGCTCATTCCAAAATCTGCCTAATTTAATCCTTTCCTCTTAGTCTTTGTCTCCTTGGCTTTCATCTCTTTCAAGAAGTCTGCAAGCAGAGCAGATGGGGGTGAGTAGCCAAAATGGTAGCCATCTCTGCTGCTCTGGTCGTAAAGCCTCCGGACTTAGGCGGCCATTTTCCCTTGGATCTTGGATGTCCAAAGTCACATTCTATTAGCTCAGCAGCACATGCAAAATAATAACCATAAACCCAGAAATGTGCTGTGGAATTTTCTCCAGCTCTCTTAACGAGCTTTGCAAAGCTCCTCTGTCAAGGAGAGCGGGGAATGTGTAATTTCAAACACATTTTTAATAGTTTCTCTTGGCTCTCTCTGGAGAAGAGGGAGGCACGCTGACGCGGCTCTAGGAGAGGCAGCAACTTTACAAGGGCAATGTTAAACAAATCACCCAGGTGCTGGTAGCACTTGGGAAGCATGGGAAGCTAGGGCTCGTCGGGTGAAGGGCAGCACCGGAGTTCGATGTGTGGCTCTAGAAGTCAAACCTGCAGGGCAGACGGAAGCTATGAATGAAGACGGGCACTTTCAGTTCTCTCTGTCCAAGTCATTCTCAGTTGCATCTACTGTTCAGGGTCCTTTTCCTCTTATGACCAAGCAGGATTTCGTAAAGCAGAGGAAAGAGGTAGCAAGAGTGGAAATGGTAGCAGGTGCCAGACCACCAAGGCGCATCGGCGAGGATGCCCAGAACTCTTGGCTCTTGTCAGTAGCAGCAGATAGATCCTTGGGGGAGCTCAACATCCCAGCCACGTCAACCAGAACTCCTGGAGACCCGGCAGGGAGGAGATATGTGACTCCTCGACTTCTCTTGCTCAGGAACTTTAAAAAAGTCTTATCCAGAAAGACATGAAGAGCTGACGAGAAAATAGTCATATGAAATCAGAACTCTATGCCTTCTGGCCCCTCTCCATTGTCCCACCAGTATTTGTAATTACCTGACCCTATTTTCTTAACCAAAAATCAGAACTCACGTTGTGAAAGCAGGTCAGGATATCTGAAATCAAGACAGTGTTGGAAAATTCATGACTGTGGTCACAACCACAAAGCTTTAATTCAATGAATCCACTGAAGTAATTATGCTGTTTAAATTAGGAAATGCCACCTTTATTGAAAAAATCCTTTTCCACTTTTTCTCTGATAACTGGTAATGGTGAAGTTATTTCCTTATGATTAGTTTAAATGTATTATCTGTTCTAAGGAAGAGAAGAATCAGAGGTATATTGAATCAGGGGGCTAAAAAGTTGCTAGGGAATCATCTCTTTCAAGCCCCTTGCTTTTTACAAATGATGCAATTGGAGCTCAAAGAGATGACAAGTTCATGGCCGGGGAACCCAGGGCCCTGATTTCCAAGCTCAGTGTTATTTCTACCACTTCTGCAGCCCGTCGTGTACCTGCTCCATCTGGGCCGGTTTTGCCGTGCGGGGTTTTGCTCCCACCCATCTCCCCTCTCCCTTCTTAGTGTCTGCAATGGAAGATGGCGAACTTCTTCCTTAACTCCCAGACCCGTAGCAGTGTTACAGCCCAAGTGGGAACCTCGGGATGGAAAATGCTGAGTGGGGTCTGGCTCTGGGACAAGTAGGCTAATCATGGTGAGTGGCTGGTAGGAGTCGTGAGAGAGACATGAGCTCCCTGCAGTACCATTTTCTTCCCAGGGCCCCAGGTTTATACCCCCCATCTCCTTTAGGTCATCTATTTCTTCCCTGACAAAAACATCTGGTTGTTTCAAAACTGAAATTTTCATGCATTTCAGCTCATGTAGGAATGTCAAAAAGCTGTTCTGAAAAACATAGCTCCTCCCTGTGCCAAACCAGTTGGGCTGGAATGAACAACTGTTGTTATAAATCTCCACTCTGCCTCTTCAACAGCCCCAGAAGGTACAAAAAAAGAATGTTTCATGAGACCAGCCAGACGGATTGAATGAGACCTGCCCAGAGGAGCCCTGTGCACGAAGGGTATGGAAACACCCCTCTCTCTCCTCCCTCCTCCTCTTCTTTTCCTTTCAGACAATTTCTGGGACCGCTGGCAAGACGACAGCATGTCAGGGTTCTCTGTGTTCACAACAAATTCTTTTGTGTCCTGAAGTGGAAAAATATTTTATGACATGGCAGAGCAACTGCCTGTTCTATGAGCGATTCACAAAGAAAACTCAGCGACCTAATGACATGTGTCCTCGCCAAGACGGGGGCAGGGAAAGGGATTTTTAAAAAATGACCTAGAATCAAAAGGCTGAGGGGAACTTTGGAAGTCATTGAAGATGTGAGGCCACCATTCCACCGAGAATGTCCCACAGTGGACTAGCAAGTCTTCCATTCTCTTGCTGCACGTGTCTGTCCCCGTCACTCCTGACTACTCTTTCTTCTTGATAGGCGGATCTTTGAATATATGAAGAGAGCACTCACATTTTCACAAACTTTTCTTTCCAAGCAACACATCCTATTTTCCCAGTCATTTCTCATGGTTTTTGAAACTCTCCTCCATCAGCCTCCCTCCTCTGCTTACGTTTTAGTTATTCTTAACTCTCCAATTTTTTTTCTTATGAATTTATGCCAACCTAAGTCTCCTCCATCCTGTTCTTCTGTGATTGACTTTTTGGAGACTAAATGTAAGACTTTACTTTTTTTCTGTGTTAAGGTTCCTACCATCAACATTTAGCCAATATTTGAGATTGCTGATGACATTTGAATCTTGAATCTGTCATCTATGACACTGGCTATCTCTCTTGATTTTCTTTTCACTTGAAACGTTGACATTTTTCTCCTCATAAAAGTCACTGATAAAAAGTTAAAGTTCAGAAACAACTCTCTAGATGTTAGCAGACCATTAATCCTCTTCAGCTGTTCACCAATTTCAAATCCAGCTAGCCCTATTATCGTCCAGCCTGTATTTCACCATACTTTCTATGAAATATTGTCAGATGTTTGGTCACATGTTTTGCTGCAATCATTGCATAGAGTGCCCACTGCAGTTCCTCATCTACAAACTTGGAGATGCTGTAAAAAATGAAACCAAATTTCATATAGAAACCTCTACCGGCAGTGCCATAGCGGATTTCTTTTCTAAATATCCTTCTCGTAAATCCCTTTGCTTTGCTGCCTGTGCTGCTGGCATTCTCCTTGATTTCCCTTTTGGGATCCTTTTCTATTCTGTTCAGACACCAAGATGTCTTTGGTTGACCATCGAAAAATTGAAACTGACCCATTTCCTAAGCTCTTGCTAGGTTGTCCTCCGAGATAAGCCTGCATTTCAATGGAAGATCCCTGAGCCTCCACTGAGAAGAATAAGGAAAGGGAATTCGTGGCAAGACCAGTGACTGGTGTAATCACATCTCCTGGGAGGCTGCTTATTCCGTAGAGCTGGCCCTTCTCACATTCTCCTTGTCTGTGCCTCTGGCAACAATCCTTGAGAAACCAACTCCCCAAACCCCACACCCTAGCCTAGCAGGACAGACATCCTGTTACACAATGCAAACTCTCAATGTGCCCCAGCCCAGGCTTCTTTCAGCTAGTGCTGAAAATGGCCTCAAGAAATTTTTGCCTTTAGAGCTCTTTTCTAAACCATGCTCAGCCAAGTTAGACCAGTTGGGCTTTTAAAAACCTCCATTTCTTCTTTTTTCTCATCTGTTTTCTCAAAACTCTTCATTAGTAGCAAGCAGGAGGGCTCATTCATTCATTCATTCAGCAAAGAGTCTTTAAGTACCTACTATGTGCCAGTCCGAAGTAGGCACTGGAGATTCAGGGGTGAGCCAACTCAGCTCTTGGGGAGTTGCCAGTCCAACTAGGAAGACAGATTTTAAACATGTAAACAGCAGTATGAGACAGGTATATGGGAAATACGGGGGCATACCTCAGTCTAAAGGCCAAGACAATGCTGTGGGAGGTAATATAGAAAGAGGGACCACCTGAGTGAATCCAAAAGCCTAAGAGAAGCCAGCTGTCCCTGGAGACGATGCCCAGAGTTTTGCCCCACAAAACTCCTTTGAGCTCCTCCAAAGCTGAGGGTCCCATCTGTATCTTGGAAAAGAGATCTAATAGAATCTCATTTCCTAGCTCAACTCAATTTAAACTCTGGGGCTGTCACAGCCTTTGTTTATCTAAAAAAAATTTACCTACCTGCGGGGTGATTTATTTTTGTAGAGGGAATGTCTGTAGTGCTTCCATCTCATTGCCAAGTTGCCAGCTCACCCCACAGGGTCTCCCCTTCCTCTTCAAAACACCAGCTACGCTCAGAAGTGCCCGAATCTGCCCATTATAATTAGAATTCCTGACTGTTCTAGCCCAAGGGCAATGGATTTTAGAAACTAGCATTGGGAAATGTGCTTTTTATGACTATAACCACGGCTCCATCTATACGACCGGCCCAGCGGGATCAGTGGAGGAAACCGTCTTCTAATCCCCTTTTCTGGAGGTGTCAAGTTCTCCTGCCTGGCCTACCTCCTGGCACACGGACCCTCGAGCCCTGCAGAGTCTGCACAGCCAGAACGAAGGCGAAGGCAGTGATATGGGAAGAGCTTCCTCAGCCATGTGCATCTTGGGAAGGGGCCGTTCCTCTCTTGAGTGCCAGCCTCTGCCCAGCCTCAGTGCCCTACTCCTAACAGGACAGGGCACATCTTGCTGGCCGTGGCTGCACAGCCACTTGGTCATTTTGCCAGACATCTCTCCTTTCCGTCTTCCAGGCCAGCCCTGGGCTCTTTCCCTCCAGAAGCACCTCGGAGAAGAGTGAGAGGCTTTGTACAGACACTCAAGTGGCAGCCCCGTGGAACGCATCTGCAAACGTGGAAAATTTCCTTTTTGCATTCTGCTTAAACATTTGACAAGAATTAAAGTTCCCCCCAGGGGAACCAATTTCACATATTGAAACCAAACTTTCTTCCTTCTTGTATTCTTTTTCTCCCTCTCTCGGTCTCGGATTCAGAAGGAATGATTTCCTCTGAAATGAAGCCACTTGTGCTCAGAGTGAAGTGGTGAACACTGCCTGCCTAGAATGCCCCCGGTTTAAATTAAGGTGCTGCGGCCAGGGTTCACGTTTACTGTTCTGAATATGTTTCAGGCCTGTCACAACTCATATCCTACCATGGCATGGAGGCCTGGGGAAAAGCAAAACCTGTTTTCCCTGGAAAAATAATAAAATGTGGAGCTGGTTTCTTTTGAAAATGGCTTCTGTTTCACAATTCAAGTTGAGTTTTCTGTCAGGAAATGATTATCCATTAGGCCTTTAAGGTGGAGGAAGGGAGAGGTGAGGTAGACTGGGCAGGAAGGGAGGAGCAGGAGAGAAGGGGTACTGAGAGGGCAGAATTTAAGGGGTGTGCTCTGTCCTCTGCTTGAAATCAGGCTGGGGTCTTCAGGCCTCCACTGGTCGCTCGAAGCCTGATAGGATGGAACAATCAAAGCTTGGCAGAACCTACACTGAAGACAAAGAAGTAGCTATTAGTCTTCTATCTGTGGTAGGGTCATCTAGGCAGCTCTGGGCAAGGCTCCCTTCAGAAAGGACAGGGTCCAGCATAGCTAGACAGAATATACATCTGTAATGAAGCCAGGCAGCCACTGGATGTCAGCAGCCAGTGTCATTTTAGGACCACAGGGACGAGCCAGCAAAACTCCCAGGCGCTCCTATACAAGTCAGCCTCCAGGAAAATAAAAATGGAAATAGGGGGCATGAGGCTGGAGAGAGCGGGGGCCCAGGCAGACTAAAGAAAGAGGAGGCCCAGCCATAAATATGCATGTCTGGACAGCGTGTGTTTCAAATTGAATGTTCACACACACACACACACACACACACACACACACAGAGTATATTAGAGCATGTTTGTGAACATCCCCAAATGGGTGGAGCGCTCAAATACACATTTGGAATTTTCATTGGAAACACATGCACAATTAACAAAAATGAAAGCATAATCTTAGAAACATTGAACTTGCACCTAAGCCATTAGCAAGCTGGTTCATTCTGATGTGCTCAGTTGTGGGGCCCACGTCACTAAATTCTAATGCCATGGCAATGGTGGAAGTCCAGAAAGTTCTCAGGTACGTTTAGCCCTATAGAAGGCTTTTCAGGTTCATGCTCAGGCTGGGGCAGGGCAGGATGGAAGCTGGACTTTTTATACTTAACACACTGTGATTTTCAAGTTTGGAAAAAGGATTTAGAGAGAATGTATGTCTCTTATTTTTTAACTTTGTATAATATGCGTACAGAGAAGTGCATCTCTCAGCTCGATGAATTTTCTGAAACTGAACATGTCTATCACCAGCACCGAGGTCACAGAAAAGAATATCAGCATCACCCTAGAAGCCTCATTCATCTTCCTTTCAGGCATCGTTCTCTCCCCCTTATTCATTATGCTTTAAATTATATTTTTCTTGTCAGCCACTAAAGATGATAATGATTTATCTTGTGCCAAAGCTTCAGAGCAAAGTGAGCATAAGTCAGGGGTGTGCCGTGTACCCCAAAGCCCTCCTCAGGAACCTCTGGCTGTGCCTCCACCTCCCTCAGGCTTCCTAATGCCACCCAGAGTCCAGCTCAAATACCATCTCCCGAAATCTCTCCAGATCTCTAGCTCCTCAATTCTAGTGGCCTTCGGAGTTCATAAATTCTCTCATCTTTATGTTGTCTTAGTCCGTTCAGGCTGCTATAACAGATTACCATGGACTGGGGTGTTTAAAAACAACAGAAAAAAATTTTTCACTGTTCTGTAGGCTGGGTAGTCCAAGATCAAGGTACCAGCAGATTTGGTGTATGGTGAGGACCTGATTCCTGGTTCATTAGACGGTCGTCTCCTCCCTGTTTTCTCATGTGGTGGGAATGAAAGAGGTCTCTACTATAAGAGCGTTAATCCCGTTTACAAGGCCTCCACTCTTGTGACCTAATCACCTCTCAAAGGAGCCCACCTCCTAATGCCATCACCTTGGTGGTTAGGATTTCAACATCTGAATTTTGGAGAGATACAAACATTTATTACATATCATGCATATTGAAAGCCAACCAGTACCGGGATCTCTGCTCACAAGGAACTTAGCAATCTATGGAGGGACAAAGGCAAGTTCACAAGATAGCATGGTCACTGCTAAGGCTGCAGTCAGCACAAGGGAGGGGAGAGCACTTAAAAGGGAGCACTTAGCTTGGTCTTAAGAGATCAAGGGATGGCTCCTAGGAGAAGAAGAGCCTCAGCAGGGGCCTAGAGGACCAATCAGAGCCATCCAGGTGAAGGGGCAGATGGTCTGGAGAATAGAATTCAAGGCAGTCAGAACAGCATGCGCAAAAATGGGAAAGGGGTGGGAGGTAAAGCAGGAGAGATGAGCAGGGTCAGCTCATGAAGGCCCGCTGTGTTCTGGGTGACTCTGGGTCCCAGTTTACCCTGGGATAGTCTGTTTACACCTGCTATCCCAGCATAACCATCCCCCATCCCCTCCATCACTCTCAACAGTGATTGGTTTGGACAAAAAATGGCACGGTCACCCCTTTCGAACCATGCCAAAGAATTTGATTTCAATCTTGAAGGCCTAAGGAGCCAGCGAAGGCCTTCGAGGAGAAAGCAACATGGTCACATTTTCATTTTAGAAATATTACTTTGCCTGCAGTAGAAGAATGTTTTGACAAAAAGAATACTGAAGGCAAGAAGTATCTTAGGAGATTATATCAATCCAAGGGAGAGACGACGGTGGCCAGGGTTAAGAGATTGATAGTGATAATGGATGAATTCGAGGCATACGAGAAATACTGAGAGGGAGAAATCACATGGATATGGTGATTTTATTTACTCTGTGTTCATTAGTCATGTACGTGCTGCCTTCTAAGATTTAAAACTGGATTCTTCTGGCAGCCTGCTGCTTGGGTTCCAGGATAACAGAACCCTTGGAAGAGCTGGAAGAAGAAGAGAAGAGCGGGCTCCGGCCTGGAGTCTTCTCTCTCTGGAATGCAGAGCTTTCCTGTGCTGAGCTGGGTCCCAGAAGTGGCCTGGGTTGAGGCCAAGGTCAGGGCTGGGGCAGGGTGGTGCTGGTTTGGGGTGGTACAGACAGCTCAGCAGCCATGGGTTTCTCTGCAAAGACTTTCCCCTTAAACTGGGAGGTGGGTTGACATTGTGTATGGTTGAGGAATGTTACAGGCTTGTGAATTACATTTTAAAAAATATTTTATCAACACCTCTGAATTAGAACAAACTCCAGTCCACGCCACATGTGTTTTCCATGTGTGTTGCGACTGTAGAAAGTAACCAAACAACTCTGTATTGAACTTGTCAGATTATAATCAAAAATTCCACTAATTACTTCAGCATGAAGCTTATTGAGCTCTCTCCCTTAATCATCAGAAGCAGGTCCTATTAGCGAGCGCTGTGGTTCAATAACACCACTTTATTGTGTTTCTTGGACATCTACAAAAGCTTATCTTTCACTGCAAGGTTTTCTCATTTTTGGAAACTTTGTCCCCTCAACAGCCATCATTACTAACTATATCAAGCGTGCAGTGCTAGGAAAAGTACCACGCAAAGAAATTTCTAAAATGGGAATGGACATTTGTGTTGGAGTGGTAGTTTTTGCCAGAGAGCTAAACCCCAGCAAAGGAATTGATTTTTCTAGGCTGCCGCTTCATTGCCGGAGAAAGCAGCGAACATAAAAACCTGCCAGTGTGGACAGGCTGTTTAGCACATTTGTTTTATCTCTGAGAGGCCAATAATAATGACAGAACAAAGTTAAAGGAGCTTCGAGGCCAAGAAGAAAAATTAAGATGCTTTTAACATTTATAGACAGAAAACATTATTTCTCTTTCATCTTTCTTGTCTCTCATTTCAGTTCCCTTTAAACATCTGCGCAGTCTGGGGGAAAAAAATAAAAGAGAAAGCGAAAGCAGTGAAAAGAAATAGTAAGCTCTTAACTAGAGAGAACGTATAATTATTTATACAGATGAGAGTACCGTGGTGCGGAGTCTGTAAATGTTTATATTTGGTTTTTAAATGAAATATGGTAAGCCCCATTTACTATTCAGAAATCCAAATTTATAAAACAGATTTTTTGTTGTTGTTGTTGTTAGTGGGACGAGGAGGTGGAAATGGGTTGGGATGGGAGTTTATTCACATTGCATAAAAATTCTTTACTTTGCAAAATGATTCACTGAAAGTTTCCTTTAAATAACAGCTCTGCTGGTGCATTTAATTTACCAAAAATATCCATTTAAAACAGAATTTTAGGAATAAATTCTGTGTTATGCAATGGGAATGCAGTAAGCATTTTAAAATAAAAACAGACTGGAGTGAATATTAAAATAAATTTTTATTCTCTGAATAAACTCTTAGTAGGCAAGTATCAGGATGATAGCCTAATAGCTTAACAGGAGGGTCCTTGTGTGGCGGGGGGAAAGTTGAAGGGGTAGATGAGGTAGGATTAAGGGAAGTAGCAGGGACTTATATTTAAAAATAGGACATGAAATAATTTAAGGAATGAGTTTTAATATGAGACCTCGCCTTCGTAAAAGTAAACAAATGGATTTCTAGTTCAAGATGCAGATAACTTCCCCTGCATTTAAGCACGCAGGTAATTTCCCCTTCTCTTCCAAATTCTCATTGAAATAACCAAATAAATGCGTAATAGAGAAATCTGCATCAGTATTAACCTGATTTCTACAAAAGCAAGTTTGATAATTAAAAAAGAGCAGTGAGGACTGATCCTAATATTTTTAGGCTGCTACTCCTGGGAAGATTGATAAAGGTGACTTGAAAGATAATAAATATAATGTAAAAAAACATTAGTAATTTGGATCTAAAAGCTTAGATTGCTTTAACAGTAATTTGGAGCTGGGGGATATGTGAAATAAAATGCTGTTAAATGTCTTCTTTTATATGAGGAAGCGACGGTAAATAGATATGATTTCTTGCTTGATTAAAATAAAAAATTTAAGCTCAAATATTGTTGAAAGGCAACCACCTATAGATCAAACAGAACAATATAGAGAGATAAAAAAATTTACAACTTTAAGTCATATCGAAAGGGAAAAAAGAAGTCTTTATATTGGTCCTTTCCACATATAGAGAAAGTGTAGGGGAAAAACTGAATCTTAAAATCACATGCAAATATTTTGGTGCTGGTGAGCATAAGATCCGGAAAATATGCTCCTTTTCTAGCATAGTATGTTAATGAGTTTTGGAATCTACAAACGTGGGTAGACTTGAATAGGGGTGAAGAGCTAAAATGTTACTTATGCAAAAGTAAAGGTCCAAGGAGAGAAAGAAATCAGCTCTACATGGTGAAAGATTAATCACCTGGGGAGAATGGTGCCTTGTAAGAAATCTCTTATGTCAGGATGATCAAAGAAATTTTAAGAAAAGATTTGCCTTATGCTACATTATGTTTCTTGTGCTGCAAAAATTCACAGTCTCTTCATGACCTCAAGTCTTCAGTGAAAGCTTTCCAGAAGATTTGGAAGTAATCAAAAGCTTAGTATAAGGTTTGGAGAGATGAGGATGTTGAAAGGGAATAGAAGAAAATGGAACAGAGAAGACACCTGGGCCAGAATAAAGCTGTGGGGATGGCATTGCTATAAGAAATGCCACAAGGGTAGAAGACACAGAGAGTCAGAAGCAAAATTCACTATGAAAATGTAAGTGCCTATAAATTTACCAAAACTTGGAGAGGCTGTTAGATTTCTCATTGAATGTGGTAGAGAGGGTCATTTTGTTCTAGATATCATGGGGCCATGTGACACCTGGGGTACACAGTGTCTATGTTATTAGAGTTAAAAAAGATAAATCTATCAAGAAGTAAAACAAAAAATAACCGCAAAGCAACAAATATTGAATAAGGTATAAAAAGTTAGATTACATGAAGCAGTTATCACATTAACTATGAAGAGTTAAACTTGCCATTAAATGACAAAGACTCAGAGGTTTATATACTTCATGGCAGGATGTAGTAAGTCATAGCAATCCACTATATTCACTGAAATAACCAGAAAAATCCTGAAATTTTCAAAAATTATATATTTAAAGACATTGGAGAGTTGTGGAAACAAAGAGAACTAGATGAGTTGGAATTTCATTTCTGAGGTTATCTGGCAATTACCAGCTATGTTTGCTGAGCCCATTTGCCAATTTGGTTAAAAAAAAAAAGAGAAAGAAACTGATTATATGCTGTTTACAAAAGATACACTTTATTTTTTTTAGAAATATTTTTAAAATAATTCTTTAATTTTTCAATTACAGTTGGCACATAATATATTAGTTTCAGGTGTACAACATAGTGATTAGACATTTAAATAACTTACAAAGTGATCACCCCAATAAATCTAGTACCTATCTGACACCTTACGCAGTTATTAAAATATTATTGATTATATTCTTTACGCTATAATTTATATCCACGTGGCTACTTTGTAATTACTAATTTGTATTTCTTAATCCTTTCCCCTTTTCACCCATGCCTCTCAACACCCCCTCCCAACTTGCACTCATCAAAATGTTCTCTGTATCTATGAGTTTGTTTCTGTTTTGTTTGTTTATTTTGTTTTCTAGATTTCACATGTAAGTGATAGACATATGGCATTTGTCTATCTCTGTCTGACTTACTCCACTCAGTATAATATCCTCTAGGTCCATCCAAGTTGTTGCAGATGGCAAGATTTATTTTTTTTTATATGGCTGAGTAATAATATTCTATTGTACCACCTCTTCTTTATCCATTCATCTATTGATAGACACCCAGGTAGCCTCTATATCTTGGTAAACAATGCTGCAATGAACATACGAATTCACAAGTTCCTTCGAAGTACTGTTTTTTGGGTTTCTTCAGATAAAAGTGAGATTACTGGGTCCTTCTTTGTCTCTTGTTATACCCTTTGTTTTAAATTCAGTTTTGTCTGGTATAAGTACTGCTACCCCAGCCTTTTGTTTGTTTGTTTTTATTTTTATAATACATCTTTTTCCATCCTCTCACCCCAAGTCTGCATGGCTCTTTCAATCTGGAGTCTTTTGTAGACAGTGAATGTAAGAGTCTCCTTTTCTTATCCATTCAGTCACCTTATCTATTGATTGGAGCATTCAGTCCATTCACATTTAAACCAATCGTTGCTAGACATGTGGTTATTGCCATTTTATTATTCATATTTTTTATCTTTCTTTTTCTTCTTCTTCTTCTTAAAAAGTGGCTCTAACATTTTTTGTAATGCTGGTTCGGTGGTGATAAACTCCTTCAGCTTTTTCCTTTCTGGAAAGCTCTTTATCTGTCCTCTAATTCTAAATGACAGCTTTGCTAGGTAAAGTAACTTTGGTTTTCGGTCCTTGGTCTTCATCAGTTTGAATATTTTCTGCCAGTCCTTTCTGGCCTGCAAATTTTCTGTTGAGAAATCAGCTGACAGTCTTATAAGGTAAGTAGGTAAACGAATTGCTTTTCTCTTGCTGCTTTTAAGATTCTCTCTTTGTCTCTTGTAGGTAATCAAATTGCTTTTCTCTTGCCAAGTTCAGTTGTAGCCTGTGCCCTGCCTCGGGCAACCTGGTAAGAGTCACCAAGCAATTTGCAGATGGCCGCCATCCATACTGGGCTTGGAGGTGCCTCAAGGGGCCAAACTGTGAACCAAGGTGGGCTGCTGCTAGTGCTGGCTTGGGACTGCTCACTCAGCAAGAGGTATGGCATACACAGAGGCTAGATGTTGCTTATTTGGGGTTTGTGAAAGGGTATTTTGGGAAAGGATAAAGCATGAGCCAAGACAGGCCATTTGTATGGAAAATCCACTGGGAGCAGTTTGGGTGGGCCCACAAGTTGGGTGGAGTAGGGTTTCAGGGAATCACCAGGGCAGGGTGACCAATGTCAGCCAGGTTGATGGAGACTCAGATATGGCGGCTGCCTGAGTCTGCATGATGAGAGTGGGGAGGGCTCAACAAAGAAATGATGAATTCTGTCAACACTTATGTCTGGGAGAAAGCTGCCCCTCCAGTCTGCTCTGAAGCCAGACAAGTCAGTTCTTCTCTGTATGTCCCTGGCACCTTTCAAGCTGCTGCCCCCATGCTGGAGCTCAGAGTGAGTGAGCCCATCAGCGAGTAAGTTCATGTGCTGGCCTCTTAAGAGGAATGTCTGCAACTCCAACCACCCTCCATCTCACTCAGCGACAATCTTCACTGGTTTTCACAGCCAGAAGTTGTGGGGATTTCTCTTCCCCACACTGGAACCCTGGGCTGGGGACACCGGTATGGGGCCAGGACCCCTCACTTTTCTAGAGGAAATCACTGCAGCTGAGATAGTTCTCCTGATTCTCAACTGCCACAGGTAGGTTTGGTGACTAGCCCATTCTGCATTCCTACACTTCCTACCAGTCATGAGGTGGCCTCTTCTTTATGTCCCCAGTTACAGAAGTCTTCTGTTCAGCTAGACCTCAGGTGACTAGTAATTCTGATGTGGTCATGAGGGGAGGCAAGCACAGTGTTTACCTACTTCACTGTCTTGACTAGAACCACCAAGAGATACACTTTAAATAAAATACTATTTACAAGAGACTTTATTTATAAAGACACAATAAATGGAAAAATACAAATACTAACCAGAAGATAGATCATATAACTATATTAATAACAAACATTAGGATATAAGGCAAGAAATGTTAATAGAGAAAGAGGGTTTTCCATAATGATAAAAGAGTCAATTCATCAAGAAGATGTAATAATTTTTAATTTGTATATGCCTAATAGTTATAATAAACATAAAGCAAAAGTTGATAGAACTAGAAGTAAAAAATTGATAATCCACAATTATAGTTGATTTTAATAGTAATACGGAGAGAAAAAATTAATAAAAACATGAAAGATCTGAACCCAATTTACATATATGGAACATCATACCCAAAAACTACAGAAAACACATTCTTTTCAAGTTTCCATGGAACATTGACCAAGATAGACTATATGCTGGATCATAGAGTAAGTCTCAAAAAACTTATAACGACTAATCTCAAAAAACTTCTAATGACTACAGAAATGTTGTTTAACCATGGTAGAATTAAGCTTGAAATCAATAACAGAAAGATAAGCAGAAAATCTCCAACTTCAATAGCACATGTATTAAAAAGAAATTGTAATAGTAGTTATGACATATTTTTAATTCAATAACAACAGAAATTAGCATATCAAAACTTACAGATGCAGTTTCCAACCAAAGAAAAATTTATAGTTTTAACTAAATATATTAGAAAAAAAAGTTGGCCATCGATGATTTAAGTCTTCTTCTCAGGAAATTAGAAAATAATGAACAAATTAAGCCTGAAGTATATGGAAGAAAAAAGTAAAGCTGAAGAAGTCAACAGCATAGAAAGCAATGATATTATGAAGCTGAAATCAACAAATTGAAAGCACAAACAACTTAAGAAAATTACTTAGCAATATTTATTAAAGCCAAACATGTGCATATCTTATGATTCACCAATTTCACTCGTGGGATACATACCAAGAAAAATGAGTTTTTATGTCCTTCAAAATAAAAAATATACAAGGCATGGACTAGATATGTATAAGAATGTTAATAGTAACATTATTTATATAGTGCAAAATGGAAACAACCCAAATGTCCATCAATAGAAGAATGGATAAATAAATTATGGTATGTTTTTACAATAGAACACTATATAGCAATGAAAAAGAATGACTTGTGCTACGTGCAACTATATGATAAACCTCACACACAGAGTGTTGAACAAAATACACTACCTAAAATAAAAAGGGTACATACTGGGTGATTTCAGTTAAATAAATTCAAAATTAAGCGAAACTAATTTATGGTAATAATAGTTACAATGATATGTTGTTTAGGAGATGCTGACAAGGATAGTATGGGAGACATGAGGAGGCACTGCCCAGATTCCCTCTTCATGGAAGAACTTTTTGCTCAGCTGCTGGGAGTGTTGTCATGAATAGCTTCAGCTATTGGTGGCTTCAGGGATTGCCTCAGCCACCTTGTACAAGGTGACACTCTTCCAGAGGTAGTCTATACCCAGTGATTGATGCAGATGGGGGTATAAAGGCAAAGGACTGTTCATTTTGGTCTAATTCAGGACAATTCTGATGGATTTTCTCAGCTCTCAACCTTCCTGTGGGTTTGGCAGAGGCTGTAGGCCCTGCATCACACCTTGACATCCCCTTCTACCCAACCCTACTTCTTTCCACCCTTTCATAGGTATTGATCCTGAGGGTTCATAATAAATATTCTGAACACTAAGCTCTGTCTCAGAAATTGCTTCCAAGAAAACCCAAACTGCAACATGGGGCAGAAAGGAGCCTGCCGGGTGCTGGAAATGATCTATAATTTGATTTAGGAGTTGGATACATAAGTGTATGCATATGTAAATGTGTACATTTAAGATTTATGCACTTCACTATATGTAAATAATACCTTAAAAGAAAGAAAAAAATAACAGACAGAAATTGAGTTTAAAAATGCAACTATAAGCTATTTTCCAAGAGACATACCTCAAAATAATGGTAAGAAAAAATTTAAAAATAAATAAGGGAACTATGATGTTTTGAACACATGAGTATATCTCCATTTTCTCCAGAAAACTCATTAAAATGAATGTAAAAAATATTTAAAAGGTCTAAATCCACAAAGGCAAGAAGAGAAGAATAGAAAACAATAGCTTTACAAGATACTGACATTTTGGAATCAGGGAATGGTGATTGACTTAATAGAGCAGAGAGAAAGTTGAAAGCCCACAGGCAAAGAAACCAATAGCAAGTGAGGTAGTTTCCACACATGGCCCAAAAAAGCTCAGGGAGTTGAGTATAGGGTGTGCTCAAGGTCGGGAAGATTGATTAAAAGTCCTCATGTTGAGCATTTAGACTCCCAGATCCCTTCTCTAACACCACACTGTCTCATCACTACTTCTTCCCATTTTCAGCAGAAGACTGGAGCTTTTCTCTTCATAGAGGGTACATCTGACAGATTTCAGAATTTGGGCATATCTGGCACAGCAGAAAAATGAGAGGGGCGTGTCATATTGAAAACAGAGGGTCAAACGAAAGTTGACGTCCTCAATGGTGACACCTCTGGCCCTCTTCCTTCACACAGGTCTCAGAAAACTAGCAGCCAGCATGAACGCACTAGAGAAAAATTAGTTGACTCTTTTCTGAGGAAACCACCCAGCCCAAATGAAAAGACTGCTCTCTTGTAAGAGCCTTGTGTTCTTGAAGCTCAAGCAAATGGCTGGCAGCAGGACTGGATTCGGTCAGCAAAGAGTCCAGGATATCCGTTCTCGACATTCTGCATGTCACCTGGGGAGCTTACAACCAATATCCTAGCCTGTCCTTGAGAGTCCACCTATTCTAGATTTCCCACTGGATTTCAGAGAAAGTTCAAGAAAATTCCATTTGAATGTTAAAAAAAATGTGCAGAGTATGATCGCTATCTGGATTATACTTATATGAAGAAACAGGAAAAAACTGAAAGAGGAATACTTTTAAAAATAAATAAAATTGCAGTGATGTTAAGTGGCCCTCATTTAATAAATAAATTCTAAAAGAGGTTTTTAACAAAATTTGTCAAATGATTCTAAATTTTTACACCCAGAATAATAATTATGAAAGATGATAATTGTTAAAGGGTAAAGAAAGTGGACTTATTATATAATATATTAAAATTACTCATAAATTTATAGGAATGAAAGTGCCAGGCTCTGCCACCAGCTCAATATAAGGGAGTGGAATTAAATATGAGACCTCCATCCGTGACAAAAGTGGCATTTTACATCAGTAAGGAAAGAGTAGATTGTCCAATGAGTTGCGCTGATAATCCTTATCAGAGGAAAGGGAAATGATTTTACTTCTTTTTTGATGGTTAATTACCGAAGAGTTCATGAGAGCTGGGCAACCCATGTTAAAGTTGGTAAACTTGACCGCTCCCCGTCTCCCTAACCACTAAATAAATTAGCTGCCCACTAAGCTCCCTTCTGTAGCTCCAATGATGTGCAGTCAGTCTAAACTAAGATGGTTTCTACTTTTGTCTGTCTCTTTCAAAGCTCAATTGAGCAGTGGCATTTAGTAAATCCAAATAGAAAGACAAAAGTAAAAATAAACTGTCTGGCTTTTTCTCTTGAAAGAAGAGGAAAGATGACTGAGATGGGCCCGCTCTAGCCGCACGGGCCTGAGGGACTCGTGGAGCTCTTTGACATGCACTGTTTGTTTTCAATGGGAAATTACTCAAAATGTAATAAGGAAATATTTTGCTGAGTAAATAGATTCGTTTACATCTTGTGGCATGGATGGTTAAAAAGAATCCTGGCCTTTCAGCTCACTTGGCTGAAATCCCTAGTCAAAGAGAGGGATTTCTCTTTTCGCTAGTATGTCTGTCTTTCCAAGAGGTTCTTCCTCCTCCTCCTTTTGAAATCAGATATTTTAAGACACTTGAAATCCAGGGAGGGAAAATAGACTTTATTCTACTGTGATGGGGAAAAAAAATTATTAATATGTTGTGGTCACAGCCTTTCCTGGGCTCCCTCTGCCTCTCTCATCAAGAGAATTCTAGCTTTGTCAGCTCAGAGCCTGGGTTTCTGATACAGAATTGAGGCAATGGGCAAGACAGACACACAATTGGATGAGTGAGGACATGGAGTTTACATTGGAAAGGACTAGATTATTCATGAAGGAAAAAAAAAAGCTCAAAGAGAGAGTAGATAGAGGGAGAATGGAGAGTAGCAAGACTTGGACCATGGAGAAGATTTGGACTGGGAGTTCAGAGGGAGGGAGAAAGAGGTTTCTGGGGTCAGTTGCTATTTCTGTGGTGAATATTGAGAGTGGAGCAAACTCAGAGAAGGGACTCAGGACAACTGGCTGTGCACTAAAAGTGTAGTTCTCGCCACATTTCTTGGCAATTTTTCCTTAAGTAAAAGTTGGAACTGATTTTACTTATGTTTTTCAGCAGACTGTGGTTCTTTGAATCAAAACGTATGTGCTGAAGCTAGGCCAAATGGGTTCCAGTTATATTTGAGTTACGCCACAAAAGCCAAAGGTTGTATCACTCTTGGCCCTTTTCTCTCACTTTTCTTTTGGCCTTGCCCCATCTTCTTACCCCACATAAGTGTTATCTTGTTCCTTGTTCACAAGCCTTCTCTTGGCTGCAGGCTGCCCCTTCACTGATTTCTCTTAACCCAATACAGGTAAAAATGCATTTAAAAAATATCATTCTCAAATGCTACCACTGTCATCTCATCTTTGTCCTCATCTGTGGTCTTTAAAGAAAATATGAGTTTAGAAGTGATTACTCCTTTCAAAATGACTGCAGGATGTTCCCTAAGAACTGGCCATCTACAGACATAACGATGTTATTTTGAATAACAAAACCCAAGACTGCAGTGAAAATGTTCAATGTTGGGTCCTGGGTTCCTCACATATCCTTCCCCTGCCTTAGAACACACAAACACTCACTTAATGGCAGTTGCCAAGTCCTACGCGTTATACTCACATATTCATTCAACAAATAGTCACTGTGAGTCTGCGTGCCAGGCACTATTCTAGTGCTGAGGATAGAGCAGTACAAAAAGATAAAACAAAACAAAACAAAAAAAAGACAAAAAAAATTCTACTTTCTTACCATTTGTAGTCTAGTGGAGATACATCTGTATCTCTCTATATATTATTTATAATATATATGCTAATTATGATATAATATAATGTACACTAGTATATATATTCGTATAGTGTTGATATATTAAGTACTGTATTATAGTATAACATTATAGTGTTAGTACAGTTATATAGTATCTATATATTAGTATATATACTAATTAGTATGACAGATAGTGGTGAATGCTAAGATTTAAAACCGAGGCAGGGATAAAAATACAAAATATCAAAATGAATGGAGATAGTTGAAATTGTAGGTGAGGTGGCCAGGGGAGTTTTCACTGAGGTAAGACTTGAATACAGACCTGAAGGGCATGAGAAGGGAAGCATTTCAATAGAGGGAACCACTAGGGAAAGGCTATGAGGCAGGGAGGTGCCTGCCCAGAGTGGGTGGAGAAGCCCGAGCAAGGAGGAGAGCTGTATGAGATGATTTCAGAGAGGCTATGGGGGAAGGGAAAGATCACGTAGGGCCCGTAGGTCATAGTGAGGACTTGGACTTTTACTTCATGTGAGATGGGAAGCCACTGAAGAAATTTTGAGAAGAGAAGGGACATGATGGGACTTAAATTTTAACAGGATCATTTTGGTTTCTGTTTTGAGAACGGACTGAAGATAAGGGAAGAAGCAAGGAGACCAGCCATGAAGCTCTTGTAATAATCTAGATGACAGAGGATGGAGGTTTCCCTTACGCTGGTAGCAGTGGATGTGGTGAGAAACTAGATTCTGATTTATTTTTAAGGAAAAGATTATTCGATGACTGTTTGGATACAAGATTAGTGTTGAGATAGTTTCCTTTTATTCATAGTTTGTTGAGTGTTTTTATTTTTAAAGGGTTGAATTATTTCAAAATTTTTGTCTGCATCAAAATGGGCTTTAAAACAAAGGCTACGTATAACAAAGACAAAGACCCAGTAATCCCACTTCTGGCTATTCATCCGAAGAAACTCAAAACACTACTTTGAACGGGCATGTGAATCCATGTGTTCACTGCATCATTATTTACAATAGCCAAGATATGGAGGCAATTCAGGTGTCCATCAATGGATGAACGATTAAAGAAGAGGTGGTACATGTATACAATGGAATATTACTTAGTCATAAAAATAAATAAAAGAATGAAATCTTGCTATCTGCAACAACATGGATGAACCTAACAAGTATTGTGTTGAGTGGAGTAAATCAGATAGAGAAAGACAAATGTCATATGATGTCATTCACATGTTGAATCTAAAGCACAAAATAAATAAACAAAACAGGAACAAACTCAGATACAGAGAACATTTTGATGGTTGCCAGATGGGAGGGGATTAGAGGAGGGTGAAAAAGGAGAACGGATTAAGAAATACAAATTAGTAGTTACAAAACAGTCAAGAGGGTGCAAAGTATACCATAAAGAATATAGTCAATAATATTGTAATGACTATGTGTGGTATCAGATAGGTACTAGATTGTTTGGGGTGGTCACTTCACAAGTTATATAAATGTCTAATCACTATGTTGTACACCTGAAACTAATATAATATTCTATGTCAACTGTAATTGAAAAATTTAAAAAATATTTTTAAAAATTTTGTCTGCATCAATGGAGATAATTGTGGGGATTTTGTCTTCTATTCTGTTAATATTGATTGTTATTTGTATGTTTTCAGATTTTAATAATTTCAGCCTCATTTCTTTTTTTTTCTTAGACGACTAGTAAAGTTTTGCCAATTTTGTTGATCTTTTCAAAAAAACAACTTTTGATATTCTCTAGTGTTTTATTGGTCTCTATTTTCTTTATCTCTTCTCCACTAGTTTTAGGGTTCATTTATTCTTCTTTTTTAGTTGCTTAAGGCATAAAATTAAGTTGTTGATTTAAGATCTTTCTTCTTTTTTAATGTAAGTGGTTATAGCTAAATATTTCCCTCTTAGCATGGCTTTCACCGTATCCAATAAGTTTTGATATTTTGTGCTTTTGCTTTCATTTATCTCTAAATCTTTTCTAATTTCTCTGGTGATTTCTTCTTTGACCCATTGGTTGTTTAAGAGTATGTTGTTTGATTTCTACATATTCATCAATTTTCTAGTTTTTCTTCTGTTATTGATTTCTAACTTCATCTCATTGTAGTCAGAGATAATAACTTGTATAGTATCTATTTTTTTTAAACAATTTATTGACACTTGTTTTGTAGAGTAACATATGGCCTCTCTTGAAGAATGTCCCATGTGCCCTTAAGAGAATGTGTATTCAGTTGTCGTAGGGTGAATTATTCTACATACGTCTGTTAGGTCTATTTGGTTTACTGTGTTGTTTAAGTCCTCTATTTTCTTGCTTATCTTCTGTCTGGTTGTTCTATCCATTATTGAGAGTGGGATATTGAAATCTCTAACTGTTACTGTATAATTATCTATTTCTCCCCTTAATTCTGTCAATTTTTGCTTTGCATAGTCTGAGGATCTATTATTAGGTGCCTAAATTGTTATGTCATCTTGTTTTATTGAAATTTTTATTAATATATAATTTCCTTCTTTGTCTTTTGTAACCTCTTTTGATATAAATTCTATTTTGTCTGATATTGGTATAGCCACTCCAACTCTCTTATTATTATTTGCATGGAATATCTTTTTCCATTATTCACATTATGAATATCAGTTGATATTTTTTGTTTATTTTGATTAAGAAGAAAGTGAAAGAACATAAAAGTGTACCAGAACTTTACTTGTTTGGTAATAATGTGAGAGATTTCTTTGTTGAATTGGTTAAGAGTTTTTAAATAAAAGAGAAAATTTCCTTATTTTTTTTGCTATTCACAATTTAACACTAAAAGACACAACTCTTAATTTTAACATTTAAGAATCTGTATTCTTAATATTTCCTTCTCATTTTCTTAAATCTAGACCAGATCAAAAAACCATTTTTGTAAAGAATTACACAGCTAGGAAGCTAAGCAGGGTCAGGCCTGGTTAGTACTTGGATGGGAGACCACCTAGGAAGACCAGGTGCTGTAGGCATAAAAAAAAAAAGAAAAGAAAACACACAGTAAATATTTCAGCGTTGCAAGTCATACTGTCTCTGTTGCAATGATTCAGCTTTGACATTATAGCACCAAGTAGTGAAAGACAATACATACACATGGCTGTGTTCCAATAAAACTTTATTTATGGATGTTCAAATTTGAATTTTATGTAATTTTCAAGTCATGGAATATTATTCTCCTCCGTGAAATGTTTGAACTGAACATTCCTGACTATTTTTCTAACTGCACACCCTGCCCCAACTCCTCACATCCTTCTGCACCCCTCCCCCACTTTGTAGTTCTTCATACCACTCAGCACAAGATGAAATTATTTTGTTCACTTGTGTTTTCTTGTTTACTTTCTTTCTTTTCACATTAGAATGCAAGCTAGATGAGAACAGAGAGACCTTAAAATATAGCTTCTTATCTCCAGAATCTGTAATAGTACCTGGCATCTGGTAAGTGCTCATAATTATTTTGTTTAAAGAAAGAATGGAATTTCAATAATAAATCCATATTTGCCTTACCATTACCTTCATTTTAATACGTGGTTTGAAGAAACACAGCCAAAGAATATTTCACATTACAAATTATTTGAAGAATTCTGTTTTGTTCCTATAAAAGCTGCAAAGTGCCATGCCCTGACATCATGCGCATGGCTGCAGGAGGTCCTACGGCCCCTCATAGGACGAAAGCAGTGTCTCAGCCAGGGCAGCTGTATAAGGCAACTCAGCTGGAACGCAGTTAAAAAATATTCGTGATAAACGTTTTCCTTAGTGTTCACGGCTTAATGGAAAGTTGTTATTTTAAAGGTGCTGTGCAAAGCCAGTCATGTTCCTCAAATGGGTTCTCTATGAAACAATTTTAAATGAGTTTCAGGCTCTCTGGGGACCTTTTCCGATAGACATCAAAGTTCACAGTTTCTGACGAGGCCATGTTTGCTTGAGGAGACGATCTTGTTTAGTCTCCTCAGCAACCGTGAGGTAGAGCTTCTGAGGGACCATCCAAGGACAACTGAGGGACAAATCCTGTGCGTGTAGGCTGCTGCTGCTGCTGCTGCTGCCGCCAGCTCAATGTGTTTTAAATAGTCTTCTGCCCCTCGGTGGATCTGCTGACCTGTAAAGCTTTGAATAGGAGTCACTACAAGACAGACTCTAATCACAGTTGTCATTTTTAAAACTAACTTGTATCCTTTCACAATCTTGGAAACGGCATCTGGAATCATTTGCAAATAGAGCACTTTCAGTGTTATTTGCCACTTGTATCATACATCGCAAGAGTTTATAGTGTAATGTAATATTGCTAGTTGAAACATCCATGTCATCTAGATCCACAAGCATTCATACAATTTTTAGGTAGCAACTGCATTTCTGAGCTATATAGTTTAAGCAGATTGTCCACAAGTGTTTCAGTCTCATTAAATTAAAAAGAAAGAAAGAAATCAGATCTTTATTCCTAATCCCACTGACCTGGTTTTCATTCAGTGTTCACTACCTCAGCCCTTCTGTCATTCTTCCAGTCACTTAAGCCAGAAGGCCCTCGATATTGCCCTGGTTACTTCTCTCCCTGAAGCTCACACCTAATCAGCCACTGGGTGCTATAATTTCTCCTAACCATCTATTTCATTTCTCTCCATCCTTCTGGCCCCCGCCCCCCTCCCTCCCTTCCAATATGGGATGCTGTTATCTCTAGCCTTAATCTCCTAACTGATCTCCCAGTCTCCGGACTGGCTTCTCTCTAAACCATATTGGAGTGAGAGGGTTTCTTGCTAAAATACATATATTCACTAGAGGCTCATTTCCATCAGCATAAAGTTGGAACATGTTGGCAAGTAACACCTTCTACAATCTGATGCCACGCTTCTCAGATCTCTCAAAACGCCCCCATCCCTGCTCCTCAACAACTTACCCTCTCCTCCTGTCACGCGGGCCCATATTGACACCTGGCTTTCTTCCGCTTTCGGGCCTCTGGTCATGCTCTTCCCTCTGCCTTCGAGGCCCTCCTTCCCCTGTGCCTCCCATGTCCAAAAGTAGCCTGACTCGTCTCTGCTATTTTCCTCAGGTTTCCCCTCAGAGGTGCTCACACAGGAAGCCTTCCCAGACCACCACCACACCAAGGTAGGCAGAGTGCCTCTCATGCCTGCAGCCTCTGCAAATTCTGCCCTTTCCCATATGAACCTTCCTCTGTCCTCTATCTGCCTCTCTTCCTAGTGGGGCAGGGACGGTGTCCTCTTAAGTTTGTGTCCTTAGAGCCTCATGGAGTCTCTGGTTGTATTGGCCTTATAGAAAGTAAAGAGGGAGGATCTCAAACTCCACGAATATCCTATGAGTCCAAGGTGAAGAAAAGATGACCAGACATAGAAGGCACACCCCTCTTGGAGTCCTTTCGGCCAGTATTAGGGAGGCTCGGCCCACAGCCTCACACATAGGCAGGCATGACAAGGACGTGGGAACCTGGACAGCAGCATTGGGGAAGGAAGTCTCTGCAGAAGTGCTATGGGTTGTCTGTCAACATATTATCTTTTAGGAGCTGGGTCAAGGAAGAGTATGTAGCTCTGGGAGCCTGGCCAGGCTACAGCCAGTGGTGGTGTTAGGGTTTTATTAAGTTTCTCAGGCAGCAGCATCAGGCAGAAGGTCAAAAAAAAAGAAGCTGGCTGGGCTGGGGGGCTGTCAAGGTGGCCACGCCACATAGGGGCCAGTGCAGCTGTGAGAGGAGGCTGCTCCCAAAGAGGCAGAGCTGGTCCCTGATGAAGCAGATGCGGACCTAGGAGGGGGCTCAGATACCAGGGAGCTGGAGCCTGGTGAGGCAGCATCACCCAAAGCAGACGGGAACTCCACTGCCAGGAAAGCCCCACACCCTTTCCTCATTCCCCCAGTTAGTGGATCACGCCAGCTTAGGAGGTAGGAAGCTTTCCATGAGGAATCCTTTGGGCACAAATACTAGGCCTATATAGAACCCTCGTTGTTCAAACAAGAGTAGAAAAGAAACAACAGCTGCCAACAACATGCGGTTGTTTTTTCTCCTTGCTCTCAGATCCTTCCGCTTTGATACTGCTCTATGTAGAAGGTTTTCTTCTTCTCTGGAGGCCTTTAGAGACTGGAAGGTGGGAGGAAGGGAAAAGCCAGAATGTTCTCTCTCTGCTTCAGAGGCCCCTCAGCATGGCCATGTCTCCCCTGTAGCTTCGGCTTTCATGGGACAGAACAGCCTGTCCCCCTCGAGGTCTCAGTCACCCCCACTCTCACAAGCAGGCTGCTGAGGTCCAGCTTTGGCCAGGAAGCTTGGCTCCTGGACTCCATCAGAACCGTGCCTCTCACCTGGGCAGTCTCGGTGGCCGCCTCAGCATTCCTGTTTGACCTCTCATCTCCGTCACCTCCATAGTCCATTCATTGTATGTAACTCCCCTGTTTAAAATATCCAGAGTATTCGTGTTTTCCTGATTGAACTCTGACATAAACGGGCCCAGGAAGAAATTCTCTAATAGGAAAAGGAAAACATACCCAAAAGGCAGAGGGAATATAATTTTATAAAAGGTTTATTGCAGAAAAAGGAAGTTGATTTTAAATAGCATCTGCTATGGACTCAATAACATTAAAGAAAACGTGGACTCTATGAAATAGGTTGAAATTAGTCATCAAGGTTTTTCTTAAAACGCTAAACGGGTTAAGGCATGAATGCTATGAAATATAAGATGAAATAAAAACTATCTTGCTTAATACGAAGTTACTAATATGAAAGATAAGCTTCAGAACATTTCTCAAATGAAGAGAAAAGGAGGAAATATATTCTGAGAGAAAATAGTTTGAGAGGTCAGCTTTGTAAACTTAGTCGAGTTCTATATTTTGGTAAATACAAGATAGAAAAATTTAGTATAAAGCCGAGGGAGCTTTGGTTAAATTTTTTTTAAGTTGGATTTTAAGCAAAATATAAATACGTGTCTTAGTTTGTATCATGCAAACTCTGGGGGTACCACAGGCAAGTCCAGAGAATGAAAGAGATTTCTTCTGGAGAGGAAAAGGAAGCGTTGGGAGGGGCTTCTTTGAATCAAAGTCCATTAGAGAAAAGCTAGAGTTCAGGGCGGTGGCCACTTCTCATTGGCTGAGATGTGGCCGTTTTTCATTGGCTGGCTTGTTGCTGGGCAAAGAGAAAATCTGCCTCCTGCAGGATATGTAAAGTAAGCTTCTTCCTGCCAAGGTTTGTAAAGCAAGCTGTGACAGGTATCTGGGAGAGAGGTACCTCCATTTCAATTTGAAAGAGGTTTTCCTTTATTTATTTTCACTGTACCGCGCCACCTGGTGGCAGCGTACCCTAATTGCAAGTTCTGTGTGTGCGGGGTAGGAGAGAGGTGGGAGGCTGGTTGTTGGCTAGAATAGAACACGATTTCTTTCAACTGAGTTAATGCTATTGAGCAAAAATTAGTAATTGGCTGTAAATGCTTTAGGAAGGAAGAAGGAGATCATTAAGTGAATTGGCCAGGAAAAGGCAAAAGAAACACCAAACTCCATAGTGAATTAAGGCCAAGACACACTCAATTAGCATTAGAAGGGGACTTTCTTTTTTTGAGAGAAACTCCAAGTCTGTCCCTCCCTTAGACTCTTCTTCATAGGGTCATGCTGGTCTCAGGAACACATCACATCTTTAAGATACTCAGACCTAAACATTTGACAAAAAGCTGCATCTCCTTGACTCCCTGAGAAAAATTATTTAATCATGGATGGGTACAACCGAGGGAAAATAAACGTGGAAAACACTGAAAATAGAGGCAGTCTGCCTTACAAAGTAGAGCTTGAGGCCTAAAGACCACAGCTGCATGTGGGATACCAGCCTTGTCCTGAGACTTTCTTTTCTAGGTCTCGGTTTGAAAATGCCATATTTAACAACCAGCATTTAGGAGTGGTCCCCTGGACATTGGACCCTGCGCTGTCCAGACCGAAAAAAGCTGAACCCTCTTTCACACCCAGCTTGGTCCATACTCTTGGTTCCAATTTCTTTTTTGAAGCTCAAACTTCTTTCTCAAAGAAGCTGGCCCACAAATCACTCCATTTTTCCAGCGAGACTCCACCTACCAATGGAAGTGTCATCCAACCCTTGTAGATTCAACAGTAAAATCATATTGAAACACGGCATTCTCCTGTCATTTTCATTCAATGAGATACCCAAATATAGTAAAGAGGAGTTTCCAGAAAAAAAGTTTTCACACCTGAGCTATTGAATTTGTGAGTGTTGTATTTGTTTTTATCACCAAGGCACTGAATTTGTTGTATTTGTTTTTATCACCAAGGCACTGATTTTGATTCAGAGACAAATTGCCAAGTAGCTACATAAGGACGAAAAAGGCGAGAGAAAAAGGTGTAGGGGAGGAAGGGGTGGGCAAAGAATTGAATAGAAGAAAATAAAACGAAAGTATGGGGCCTTGTTAGAGTAATCACATGCTCGTATAGGGTATTTCTGGGGACAACATGGCAGAAAAGAGAGCAAATGTAATTCCAGATACTGTAGTGCAGCTACACTTTGAACTAAGAGTGCAGTGCAGGAAGCAGTCAGCTCTGTTCTGGTTTAACGTGATCAGGAGCCTCCCCTCCGGGATAAGATGCTAAGTCCACTGGCTCCTTTCTCAGAGGCCTTAATGAGCCAGCCGAAGCTGAGGCTGTTTCTCCATTGGTCAATGGCAAAAGTATGGAAAATTCCAGACAGTGGATAAACAAAAACCTTCCAATGTATTTGGCTTTGGGTTGCATGATATATGATGGTAGAGTTTTCAGTAGCGGATTTCCTTCCTAATGATGTTTTTCTTAGGCTAATAAGGCAGCCCCTTCATGCTCCTGCATTTCATGCCTCTGCTGGTCCACGCTGAGTCAGAAGCTCTGACACTGTTTCTTGCCACCTTCACCTGCTCACGTGAAAGTGCCTTTGATGATTTCTAGCAAATTTAAGCAGATACACGCAATTAAACTCTGTGTTCCCTGGAACCTGGAATTATTTGTCATGACTACATAAAATCTTTAATACGTATATTGGCATGTTTTCTCTCTCCCGCTGTGTCTGTGTAATAAAGGCTATTTTCTAAGAAATCTGAATATAAGCTTTATATGAACCAAGGTTTGTTCTGACAGGAAGTCATAGGGCTACGGATTCCAATTACGATAGCAGATTCACTAATCAATTCACTTAATGGCCAATTTCCTAAAATAATGAGGATTTCTCCTAAATTTTAGTTTTGCCTTGGCTTCTGCACAGGTCTCTATTCTGCCCACCTCTGTCTGGTCACTAGTGTTTTGTATACAGTATTCCCTCGCTATCCGAGGGGAATTGGTTCCAGGACTCCACAGATACCAAAATCCAGGGATACTCAAGTCCCCAGTCAGCCCTCTGCATCCTTGGATTCTTCATCTGCGGATTCAACCAACCCTGGACCAAACCACTTGTTGGTTGAATCTGTGGATGCGAACGCAAAGCTACAGAGAGGCGACTGTACAAACGGGAGGCTTCCCTGTTAACTACATCAGGCGGCTAACTCTCTTTTCTATTCTGGCAGATTTAGCCCCTAGCCTGGTAATTGTTTTTGTTTGTTTGTTTGTTTGTTTGTTTGTTTTTCCCAGCAGTATCTGACCCTGCTTCTATAGCGTTTTGGAAAAAGGAGCAATCCTTCTTCAAATCTGGTTGAGGTGCTTCTCCATTTTGTTGAGTTGGGCCAAGTGGCCACTCTGGTGCCCCTGCTCTTGCCACATGTCTATACGTGCCCCCTGCTTCTGGCAGTGAAACCCTAGCAAACTGGCCCACCTGGTTTGAGGATTTAGGGCGAAGGTAGAAACCAAACTGGTCACCAGCCCACCTGGCGATTTAGAACCCTGATTTCAGTGATCTTGCCTGCTTCCCTAGCAGACAGCCGAGGCGAGGCTGCTGTTCTTCATAGCCACGGTCACTCAGCAGGCCAACTGCTCTGTCTGAGGTCCCTTCCATTTCTCCCGAGGGGCTGCAGAGGGTGAGGAGCCCTGGTGGCCTCTGCACAGAAGGTTTTTGCACCGGCACAGAATGAGTGAGTGTGTTTTGTTAAATCTCAGCCAGTGTTGGTTCACACTGCCACACCCACCTTCTGGAGACAGGGAGGACTGCTGAAGGGAGTGTCACTCAGCCTGGGAAGTGAGGTAGAGGGACTTGGGGTCAGACTGTTCAAGGAGGTGGGAGAGAGGAGTAAAGTGTGACCTATTCAGGAGGAAGGACCACGAATGGAGAAACTTTGGAGGGCGAAGGAGAAAGATCCACCCAAACCCAGGCACGGGGTCTTGGCATCCTGAATGTGGAGGACCCGCAGGATGAGCTTTTACTCGCAGTTCCCTCGGAAGAGGTAAGTGCAGAGGAAGTGAAACTCCTGAAGTTACTTCCAGGCATCGTTTTTTTAATATGCAAAGTAATGCATATCTATTTTAAAAACCATGTAAACCATTTGAGTTACAATTAAGTGGCATTAATTACATTCATGATGTTGTACAGCCATCACCACTGTCTATTTCTGAAACTTCATTACCCCTAAAAGAAACTGTGTGCCCCTTGAGCAGTAACTCCTCATACCCTCTCCCTCAGTCCCTGGCGACCTTTAATCTACTTTTTGTCTCCATCAATTCACCTATTCTAGGTACCTCACTTACGTGGACTCATATAATATTTGTCTTCTAGTATTTGGCTTATGTTACTTAGCAATAATATCTTCAAAATTCATCCTTCTTATGGCCAAAAAACATTTGATAACTCTTTTTTAACCACTAGATTTCTCCCACTTTGGATATCTTTGCAAAAACAGAGTGCTTGATGAGATGCATGAAGTCATTTTCCATGGAGGTCTCCTCCCCATCAAGCACTGACCACATTCGACCTTTTGGGTTGCATGAACTTGGAAGACTGACCCGTCAAGGAGTTAAATACATGGAGAAAGACAATTCGGTACTCATTTTAATCTTCACCTACACCTTAAAGAGAAAGAAATGTTCCTAATTTGTAGTTATTTACAGCAAGCAAGCACTGTAAATCAAGCAAATGCCATGAAGTGCCAATAAAAATTTTAAAAAATCAACCTTAAATAGCTAAACTCTCAACAGCAGCTCATAAAGTGAGGCTTGGCAGTTGTTAGGTAGTTATGGTTAAATTGACAGTCCTTTGGGGAGTTAAGATATCCAAAAAGCAGAGGTAGTTAAGACTGTAGTGATAAATGGTTGGGCTTGTTGGTTGAAGAGATTTTATAGCACACATTTAAGCTTAACCGCCTGTGAGAAAATGAACAGGAAATAGGGGTTATCACTTCTTCATAGCCACTCCATTCATTATTGACTTCATGGGGTCTTATGACTCACTAGGAAAGGCAAGACTGAGGCTAAAGGAGAAAATCATTTCTAGGTAACATGATATTGTCAAGCAGAGAGAGAGAGAGAGAGAGAGAGTTGTGAAAATCTAGGAAAGGTACGAAAAAGATATATATAAGACCACAACAAAGAAAAATATTAAGAATGTAATTTCCCCTGAGACTCTTGGTAGAAAATGGTAGCGCAGTTCTACTTACTCCCTTTGCTTCTTATCAGTACCGACAAGAAGAAAAATATAGGGCAAAGTCCATCTTTGATGAAACTTGGCTTGGACCCAACCACAGATTATGAAGAATATCTGCTGTGTGCAGTGATATTTTGACCAAATTGAGGGAACATGTAAAAGGTGATGCATACCTCTGACATCTCAAGCAGAGGAACAAAATTCTAAAATAGCCAATTAATAATCTCTTACTTAGAAAGACAAGCACTTGTGTCATGAGCAGTCCACAGGAAAGGGGAGTTCAATCCCAGTGGGAGTTCCGTTTCATAACATAGAACTAGAAAGGAAGTGGAGCTACGAGACTTTCTCTGTTCTATCAAGAGATGGTCTAGAAGTGAGCCAGGCCTGCCTGAGTCGGTCAAACAAAAAAGTAATCTGCAAGAGCGACCATATTTCACTATGAGTCTCTCCAGGAGACCGGCCCATCCTGGAGACCCAGAGCAGATTTGAGGAGAAATACAAGCATGGTGTTGCTCTAAAGCACATACCGAGACTGAAACCGCCAGGGATACTGTGCCCTCCCCGCCCCCGCACCCATTCTTGAGCAAAGAGTAATAGTGAGTATAAAGGACAAAAAAAAATGGGATCTGTATACAATTCTCAAAAAAGAGAAAAGCAGACATAACAAGCAAAAAGCAAATAAAGAACCTGCATGAAAAGAAATTTTCCAGGAAAAGGAGAATGTTTCTGAAAAAATATTACTCTGTATATTCAAAGAAGGTAAAGAGGAAATACACTGTGAAAAGCAAACTCGAAGAGGATATAAATGATATCCCTATCACAGAGGAGAGAATGATAAGCCTCTTGAGGGCAAGAAAGAAATAGAAGATAATTTAAACAAAACAAAACAGAGTTGCGAAACAACCAGAAAATTTGATACTGCTAAAAATAGATATGAAAGACTGACACAGGGGCTGGCTATAACTGGAATTTTCTATGCTCTGTTTGTATATATTATGATACCTAACACCTAGCAAAGTACCTGGCAGAGTATAGATACAAAACAAGTAATAATCGAATAAGTGAATATGGCAAATTGGCAAAATTAAGGACAAGAACAGAAAAAGGGAAATTAAATAATTTCGCTATAAGAAATTGTTCACTGAAATAAAGTAGATTTTAGTCTGTAGATGCAGAAGACACAGAATAACCTTGAGACACATCTGGAATAACTCTAGAATAACCTTGAGACACATCTGGCTGAATTACTGAACATTAAGCATAAATAAAAAATTGTATGGAATCAGGCAAAAAACAAATACTAACTAATATATTGGTGGGAATATAATGCTGGCATCACAACACTTTCTGACTAGTCAGTTAGTAGTGCAGCAGTAACAAAAATTCCGAGGGAAGAAGTGAGACCCGAGACTGGTACCTATCTAGGTTATTGTGAATGTATAAAGGAATAGAAGACAGCTTCAACCCAAGAGAATATGGCATTTATGAGCTCATCTTTAAAAAAAAAAAATTATGACAACACCCATCTAATCAAAAGATAAATTAAAATAGAGAACTCGGGTAGGGGAAGGAGTATATGAAAGGACTCACAGTAAGCGTTAAACTCATTTTTAGTAACTGTGAAAGTAATGGCTTCAGAGAATCATTTAAGTAGCATAAATACAGACAATGTAAAATTAGCAAGAAGGTTGTTAAAACGGCATGTGAGAATGAGAGGAAGTGTAAGAGTTCTGGTTACCTCATCTTTCATATCGAGGGTTTAACGGGTGGTACTTAAAGCATGTAACTCAAGAAATAGAGGCTGGGAAATGGCAGCCCCACATGTAAATCTCAGCTGCCTGCCCTTCACTGCGGGCTTCAATTCATCTCCTCAGGAAAGCTGTTCTTGAGCTATCAGCCAGAGCCTGTGGAGCTGAGGAAGGACTTGGTCCTGTGAGGGAAGAGAGCAAGGAAGTGAAAGGAAGAGAGTGAGGGAGAGAGAAGGGAGGGACACAGGGAGGGAATCATTTGTTTGTTTCTCTCTGTCCGGACTAGACTTGGAGAACTGTAAAGGAGAACCCCAAGGTGAGCATCGAATTCTAAGTTCCTAGAGAAAGTCTGGCTTGTAAAAATACAGGGATCTCTGAGAAGAGGCAGCCTAGATGGAGTGAGGTCCTGACCCTCAGAACACTGTGGGATTGCTGAGCAATTGGCTGAGTTCTTCCTGCTTTTGCAGTTAGGCAGCTTGGAGAGCAGAGGGGATGCTTCTGGGTACGCTTTCTGGTGGTCTGTCTCCTGATCACTGAACGTGTCTACCCCCAACTCCTACTCATAGGCTTCCCACTGCTTACAATGGACTTGGGCTTCAAACTGAGGAAAATCTTGAGCATGTAATGAAAATTGATGTTGGGCAACCACAGGGGAATAACAAATGATATTCAGAACAGGCAGTTTCTGCTGAGACAACTGTTGGAGGAGAACTATGACAACTTGATAATAAAGAATCAAACAAATGCATTTAAGGAGATTCAGGATATCTACAAGATACTTTTTTAGAAGATATTTCCTACAGACACATGGGCATGTGCAACATATACATCTGATAAAGGACTGGCACCCAGAATGTATAAAAGAACACTTCAAAATCAATAGGAAAAGAACAGACAACACAATACAAAAATGGGCAAAAAAACTTAAATGGACACTGCACGAAATCTAAATATTCAATACATGTTAAAACCACAAATTAAATATTAATATTAAAAATATCAATATATCTAATATTTTTTTTTAATATTAAGAACACTAATTCAAACCATAATGAGAAGGCTCTGTGAATCTACCATAATGGCTAAAACATTAAAAACTGGCAATTTTGCAAAGCAAAATTGATCTCTCATACAGTCCTTTTCAAGATGTAAATTGATGTTACCACTATGGAAAACTGTTTGATAATATCTACTAAAACTGAACACAACTCAACAAGTTCACTCCCACTTAGCAGAAATACATACATAAACTTACCAAAAGAAATGTATGAGAATGTTTACAGTAGTAGTTGTCATAGTCCCCCAAATGGAAAACAATCCAAATGTCTATCAGCAATGGGACATATTAATAATTTGTGGTATATTCATATAATGATACAACAGTATATAATAATAAAAAAGAATGAATTGCTGCTATATGCAATAGAATGGATGAATCTCACAAATATAACATTGAACAAAAAAAGACAGAAACAAAAGTATAACTCTGATTTTATTTAAATTTCAAAAATAGGCAGAAGTCAGTAAAATGTTTACCTTTAGGGGACTCCATGAATATGTACACACACACACACACACACACACACACATACACACATATATATTTTTTTAAATCTTGACCTGGGTGTTGGTTACACAATTACATTCCCCTTTATAAAGTTTGCTTAATTGTACACTTACGATTCGTGAAGTTTTCTATGTTATAATTAAATTTAAAATGTTTAGGAAAAAATCAACATCCATTTATAAAATCTTTTAGTAAATCAAGAATGAAAGAATATTGCCTTAAAATATGAAAAAGAACAACTATCTCAAACCAATATCTATTATGACATATAATATTTAAACCCTAGAGGTAAACCCATTATCATGGAGAAATACGAGATGGCTCACTATCACCTCTCGTTAAAAATCGTTCTGGAAATGTCAGTCAGTGCCACAAGGTAAGAGAAATAGAGTATAAATATCAAAAAAAGGGTCAGTGAATTTTCATTATTTGGAAATAATATGATCGTATACCTAGAAATCCAAATGCTACAACTAGAAAATTAATTTTAAAAAATAAAATCCTAATTGAGCAGAGGGAGAAGTTGCTCTGTGATACCATCCCAACAAAGGCTTCAGCCAACCCCTTGGAGCTTCCCTTTTACATGAATTTCCAGTTATTTGTGTAAAGATTGTGTAAAACACGTCAGCTTGTTTTTCCAAACTCAGAAATCTTTTTTCTCATCTTAAAAAGTTTATTATCTGCAATACACACACTTCCCAAACCAAATTTTAGTCCATCTCTAAGATGTGTCTCAAAGCTAGGAAAAGGTGCAGCCAGGATTCTTTACCTGCAGTGTGACAATCAGTCACCTAATTGTGATCATAATTGTTTCAAATAAGTACGGGACTAAAGCCTCTTTGTGCTTAAAAAGTCCCAAAGATGGTAGATCATAACATGTATTTGACAAAATCTAGGGGTCTTATATGCTTCATGAAAACCACAATTTATATTGCCAAAAATTATGGGATATTAGGCCTTTCAGAGTCATCTGGAACACGTTAATAACTATTAACATGTACCACGCAGTGTGCAAAGCACTTTTGTATCCACTATCTTACTCCGCACGACAGATCTTTGGAGTAGGTAAATTTCATAGATCAAATTTTATAGATGTAAACTCTGGATATAGAAGGCTTATTTTATTCCCAAAGTCACTAAGGAGCGAAGAGGCAAAGCCAGGCTGTGCCAGCCCAGTTCTGACCACCACTCCACACTGCCCTCTATGGCATGGTCAACCTAAATTATTCCAGACAGAAGAGTCTGGGTGGCTTGCTCTCATTCTCTGTAATTATTTGCATGATGTTGTGCCACTGAGCTGGATGAGTTTAAAAGCTGACCATGGCTGTTGCCACTGTTTGGTAAACATTGCCGCTTGGAGTGGGCAGAGAATACAGACAGTGGCTTGAGTTCTCAGTCATCTTAAACAGGATCATGCAGGACGAATAGAGGGAAAAGCAATTCTCGTTGATTTGAATAAAGGAAGCTCTCACACATGCTGTGTTTTCTATTGGCGTGTCTGTTCTTCTCTTTGTTGTGCTTTATGCCTTTCTCCAGGAAGTTAAAACTAATGATAAAATAATCTTCCTTGAAGATCTGACTCTGATGCCAACTTTTAGCGTTTCATTGCAGTCTCGCACGTCGGATATATTTCCTTTCCCAAGGCTCTTCCTTAAACTGCCCATATCTCATTTTCCATTTATAGTTCTACTTTCTTGAACATAAGCCCTATATAGAGGAAGCATAATTATGTGATAATACCTTCCATTTATTGAGCACCTATAAAAATGCCAGGCACTCTGGAAGGCACTTTATCTATTGTGTATCATCTGTAAACCTTGCGGCAAACTCCACGAGGTTTAACTCATTCCTCTCACTTCACAGATGAAGAAATGAAGCCTAGAGTGACCGAGGCACGATCTTGTAGTAGTGAGTGGCAGAGCTCGGATTCCAATGTAGATCTGTCTAGCTTCAAAGCCAAGGTTCTCTCCAGCGCATAGCACACAGAAATAATGCTTATTGTACCAGCCACTGAAGGAATGTATTTAGTGAATGTGTTCATTTTAAAGTTATGTATTTTAATGGTTAGAATCATAATCCCTTATTCTCGGCTCTTAAAAGGTGGGTTGGTGGTCTTAGGTGATGAAATCAAACCTAGCACAGATGCGGGGCTCTCGTAGCATAGCATAGCCCTTACCAACCTAAGGAGAATTATGGCATATAATGGACCCTTCTGTTCTGCTTCTTTCTCCACCTGGTCAAGTCTCAAAAGAAAACAAAATTCATATGATCACTGAGGTCTAGAAATTAACTTTTATTTTAAATCTGTCAAGAACTCCTGGCAGTTATTAATTTTATTAAAATGATTACATATGGCAAAACAAAGCATAGAGGTAATTCTATTTCTCTACGACATAAATTATGAGTTAGAGTCTCAGCTGCTGGCTCAGCATTGTTCAAGATTCTTTTAAAGGATGACTTCGATTTCCAGAAAATGGTAAAGCAGCAATAGAAAAAATAAATTAAAAGTAATTGCAATTGGAGATATTGCCAAAGATGTGCTAATTATAAAATCTTCTTGATGTGTTTATAGGCCAGACTCCAAGCTTTGGTATTTAAAAAAAAAATCACGTGAATAGCTGTCCTATATTGGCTTGTCATCCATAGTTTATAACACAGAACAAATTTGCTGATTCTTTTTAAAAAGATGGCAGAAATGAATTACAACTAATTCAAATAAAAAATAACCAGCATCCATTCATCTAACTGAAGTATGTCAAAACAAAGACAATTTTATTAAAATATTTAGTACCAGAATAACTTAGAATAGTATAGTATGATAAAGAATGAAGCACTTGTCTTTAGTTTTCATTGACTTGATCTCATTTTGGCAAATTTGATTAATAAAGATTCAGCAGTTGTTTTTTATCATGGATCTGAAATTACTGAAGGATGTAAACCAAAAGAACCCATACTTCATCTGATCATACAGTCATAACTTACATATCTTGCTTTGCACTTACTGTTACTGCAAACAGCAATTTAGAAAACAAAGTAAAAATATATATATACAAAATATTTTTATATCAAATCATCTTCAATACACTAAATAAACCCAATCCCCAAATGCTATGTTACATGAAAAATTGTCCTACAATTTATATCAAGATTGGTACTGTCCTTATATCAACTAGAGCAGCCTTTGGTTTTAAAAGCATTCTGCAAAACAAAGAAAAATGTCACCACAAGGCTGCACTACTGGCTCTCATTCACACTCACAAAAATGCTTTCCAGTTAAAAAAAAAAAATTACAAAATAGATTACATACGCAGAAAAAACATCCCACCATAAAAGAGTCAAATCCTTTTTACTTTTCTGTAGCACATATACTCTGTTATTGTTTGACGGCTCCATTGTTTATTCAAGTTTGGAGTCTCATCAAGTTGATTAGAATATTATAGTTTGATTAAAAAAGATATTCTTCTTTCTCAATATTGATTATTCTCACTCAAAGATAGTCCAATTTAGAAACAAAATGTTCTTTTTTTGATGCATGGTTTGACTTAATTTTTACCTTAGTGTCTTAATTGGCAAAATTCAGAGACCATTCAGTGTTTTGTTTTCCATATGTTTTAAATTTAAAAATCAATTTTATGTGTATATATGCATATTCACAGAGGTACATTTCTTTCATTGTCTTGTTCTCATTGCAATATAAATTGCCCATCAGCAATTGTAATTTGAAATGAATCAAATAAAAGGTTTTTAGCCATTACATATGAAAAACAATTTCCATTAAAAAAACCTGAACTTTAATGCAAACAAGATTATGTTTTAAAACTAAATTATAGATTTAGTTCTACACAGGAAAATTCTGAATTATTTATATAATACATTTTTTTAAAACTTCAGCAAAACTAGAGAAAAAAAATCCAAATTAATTCTAAAGGGCATTGAGATGTTTTCCAGTAATGCTTGGAATAAGTTTTTCTCTTCACAAAGTATTCATTGCGATTCTTCTTAAATGTACATATTATATGATCACCACACCTTTCATTTTGGAGGTTTGTAACGTATCAGATATGCAGGCAAGACACATGCATAAAATTCTCACTGTCACTCTGAAAAGCACACTGAACAAATTAAAATACGGCAGAAGTTTTTTAAAAGAAACATTTCATTTGGGCTGAATAGATTTCCAAGTTTTTAACATGTGAATTGTTGAATACATTTCAAGGGCTTTCGGCAATTATGGTTTCAGTCCTGGAATGGTCAGGTCCATCTGGAATGACAAACACAGACTAATAAGCATTATGGCGTTGTCATTTTGAGGCATAGCTGCTCTGCTGTGCCCACGTTGTAGCTTAATTTTGGGAAGCAAGGCACTTACTGTAATGGCAATGCACAGACATTGTATGCATAGTTTGAGTAACATAAAATAAGTTAATATTTTTGATTAAAGTGAGGGTTTTTTTATAATTTATATGTCTTTTATAGAAGCAACTAAATGATATATTTAAGATATTTAAAAATAACAAAAGGTTTGAAAGGGAGTCATTTTCACTTCTGCTTCGGCTCTTATGGTGAAGATTTATGACAAAACACCAACGTGAAGAATAGCCATTGATCTGAAAAGCAACAGACTCTTAAAACTGCTGAACCAGTGGCACTTTGACTGTCTTTACTTCTGCTATATGTGATGACTTCTGGATGATGCAGCTGGTAGTTCCCTGTGGTTTGTCTTTTCCCTGTGCAAGATTTGTTAAGGCCATAGCTGCATTGATCTCCTTCCAGTATGTGTCATCCTTGCTCGGTCCCTTTCTATTAGCTGCACTGGATTTAAGCAAAACAGAAAGAAAATGATCAAACTCACTGCAGCGTATGCAGAAAATGCCATCACTGAAAAGCACAAATGGCAAATAAAACCCACTGCTCACCTGTCACCTCTATTGGATCCGTTTTCCAGAGCGTCTGTAAAGAAAAGCAAAAATTTAATTACTTTTTTTTTTCTTTCTTTTTTAATCTCAAGAGTGTCATCATGAATTACCGGGAATAAAAGTTCATCAGAAAATACGGTTAAAAATTAGCTTTGTTTTTTTTTGAAAAGATAAAGTAGTTTAAATTAAGGTCCCCAAAATTTTTTCTTGCAAAGAAGCAGGAATAAGGTGAGAACAGGTAACAAAGAAGAAAAAGTAGCTTTCGTAGATACAGAAAACTCTGAGGCAAATTTATTCTGAGAAATTGGGCCTTTTCATGAGGAGCGAATGGTGTAGAGAAAAGAGTGTGAACTGTGTACCTGGGGCCAGGTTTTGGTTTCTCCCCATCCACTCACCTGCCGTGTACCTTTGGGCAGACTACGGTGCCACAACGTCTGGGGTACAATTTCTCTAACTATAAAATAAGGGAGTTCCTAGGAGATCTTCAGGGTGCCTCTGGCTCAATATCCTATGATTTCATGGGAATCAAACCTCCATCTTGAAAAAGGACTGGCTAATACTTCCCTCTGGCTAGTTAGCAAATGAATAACAGATCCAATGCTGACGGCAACGCAGGACTTCCTGGCATATTAGGATAAGCAGGCACCAGTCTTCCAGCTCCAAATGAACTCATCCTGCTGCTGCAGGAAATGAAAGCTATGGAGCGAGCTTTTGCTTATGCACTCTCACCTTTGGTTTAGATTTGCTCCCTCCCTCAGAACGCTAATATCTGTCTACCAATACCACATCAGAATAAGGAAAGATGAAACGGATTCTTGATCTTGATTAAATCTGTCTGGGTAGCTCCTCTGGCTAAAAGAATATGGTATTGGGAACACAAAAATAGAGACATGGAGGGAAAGAGGGGGCTACCAGCATGGCAGGGGAGTGGGGACAAAAGAGTGGGTTTGGGACTCCCCATCAGCCCATGACACTCTCAAACTAGATAGTGGTTAAGTAACCATCGTCACCATCAGCAGCAGCAGTGGTAGCAGCAACTACCATTACCGAACAGCTGTGAAGCACTGAGCTGCCTACAGGAAACGTGAAACACAATGTTTCGCAGTGTTTGCTCAGGCGCTCTGCTAGCTCTGTGGCCTTTGGAAAGCTGTCTTTTCCTGCCGTCAGTCCTCTCCCTTCCTTTTACCACCCCCAACTCGATATTTCTGAAGGCATTTTTTTTTCCCCTCTGTGATGCTCAAGGCTAGTTAGGCTGCACAGCATAATTTCTAGTTCTGGCCTCTGAGAGACTCATGGATCTAGAAGAGACCTGAGAAGAACATCGACGTGATCCTAACGCAGTCCAACCAGGGCCAGATTTCCCAGGGAAGACGTGGTCAAGAGAAAATAATTACATGACGTGTCGATTAGGCAGCTAAACTTTGATGCCCTCTGTGAAGAAGAATCGGGAAATTCTATTAACCTACCCTTACAGAGTAGACCAGGAGATAATAATAGGTCGCTCGCTATAGGCTCTTTGCACGACCCCTCACCCAGAGAACCAGGGAGCTTACAAAACAAAACAAAACAAAAAGCAAGCAAACAAACAAAACAAAACTAGTGAAAAAATGACAAGGTCGTTAGGAAGAATGAATGAGATAATGCGCGCCTGGCCTCGAATGAACAACAGTTCCTTGGGTCTCCTTTCATTTTGGGGATCCTTTGGGGAAATAACTGGATCTGGGCACAGTTGGACAGTCAGCCTCTGGATCTTTTGGCTCCTACCAGGTCGGCCTAATTAACTACACCACTGCTGCTCCTGGAAATTTTGGAATTATAAAATTCTTCATGGAAATGGAGGAAATGAATGACAACTTTCAATTCACAGGACTCTGCTCATCCTAGTTCACAGATCACTGCCTCTGTGCCAGGCACTCTTCTAAGCGCTGTGTATCTTATTTAGTGTTAGCGACTCTGCGTGTGGACAGTGAATGTCTCTGTAATGGCCGTTAAATCGTTCTCTGTTTAGTGCTGTTATCGGCACATCTTTACTCAGTCGTGACAGAGACAAGGTGCTACCAGAACACAGAACAAGTCAAGGCCCCTGTGTAGGAGGAGGAAAGCCAACGACAGTGGATATTTTATGGAGAAAAAATTTTTTAAAAAGAGTTAGGCCTTTGCTCAATTTTGCCCACAAATTGCAACAAGTCCGTTGCCAGAGTGAAGCAATAGGTTATGGAGATATTTATTCGACGGAACGACTTGGCAGAAGCCGAATAAGTTCCATGAAGCTTAAATAACATCAGGGAAATAACAAAACGCAATTTAGAAAAGACCGTGTAACCGATGCGCTGGCTCGCAAACGAGCAGTCTCACTGCATGAGGGGCCACACTCGGACCCCTACCTGAACGGTCCACCTGAGAGTGATGACCACACAGACGACGAGGAGGATGCCTGTGGCTAGCAAATATGTGATGCTTTACAGAGCCCAGACATGAAGGGAGCCCGCCTGGGGGAGGATGGCATGTAACTCACTGGCATGCAGTTCAGGTCCACGGAGAGCTCCTGCTTGGGACAAAGAGTGACCTTGAAGGTCCCACAGCCCCACGGACACTGCTTATGCTCCCTCTGGCTGCCTCCTTGAACTTGTTCCACCGAGAAACAAGTTTACTGCAGCCAACTGTGAGATTATAAAATTCTGCTTACTCTTTGGGGGGTTCTGTGTTTTACAGTTTGGTGCCTATGAAAATACCTTTGAAGTGAAAAAACACAGACTCCATCCCCCATTTGGTATTCCTAATAAGTTTCACAAATTTCAACAATGCACTCGGCAGGATTCAAAAGACTGAATCCTATATTTTGTTTCTAAGGCAAGAGGGGCACGTGCAGTGTCATTAGGTATAGACTCAGTTTTCTTTCCGAGCAGCAGAGGAAAAGTCTTCATAAGAAGGAAAAGAAAAACATTTTGCTTCTCTGTCAATAGTCAATGCTAAAACAGCGTGTAATAAGGCTCAATGTCAAAGATTTCAAACGAATAAGAAAAAGCTGACTACCACAGCTTTTGGGGGTTCTCTGCGTCCAGGCGATTTTGGTTCAAAACGTAAAGTGGTGCTCGAAGCGCACACTTTCCTGTTTCTGTTATTGGAGGGCTGTCCTGCATCACTAGGATATTATGAGTCCAAGAGCCACCTCCTTCAGTGTAGTGTGTTTTAGTTCCCAGAAGAAGTAGCAGAAGGAAGACAGCAAACAGGGGCCCTTCAACTCAGAAACATTTATGCTTTTGAAGGAAAGCAAAGGGCCATAAAGATCTGGTAGTTTGGGGAGATTTTTTTCTATTCATTATGCTGAGATGAAATCTGGGGAAATGCCCCAGTTATTTTAGAGAACTGGTATCATTTGGGGGGAACTCAGAAAATTTACAACCCACTCATTATGTTAAAAAATTGCATTAAATGTGAAGATTTTTTTTTCTTATGCTCTTTTCCTTTGAAGTATAAACTTCCTGGCCCTTATCTCATTCAAGTATTCTGTGCCTTTTCAGCCAAGAGTCAGTATTTAAGGAGTGGTGGGTGTTGACCCATCACCGGTGCTCAGGAGCTTGTGCCACTTCTGTCCACTGCAGACAGGTCGTCTCACCAGCTCCCCTCCAGAAGTGGCATCCAGTAGCTCAAGAAACAATCCGACAGGAGAAGGAAGGATTCTGAACGCTGCTGAAAAGAGGGAAATCATAATTCTGAGCTAGAGCAGACGTTTCACTGCTATTAATTAACATGCACAGACTTACGGTCTGACCGCCCTGCAGTCTGCTCAGCTGTAGCTCTTACTCTGCAAGTAGCTTGGCTCGGCCCCTCCAAAGTCTGAGCTAAAATGCCTTTTTAGATTCTAAGGTTCCAAAAATCAGCTACGCTGTCAATTACCATAAAAGCAACTGGTTGGCAGGAACAACTTATCGAACCAGCCAAAAGAGCGTGTTTTAAGACCAAAAAAGAAAAGGAAGGAAAAAAAGGGGTGCGGAGTTGGGAAAATCTTGAACGCTGCAAAACCCAAACCATGTTGAAACAAAGTGGGGCTATCCTCGGTTTGGACATGTGTTTCCTTATAAAGTTAAGTAGAGAAACAATTATACAGAAAATTCAGTTCTACTGCAACTCAAGATGGGTAAGCTCAAAGCTCTGCGGGCAAAGTGTCCATTCGACTTTGATCAATGCAATTTAAAAACACATTAATTCTGATACATATTCCTGAAATAAGAGTTATAGTCAAAGAGACATGACCAAATCTTTTGCTCTGAGATTCCTTTTTCAAATTTAATCAAGCAGCCCTAAAGTTAGGAACGTTTTTAACTGTTCCCACGAAATATTACTCACGCCACTGAAATGTAAATAAAAATTGAGTATGATTCAGAATATGAATATTTTTAATTAAATAATCTAAAATCATATAATATATATTTCCCTAAGCGAAAATAGAGTCGGAGCTCCAGACGCCTGACAACTGTGTTTCCTCACTCTCATTTTGGGGGCCATGACTGGTGACAGCAGGTGTGGACAGCCAGGGTTTAGTGTGTTTCTGATCTCAGAGGTCCCAAGAGCCTCCAGGACACCAGATCAGTTGCTGGAGTAATTTAAACACTTGGAATAAGTGAGATAAAGAACAAGACTGTGGTGAATAAGGCAGATAGAAAACTTCACTGAAGATCTGAAATACTGACTGCTCCAATTTGCAGGACCTTACACCAAACGGACAGAGCAATCTCCAGGGACCCCTTCTCCTATAACCACAATCTTTCTCTACTTCTGCACACCCCAGGTCCAGCCTGGGCTTGCATGCACCAATCGACTGCATCCACTGTGACTTTATTTTTCTTTCCTTATAAAATTAGCATTTTTTGTTGTTGTTGTTTTATTTTCTCTGGTAAGAAAATACAAGTTCACTGCAGAAAATTTGGGGAAAAGTATAAAAGAGAAAATAAAGGACATTTAAGGCTAACTAATATTAATATTTGGATATGTGGCTTTCCAAGCAAGTTTTAAAAAATTAAGTCACTCTGTATGTTTTATAACTCTCTTTGCTCTCCTAACTTCTGCTTTAGCCTTATCTTTTGTTAATAAATAAGATAATGATCTATCATTGGCCTTCCCTGATGTGGTAGTGGTTTTTTGCCCGTGAAATAGAAACAGCTTGAAAGAATTCAAAATTTAGTTTCATCCAGTGTAAATGTGAATATTGAGAGACTCCAATGTGACAAGAAGGGGTTATCTTTAAAACAACAATTACTAAAATTGATTGAATGCTTATTCTTATGCCAGATACTCTACAAATGACAATAACCCTGTGAACGAGCACCATGGCCCTTATTTACAAATGACAGTGTAGCTTAGAGGATTCAAACACGCAAAGGACTCAGGTAGGCAGTGGGAGCTGAGACTCAGCTCCCTATCAAGGGACTTCCAAGGTCATGTTTTTAACTGCCACATTCCATTATCCAAGTGCTCTCGAACACCACCCTCAAGGACCCTGGCAAGGTCAAATGTGTTGTTTATACAGAAAGCCTGTGGGATGATAACCTATTAAAAAAAACAATTTTCTGTTCTGTTTGCTAGTGTTTAAGACCATAGAGGTACAAAAGACTTTTTTTCTCCTCCTTATGATTTAATCTGTAGTATCAAAATATCCTTCCGAATCACAGAATAGGGAATCTAAATGAGATCTCTTGAGAAATTTCTCACATTTTAATTGCAACGACATTTTAATAGATGTGGTATCTGCATAATCACTCTTCTATTGCCTAGAGTAAATTACTGCTAAATAACTCCTAGACAGCTGTTGCTGCATCACTTTTGGAAAAAAAATTTGTGGTTATTTTCTCTTTAGGGTAGTTAGAGCTTTCGAATGAGTAAAGATAAATCATTCTAAGTGATTTTTTTTTTCCAAAAAAGGGGGAAAAAAAACACCCAATAACTCATAACATTTATCTGTTGTTGACTAAACTGCTTCTTCCAGTTCCACTGACCAAAAAAGTGAGTTCGACTTTAAAATTTCGCATGACAGGAAGAGACTGCAACCGAAGACTGGTGAATATCAAGGTTACTGCTCTTGTTGAAGTTATTGGAGCCCGAGTTTTGTGAGCCTTGAGATGGGGAAACTTTGCAAGCTTTCTGAACAGCAAGAATTATACAATGAAACCCACCTCATCTTCATGAATAGATTTAGTATTTTTTTTCTTTTTTTGCAATATACTAGCTAAATTATTTATCTTGGGGCCTTAAAGAATGAGTGGCTTCCAAGATCATCTTAGAGTTCGAAGAAAAATCTTTTCCAAAAATTAAGCCAGTGTTACCTCCAGCCATGACTTCCACCCTCTGGCCAAATATCCTTTTCCTTCCTGCTACCTCTCATGTGGGCTGGTCCTTCCATGGCTAATGATGCCCAGATGTCTTGGATCTCCAGCATTCCCACCTTCAGCTGCCTTTCTGTCAATGCATTATCCTTTCTATCTCCTGCCAGAAAAATCAGTATTAGCCATTACACCCTTCTGTTTTGGACCAACAGAGAAGAGATTCTCGGTCAGGATGGGGACAAGTCAACATCTCAAAGCTTTCAGGACAGAATATATTTCTACTAACAGCACCACCAACAGAAAACCTTTACTGTTGCAGGAGTACCCATGTCTGCTTGGTTCCTTTTCAGTCAGGGAGCTATATCTTTGATGGCTTTGCTTATTATTCAGAGAGCAAAAGCTTGAGGCTGGTGGCTCCTTATTAATCCCCTTTACCTTTGTTCTGACAAAATGCACAGCTATTTTGACCTCATCAGTCTGGGCTGGAGTACTAGAAGTGTAGGAAATGGAATTTGTAGCTTGAAAGAAACTTTAAAAATAAGCAGAGTACCACCCAATTATAATGTCTCAACTTCGCTTTTAACTAAATATATCAAATATTATTGACGCTAAGTCATTCTGCAACAGGCCCATCTAGCAATGGTGCTGCTCTATGATCTCAAAGGCTCCATCAAACTTTCAGTCTGAAACTTCGCTTTGAACATTAGAATGCGGTCTATGGGGAGGAAATTGTTGGTGAGTGACCAGAAAAGAGGTCTGGAAGTGTTAAATATTCTCACTTCTATTATTAGCTCATCGTCGCGAACTAGGAGTGTGGTCTGGTGTGAGGCACAAGGCAGCATAGTGCAGTGGTTGGAGCCCGGACTCTGGCACCAGACAGCAGAAGTAGAACTCATGTACTATCTGCGTGACAACTGGCCGGCCGCTTGACTTCGTGCTTCAATTTTCTCACCTATAAAATGGGTCTAATAGTTCTAGATACATAGGTTTGTTACGAGGACCACATGATTTCATTTAAAGACAGTGTGAGCACATATATCAAGCACTATGTGAATCTAAAAAGGTTAACCTTCTTTCTTACTTTATTTTTTACATCTAAAATATGGAGTTGAATGCAGTCATCTGAAAAATTAGTATTGTTCAGCGATTTAATATGAAAACCATTATGTAAGGATGAAATATTTTTACCCTAGGCAAAGCCCATCAGCTCAGATTAATGGATTAAGTGTGCAGAATCTATCATCTTCAAAGACAATATGGCTTTCCTGATGCTATTTTGTGCCAAAGTACCACAACATGCCAAGACAAAGAGCACTGGAGCCACATTAAAGAATATCTACTAACTTCAAGTGTCTAATGGTTTTCGTTACTTCGTTTTCCCAATGGGAATATTGGAGATGTTACCCAAGATGTTTCATACATGAAAGGTGGGTTTCCAGCCAAAGTCTCAGAAAATGACTTCCTAAATATGCATGAATAACTTTTGTGTGTGCCTGTGTGTTGCAAAGAGAATTAATTGTTTATAAAAGCACTCCTTCTTACATGAAAGTTGGGCTACTAGTTCTTAAAACTGGATGGACTTAATCTGATTCTTAGCTAAAGCTTAATGAGGGCTATTCCTCCTGAGATCAACTTTATAGCTGCAGTTTTAGTAGAAGGTTGACTTGTTTAATAAATTTATAGATGAACAGCATTGTTACAAAATATTAATATGACTTCCTTCAGCAAAAAAGCTTTTTAAATGAAAAATATGCATTTGTAATAATAATAATAGAAATTGGCTGGAAAGTCTGGCTCCATCCACATATTTTGAAGCTCTTCAGTATCTCTGAAAAACCATCAAAAAGTATTTTTCCTTTGATATATGAACTACCGTGTATCTTTGAATTGGCTCATATTATTGCCATGCTTTTCAAATTCCTCAAATTACCATCTCTAGAAACGACACTTCAGACTAGAGGATCTTGGTGTTAACCCTGTCTGACTGCGTTAACGCCAGAAATGGCACAATAAAAGGAATGATGTTCACAAGCTTCTTGGATCTTTCAAAAAAAAGTAGCAAATGACAGTTTCCCTGCTCACAGTTCATCTGCTGTATTTATTAATAGAAAAACACATATTTTAGACATAAGAAGAACAGTATTACCAGTCCTTTTACATTTCATATACATTTCCATGTTCTTAATATACTTAAGATGTTTTAACTGTGCTTGGCATGTCATGTTCTGTGTTCACACATTTCTACACTTAAAGGTTCTGCCATTTTCTGCTTTTAATTTCAGAAACAGTCATTTAAAGTCTAAACTGGGGTAGGGAGGGGCTTTGAAATGAAAATTGGGAAGAACTTTGTTGATGACATTGAAAGGCAAGAAAAGTTAAAAAGGAACTAAGCATAACGATGAGGTAAACACCTTGTCATGCCTTGGCTGTGGCTGGAGATCCAAGTATACCCTTAGCCAGAAGGTTTCTGATAATCCATTTTGACTAAAAGAATACCAAATAGCCCCTCTCTACTTTAAATTTTATCAAAGGGATCCACTCTAAATTTTGCCCAGCAATTTATATCTCAAACTATTTATTAAATTCCAATGGCTTACACGTTATATTCCGCTATTATCACCTAAATTTAGAATACAAGAAATTTCTAGGAAAAAAGTAGGGGATAAGTTGCCTAAATCTAACAAGTTGACATGGTTGGGGAGAAAACAAAACATTTTATAGATCAAAATCCCCTTTTTGTACGATCATTTGTCCACAGAACAGAACGTGTCCTGGGACCCTAGGAAAATAGTGAGCCGACTCAACAGTTGTGTGGCCTTGGATGAGTTATTTACTCACACTGTAACTCAGTGTCTTCACCTACAAAATGGGGATAATAGCAATGCCTGCTTCCCGGGGTTGCCATGGAGATTAAATGAGGTACAGTCAGTCCTCACATCGTCATTGATTGGTTCTCAGAAACTGCGACTTTAAGCAAAACAACGTATAACAAAACCACTTTTACCACAGGCTAATTGATAGAAACTAGAGTTAAATTTCTATGGCATATTTCTGGTCACGAAAACATCATCAAACTTCTAAACAAAGACTCAGAGTACTTCTAATATTAAACACTGAAATAAATGTAAGCTCTATACGCACTGAGGAAAGATGAATAAAAAGCAAGTAAGAGAATTCCTTCCTACCCCCCACCCCCGCTTGTTCTAGTTCATGGTCACAGGTGGCTGGTTCTCTCCCAGGAGCTCAGGGCACAGGTGGGAGTCACTCTGAACAGGATGGCCTTCCATCGCAGGGCATATTCAGACATACCCACACTCACTCAGACTGGGGCAACTTAGACTCGATCTTTGACCTGACTACCCATCTTTGAGGCGTGGGAGGAAACTGGAGTCCCTAGTTCCAGAAAAGCCACAGAGACATAGGGAGAACGTGCAAACTCCACACTAACAGTGGCCCTGGCTGGGGATCAAGGTTTTTTTTGTTTGTTTTTTCATCAACATTATAACGAAACAATGTTGAATGAAGCAATGTTATTCGAGGACCAGCTGTACTGCGTGTAAAGATCTTGGGAGCTGTGCCTGGCATATGGCGAGTAAGGGCTATGGCATTGAGAGTCCTAACGTGAAGAAGCCACGCTCAGTCATCCTTCACTGTCATGGGGCCACTCCGAGTACCACGGAGGTGCCAAGCCTCACACAGGGTTTCTACTGTCACACTCCAGACTCTCACTCATCTTCTCGGGATGCTGTAGAGAAGATAAAATTCACAGGGAGAGGTCTCAGAAGGGCATGCTCCTGTCTCTTCTCTGAGACTGTGATTATGGAGGTCACAGGTACCCTGAGGTGTTCCAGAACTCTGGAATTCCAGGGTGTCTGCTCGAGGGTAGCCACACGAGGCAGTATTTCCTTGCTATGTTTCAAAAATCATTATAGATTCCCAGTATTCCAAAAGGGTCAGATAACAGTGTTAGGCTGTATTTAACCAACTTCTTGATTCTCCTTTCATATGAGTAGCAGATATAACATTTTTATAGGGAAATAGTTTTCAGAAATGGGTGACACCAGCTTCAGAAATGCTTTTTATTATCTATTTTTTCTTATACGTGAATATAATACAACTAAAAATGCTTTCGGAGGGCAGAGGAGATAAGATACTTCACTTACATTACTTTCCCCAGTTGTTACCATTTTTACTATGCTATGACATGTCATTGAGGGACAGTCATTACAAACACAAAATTGAAAATAAAGAACCCAAGATTTTCCTTGTAATACATTACAGACTACTTCAGAATAATCAAATCACCCTCCTTCTTCTAATTGGAGCAGTGATGGTAATAATATACTGTTATAAGATCTGTTTTCTGTTTTGAAAATAAACACGTTGGCCAAGCTCTATATTGCTGTGATGTTGGGGCCTTTTATTTTTGTAAGTCTTGTATTTTTTTTTATCTTTCCTTTGGGAAAATAGGGTGACATACATTAATCCACACGGGGTCATCAAAAACTAATTATTCAACTTAATATAGAATTTTTTTTCTTTCTTGGGTAGCATAATAAGCTTTTATAAACCAAAGTAAACTTAGTTTCTGCTGCCCTTAGTAAAATATTTTATTCAGATAAAATATTTATTCTCGGAAAGAACAGAGCATTGTTTTATTATACATCGACATAGTGATAAGGTTTTAAAAACAGTTTTTGGTTATTTTTAATCTGTTGCTTTTATAGCAGCCCTGAGAGGTAGCTGGAGCTATACAGTCTCTAAAGAGGAATACGGATAGCAGTACAGAGCCACCATGCAAACAAGCTGGCCACCACCAAGACCAGAATCACTAAAACAGAGTGCACTGGTCATGATGTTGAATCTAGTTGTAAAGGAGATTTGAGAGCGTCCTCTCTAGGCCGCTGATAGCTTTGCTTTTGAATAACAGTGAAATATCATAGCACCTTGGACCGAAGGGCTAAAGAGAACCAAAATGCTAATGATAGTTGTCTCAAAGCCACCTAAAGATCCAGGGACAGGCCGAGAACTGATAATGACTCTTGGCTGGGTGTCTGATGGAGGGTGAGCTGAGCTGGTAATTCCTCAGAGCACTCGGAGTCATCCTGTGCTGGGACCACTGCTGCCAATGGCCATACAAGTTAGACATAGCAAGTCTAAAATAATAAGGCTCCACAAGTACGGCCTTAAGAAATGTAATATTCGGGAGGGGTATTTCTGTGGGCACCACAAGATATTAAAAACATAGTACTTACACATGAACCAAAGAAATTATAAAAGAGAGCAAACACTCTTATGACCTTAGATTTTAAAAAATACTAGGGTTCAATGACTACCAGGAAAGAAGAATGAGTATAATTTATAGAAAAGATCTTGCAAAGCTATTTCATGGAAATTTTAATACAAAAGAATGCATGTTCACATGATTTAAATATATTTAAATGCCTAGCAGCTGCCACACATATTGTCTTATAAATGCCATATGCTGTTGTAAGTAAATAAGATACCTTAAAAATAAGAGAAAATATATTTATTTTAGTCATTAAAAATTACTGATTTAGAGAAAGGGACAATGAACCTAATAATTTTTTTGGACTAAAAGCAACTCTCTGCTATTTCTTATATTTTGTGCCCTTTCTCATACCTTTTTTTGACTTTACAGAGAACTATAATATTTTAACAATCAATAATATAAACCAATTTTAAAAATAAATGAGAGAGAGAGATTGAGAACACTGTGCAGAACAGAAAAAAAGCAAAAATGGCATTTCTAGAACAAACCAGATACATTTATTGACACATTTGGTTTTGGTGATAGAATATACTATACATACTCGAAAGTGACCTAAGAATCAAATCCTCCAATTCTAAATTCTCTCCAGATGCCCAGAAATAGATGGTGAATAAGCAAAGAGAAGATAGTAGTTATTGCCTTGAATCAAAGTGTTATACAAAAGAGCCTGGCTCTCATAGACAAGAATAAACAAACCACATACTTTCATCATGGAGGCACAAAAAGTTGTCTTTTGGGGAGGACTAATAATGGCGAGGAAAATCATACATTCCTTGTAAGATTCCCAAGCTCTTGCAGGCACACGGCCTTCTCCCTGTCCCTAATAGGATGTGGTAGTTCTAGTCACTTTTCCACATTCAGGAGGTGGAAGCCATAGGGGCTGGCATAGGCCAGCTGTGGATTCATGAGCAGAGTAGTTTCTCACAAAAAGCCAAGAGCTAGGAAGGCCCCTGAGCCTAGAAATGTGCCATAGCACCATTGCTCATGACATCCTTTATTATTTGGATGTCTATCCAGGTAGACTCACACTCAGTTCATGCCCAGCACGAGTGAATCACTCTCTGTTATGAATACAGTTTGTGCATGGGTCCAAGGCCAAGGAACCAAAGGCATCTACCTACCATAAGGAGGTGAAATCATTCCTCCCAGGCCACCTGCAATGGGAGCTGAACATAAGACATTACAGAACACACGTGAAAAAGTGAGCAATTGTTTCAGGCTTCAGTGTAACACTGAATTACACAGCCCAAGAAGTGGAGATGGGAAGGTGGAGTTGGTCAGGAAGGCTTTTTAGAAAAAGTATTTCTCTTATTTTCCAAATTCTAAGTAGCTGGATACATTATCCAGCTGGTTTTCAGCTTATTTTAAGAGGTTTATAAAAATTATCCTACAAGATAGATAGTTTATTAGACAACGTAATATATAGACTTAGTTGGACAAGAAGATGCAGAAAGATTACTTTTAAAGTGAAAGGAGCAAAGAATCTGTATTTGTGTTGGCTTACAGGAGCTCACAGAAGAGTGAAGAAATGAAAGATTAGTAATGATCTTTCAGGCCTAAGCTGAAAATACATTTAATTAACTATTCATATGATTAATTATTATAATAAAAATAATTGGCAGAAGTAGGAAAAGCAAAATGTGCACCCAGAAATGAAAAAAAGGATGATTATTTTTGTACTAAAGGAAGGGGGAAGTAATGGGAATTATGGGGGGAAGTGTTGGGAGCATCTACCTAAAGGTTGTTTTAGAAACAGAATCAGAGTGTATGATTAATTGAAGAATTATTCAAATGGAATTCCACAATAACTTTAATAGTCTTTAAGGCACAGAGAAAGAGAATAACCAATTTGTTACTAAAATTCCTATGCTGCTTTTAATGGGATTCAAACCTTTTTTTGGTTTCTCTTGAATTGAGATGAGTGCACCTGTTCACCAATCATCAGCGTAAACTGCAGGTGGATTTACTTAATCACAGTTTGTTTCTCCAGCGCTAAGGGATACTGGAAAGAGTAAATTTGGAACCAGAGAGCTTGGGGTCTGAATCTCGGTTCTGCTACTTATTAGCGTGTGGTTTGGGTCAAGTTACTTAATCTCTCTGGGTCTCATTCCTATTTTCTCATCTGTAAAATAGATAGAAAATACTGCACAATAAGGACTGTTGTGGAAATTAGTAATAATTGCCATGAAACACCACACACTCAGTCATACTCAACAAATAGCAGCTACAATCATTCCACAATAGCCAGCAAACATTGCTGAAGGTCAAAGCTTGACCTTCGAATGGAACAGATAACAAGTAACATAACAATTCAAAATAGTTTTTGTATTTGAACTGTCTAAGCTAGGTCAAGGGCGGCCATGTTATGTCTGTGATGCCCTGGTATGGAAAATTCTCAAAAGAGCGAGACAGCTTATTATAGAGGCTTCGGTTTTGCAAGGGCTTGGAGAAGGTCACTTAAATTGCTTAGTAGCCATAACATGCAAAACATTAGAATGGAATCTTCAATGACAGTGAGAGTGAGTGTACCAAGGCAAATTCCAGGATTATGTCAGCAATGAGTCTTTTTGCTGTTCATTTTTGGGGTTGGCACATGTAACCACAATCGGATGAGCAACTTACATGTTACTCACGTGTGTATCTCTCATATACCCATATATGTATCACCGCTTTAACATAAATAACTGTACTTGGTATCTTTAAATTCTTAGATTGACTGAAGCAAGAATATATAGATTATTTCAGATACTCTTGAAAAGAGACAATTATTAAAAAGTTTTTCCCACTGCATAGCAGAATGAGAGGAAAACGCAATTTCCCTTGGAATATTTTTTGCCATGTTTGGATGCCTGGCGTTTTGATAATGAGCACCCACAGTGAATCTGAACTTCTCCAAGTGAAAAGCAAATCATCTTTTTGTTGAATGTCAAATGCAAAATTACACTTTGTACACAGCATTTTATCTGCCCCACCCTCAATTTTTTGGGCATAATTAAGGGCCAGGCTAACATAACACAATTCATGGTGATGATTACATTTATTGAACATTTTGCAAGTCATAAATGTGCAATTAATCTCATTTCCTTTTTGTGCACACTTATATCATTTCTCCATTTTACAATGTAGAAATCGAGATTCAGAAAAGCTGACTGACAGGTCCAAGGCCAAATTATTAGTAAATAACAGGGCTAGTACCAAAAGCCAGATCTCCTAATTTTAAGTGCAACAAAATTTGTTCTCTCTATGCTGTCTTCGTCGACTTATTCACAAGTTCATGGTTCATTCAGCAAACATTTATTGAATGCATCCTATATGGCAAGCCCTGTGATAGGTACTAGAAATACAAATTACAACTGGACTTCATCACCAAGCAACTCGCAGTTTGGAAATGATAACGGCTCAGCATGGTAAGTGTGTGGGAGCGTCTAGGGGAGGGAGCAATGGCAGGCGCAGGGGGGTTGTGGTCCAGAAAGGAGCTCCAAAGGAAATGAGGAGATGATACCTTTGGGGCAGTGGAGAAGAGGCCTTGGGCAATTGCTTCCAGTGGCAAGCAGCCTCCTGCATTCATTCCAGCATGCCCAAACAATGGTACCATTATCTGAATGCCAAGACCTGGAAAAGATGGGAAAGCACAGGCCTGAGGTGAAGATGAGCGGGAGTTACAGGGTGAAGATGGGGAAAAGCATTCCAAGGAGAAGGAATAGCCATATGAAAGCCAATGTCATCCATTACACGACTCCTCTGGGAATCTTTTTCTGGCGAGGCTGAAATGAATGAGATGTGTGAAGGGGCAATTGGGAAATAAACCAAGAGAGATCAGCAGAGACCAGGAATTGAGGGGATTTTGGTTTGGGGTGCCAAGAGGGAAAATGTGAACTCTATCCAGAAATATACGGGGAATTCTTAAATGATACTTAACAGTGATTTGATCAGGTTTGGATTTTAGAAAGATGTCTCTTGCCTTCATGGGAGAAGAGATTGAAGGAACCAGGCAGGAGGATCATGGCAGAAACCTAAGAGAGAAGTGAAGAGCTCTGAGATTAAGGAAGTGGCAGGGAAGACAAGCTTTGAGCAGTATTACGAGGGAAGACTTATTGAATGACGAGGTGGGGGTTGGGAGCAGGAGGCAAGGTCCGTAACGTCTCTCAGATTTCTGCCTTGGATGACTGGGTGGATGGCAATGGCGTTCTCTTGAGTTAGGGAAGAAAGGAAGAGTGAGTTTCACTTTGGAGAAGGCAGCCCACGAAGAGTTCAAGTTTGACATGTGGAGAGTAGGAAGGCTTGGAGGACCTTCAAGTGTGGATACTGACGTACATTTAGAGATGTACAGTTAGAGATGTACGATGCTGTCCTCAACACAAAAGAAAAACTGTGTTGCCAATTACTTAGTAACATATTCAGAAATATTTTGATATTTTCTCCTCGAAGCATTCACTTTAATGTGGAAAGTCATCAGCATACAGGAAAAAGAGGTATACATATAAGTACATAAATAAGAAAGGGTCTTAAACAAACTTAATTACAGAATCATATTTTAGCACAGAGATCTAAATATTTTTCCTTATGCTCGGCTAATATTATTCAACATGTGATTTAAAAAAAATGTGTAAAATACCAAAGTCTTGAAAAATGAATTACTTAAAAATCTTTATTAGTCACATACCCTTAATACACACCCTCAGAAGGAAATGCATAACCGAAGGGTGAAGGGGAAAGAAACAGTTTCCTTAAGTGAAAGAACGGAAAGAACGGAGGACGTACCTGGCTGCTAGCCAGTCAGAGAGGACTGGAAAGCGAGCAGTTTCAAGGCAAATCTCTACAAATCCATCTTTTACCAAAGTTCTCACGTAAAGTCCACCTTTTGACATGAAATATTTAATGGGGACTTTATTTGAACCACGAACTGCCCTTAAAAATTTTAATATTGGATTCCATACGAGGCTAAAAGAAGGTGGTTTTAGGTGATTGCAAAGAAACAACTATTTTAAAAAAAAAAAAAACAAGAGGAAAAGGACTTGTGGAAAGCATAAAGCAGTTAATGAGAATTTCTATTGAAAACCGAAAGTTAACGACAACACAGTTTCTTTCCGATTGAGAACAGATGCTTCTTAAAGAACGGATAAATCAATAAAGTTCGTTTTCTACTGGCATTTGGGACCACAATTTTAATCTGTTGAAATGGCATGAAGACAAAAAACAAAATACAAATAAACAAAAAAGGTTTTCTTTTAGAAAGAAGCTCCATCTAATTGGCTTCCACCCTCGAAGTTTACAGTCGGCTCCCTGACGGGGGAATAACTCCCTCAGGAAGGTGGCTTTTCGCTGGGTGCGTGCATGATGTTCATTTGCCTTGTATCTAAAAATTAGAACATAACAGGCTTCTAATCATCACTTGTTAATGTGAAACAAAAAGAATTCTTTTTTCCATTGAAAGCAGATTGTAGTGAAAAAGCGGCATTCTCCAAGGTCATATGCTGTTGGCAAAGCTCAAAAAAACCTTGTAGTCCAAATTGCTTATGTTCAGTTGTGTTTACTTAGACTTAACTTGACGAAGTCTGCCTCTGATTATACTGAGCAGTCATCTGCCCACAGATAAATAGATATTACACAAACTTTTGGAGAAAATGACATTCGGCCTCCATAATTTTGGAATAATTTACTCTGTACCCCCAACTTAAAACACCAAAATGATCCACAGTATGTTTTGGGGATTGAAACATAAATATTTCATTTAACAAAGAGAGCAGCTTCCATGACCTTTATGGATTTTAGGTGATTTACTAACAAAGTACGATAGTACTCTGGAAGGTGTGGAGTAGCTCAGCAACAGGCAGTTTCAGGCAACATTTATTTCGGTCTTTTCAATAACCATCAAGATTTCAAGGAATTTCTGTAAACAAACTGTCACTTAAAGAAAATAACTTTCCATCAATTTTTGCAACAAGTCTCCAAAACAGAACATGCATTATAAAAATAAGAGTTTGCTAAATTATTTCCAGAGACTACATCTTGGAGTAATGTTTACACTATCGGTAGAAAGCAAAAGCTCAATGTTTTACCACTATATCTTACACTAAAGGCAGAATTTGGCTTTGGGAGTAATGTAAACCATTTCCATGGCACAGAGTCTGTTCCTGATTACCCAAGAACTGATTCTGGTCCATCATATTTACTTTCTTGCTGTTATATTTACATAACAAAAGCTACACATACTTTCCTCTCCGAACTAAGATCGTTTCAAAAGTGTAAGTACTTATATTCCTCAGCAATCAATCAATAACCAATCAATCAACAGGTCTTTACCTCACTTTGCTAACAGCTGGTAAAACAGTAGTAAACAAGAGGAACATGGTCTCTGTCCTCTGGAGTTTATCTCTGAGAATGATGATAAACTGAACACATGCTCTCAATTTCTTTTGCTCATTTTAATTTATACAATTATGAAGAGTTTTCCCTCATTGAAAGTAACATATTTCCCTCCCTGATTCCTGTCTTATTATTGAATTAACTTAGGGATGCAGCCCTTTGTTTGGAATGCTGGTGTGTTAAGACAGCTGTGACTGTCTTGCTGGGCCAGCTCCCTCTAGCAGTTCGGGCTATGCCTGTAAAGGGGCTCGTTTTTGACCGATTCATTTAATGCCTTCTATTCTGACTTTTATTCTAATCTGCTAAATTTGCTTTGATAAGAGCTCTGCAAAGTGAACTAATGTAAACAATTGTACTGCTACTGGTACTTACATTTATTAAGCAAGTGCTTCCAAAAGCCTTTCCCTCGAAAGAAATTTTAATCTATCGGTGTACGTTATGGCCCATTCTTTCCACTGTTTTTTCTCATTATGCTTTTACTTTGAGATTCACAAAAGATAATTATATATATAATTATATATATACATGCACACACACATTATATATATATAAAGAAGGAATATGTTTTCCAGTATGCATGCCTTTAAGGTTAGCAAACAAATCCATAACATCTGCTGGAGACTAGAATGGCCTCCTCACACCCGTCTCCTCGAGAGAAGGCATTAGCTTTTAATGCAAAACTGCATCCACACTGTAGAAAGGGCAGATTCCTCAGATTCGATGTGTAATGAGAGAACTGAATCCAGGAAAATGAGTTTCAACCATTTCTCCTGAAGCCCAGCCACATGACAAAGCTAGCGGCATCTCCAGGGCCACTGACGTAAGAGCAGCCCAGGCGAAGAAGGCTGCTGCTGCTCAAAAATAACTTTCACAGCTTAATACTGAGGTCCTATGACAACTGTGTACAAGAGGAAGGTAAGCGGTGTTAGTAAGCAGAGGGAACATACAAATGACCACACATTTTACTTTTCAAGCATGGAGGGAAGGAGCAGCTGATAGATCAAATTTCAAGTAATGAAAATCCTTTAAGAAGCAGAGCCACTTGACAAAGGAAAAGTCAATTTGTAAATTGTATCAGATTGGACCAAGACATAACTCTGCATGGAAACTAGTACGGAAGCTCAGTTTTAAAAAGGAATACAAAAATCCTACATGCGCAAATGTCATTACATTCAGTCAAGGCTTTTAGGCAGCGTCTAAAAAAGTGAGACCAGCCATCAGTTTCTCTAGACATGCAGTTCATTCTCTAACACACAGAATTTAACACAAAAGAAAATGTTAGTTAAGGATCACTGACCAGAATTTGTTTACAGAAGAGCCCCAGTTGGATCAAACTTACGTGGCCCTCTCAAATGTTAACCAAAGTAGGGGGGAAAAAAAAAAGAAAGAATGAAAAAGTTTCAAAACCAAAAATCTTGAAATTTTTCCTATATTTTCTGGTTTCGTTTTTTCCCAGAACCAAAACACCACAAAATAACACCACCTCAGTGCACTCACTTCCAGCTTAGTCAGGAAGTTCCGAGGTCTATAAACATTTTTTGATTCATTTTTTTTTTTTTACAAGAAGGTGACCAACATTTTCTTAGCATTCCAAAAAGCTGCAGGTTTGGAATACATTTCAGTTAAATGTCAGTAAAGGAATTTGCTCATCGTTCAAAAAGCACTTTTTCTTTCCAACCTTGGAATACATGTAGAAACTGTATTGTGAATGGAATTACAAAACAACTCGGAGCCACAAAGGGAAATCCATTTTCCAGTTCCTGAAAGAGTTCTGTAGGAAAGCATTTTGTACAAGAAGAAACAGAAATAACATAGAACATTCATATAGCACAGCTCATCAGATGCTTTCACAATCATTATCAACAGCTCTGTGAGGTAGGTATTTTTCTTTCCCTCATTTTACAGATACAAAAATAAATCAAGAAAGTTAGATGGTTTATCTAACATTTCTCAGTGGTAGAGGAAAAAAATCTGAACACATATCTTCAAAGTCTGAAACCATAATCTGAAGGCATTGATTGAAACCCACAAGCCATTGTCATAGGTAATGGGAAAATACCAGTATTGCCTCAAAGATCCAAAACAAAATAAAAATGCACACAATCATCACTATTATTTAACACTGTACTGGAGGTATCATTCAATGCAATAAGCTAGAGAAAGAAAACCATGGCAAAAATTTCAGAAAGGTGGTAAAACCATCGCTATTTGCAAATAATACAATTGTATTACTAGAAAACACAAGAAAGTCAACTGAAAAACTAACAAAAATGATCAGCAAACTTATGGTTGTAGAGTACAATATTAATATGGAAATTAATGGCTTTCTCATATGAGAAAAAACAGCCAGTTAGAAATATTGGATGGAAGAAAGGACTCTACTTAAAATAACAAAACTACAGAAAGATAAAATGCCTGGGCATAAATTTTACAAGAAATGTAGAAGACCTATTTTGAACATTTAAAAAACTACTAATGGCCACAGAGACACAAACAGAAATACCAAGTTTTTGAATAAGATGAATCTACTTCCTAAAAAATATCAATTTTCTATAACTAATTCCTAAATGTAACAATCCCAATACATAAATGTACATACATAAATGTAACACAATTCCAATAAAATAATAAAAGGTTTTTTTAGTAGATAAATTGATCTTAAAGTTAATAAGGAAAAATAAACAAGCAATAATAGCTAGAGAACTCTGAAAAAAGAAGAATAAGTACAGCCAGATATTAAACATATCCTAAAGCCTTAATAAAATAGTGTGGGACTAGAACATGAGGAGAAAGAAAAATAAATAGAGGAGAATAGAAAGAGAAGATAGATTCAATTCAAAATGTGGTATTTCCAATCAGGGAGAGAGGAGGAATACCAATTGATCAATAACTGGTCAGTGGCTAAAATAAAGAGGTGAATCGAGTGCCTTTTACCTTGCGTGACTTTTTTTTACAAAGGCAGAAAGGACTTAAAGAGACCGGTCTAATCATGAGAAGCTGGTTAGAGAAGACACAAAATGTGTCCGAAGTTGCTCCATTGACTCAACTTTCTGATACTGCATCCTCCCAGCCTTCCTCCGATTGATCAGAGTGAGCTAAGGCGTCAAGGACCACAGAAGGTACCCAGTGCTGGAGGAAAGCATGGACAGGGCCTGATTTTCAGTTTGAAGATTTCTACCTCTTCGACGCAACTTCATAATTGCAGTGGGTGTAACGACATTTCTGGCCTATCCCAAACGCCACACCTCTGCCAGTTTCTCAACATTTGTGTTTACCTGTGGTACTCTAAAATTACATTATAGGGCTGAATAGGGAGTTTCCTTCAGAAATGTGATAAATTCTGTCCCAATCATATCACCGCTTTCAAGTAAGATTAAAATCTTCTTTGTACTGCCCATCACAAGTAAGAGCAAAACCATGCATGCTCTAATACCCTAGAAACAGAGGTAAATCTCGAGCAGCAGTGCTTCGAAATCACAGACCATCACCGAGAAGGGAAGTTCCATCACTGGGAAAAATAATGCATCTCTTAAAGCAACATAAGTTTCAAATTTAAATCAAATGGAAGAAATTATCTAAAAGACCTCTTTCCAAAAATCACTGTTCACTTTTTTTTAATACCATTTTGTGCCATTTTCTATTCCTCGATCATGCTCTTCACTTTTCCTAATAATACATGTATCATTTCCTCTATAAAGAACATAATCATGAACCAAAGCGGTTTTTGTTGGACTGATTTTTATCCCCCAGTCCATCAATATCACCCTCTGTTTCTAGACTGCTATGTGAATGGAATGGGGTCCTGAGCCCAGAGATCACTTCCGTGCCAGCTGTCCTGACCTGGATGGGACCCCGCGGTGATCATCCAAGTGCTCTGTGCCTAATTGCCAACTCTGCTCCAAAGAAGAACCCCAAGAAAGTTTTAAACTAAGTCCTTTAAGGATCAGAAACCCCAGAAGCTATCTCCAAATGGGGTTCCGAACCTGGCAAGGACAATGGTTGGGTTTTAGGAATTTCTTGAAACCCCTAAAATGATCGATTGAAGAAAATAAATTGCTATTGAACATCGTAAATGCCTTATAAGGAAGGTGCATGTTAAGAACTACAAGGCCCCTTTGGTTTGCTTAGCATCCGGGTGGATGGGTTTCAGCATGAAAAGTAGGCCTGGGACAGAGTTCGGGAGCTGAATCTGGGGAGATCTGGACTACATTATACTTTGTGAAAAGAGCTTGGAGATTTTGAGGCAACGGGGGAGCTAGGGGATGAGTAGAGAAGGAGGGAGATGTGTGGAGCCAGGGAGATGTCGTGAGGCTGGGAGCCACCTGAGGCAGAGCAGGCAGGGAAGAGTCCCATGTGTGGTAGTTATAGGATACTTACAAACAAGGAAACACAGTATTCCGTATGAAGTTAGAAGAACTGCGAGATTCTAGCCTTCTTTTCGTTTGCTCCAAATTGTCCAGACAGTCTGCTACTTGTACACTCTTTCTAAAAATGGGGGGATCTTTTGGCATTTGAGGAAAGGGGTCAAATTCATATCTGAATCAACGCGATGCAGAACAGGAACCACATGTGTAGGATGATGAAAAGAACCATGAACTGAATGCACTTTGGAAAGCAAGTACACGGTGTTGTATGCTTTGAAGACAGAACCCTCAGGCATCAGCAGAAATCTTCAGAAAGATCCAATCTTCCACAGTACGAATAAAGTGCCCAGGAGAACCCTATTTAGATCTTGTTGACCTCGGAAAGGAATATACCTGCCAAAAAGAACTCCTTGTGGTCAACTGGGCCCATATTCATAACCAGAGTCTAGCAGCAGGTGTTTACAAGGCGCCCCTCACACACACTGCATTTCAAGGAAAAGCCAGACCAAACTGCCAAGCCTCCTGCACTGCATAGGTGCCACCTGAGCTGAACCTTACAAAGGAGTTCCTGGAATCCTGTTTCGACCAATGAGCTGAAACTTGTTCCGTCCAATAAGAGCTGTGCAGCTATAGTCTTCTTTACATCTTTACTGATCAGTCAGAGTGGCTCCCTGACAATCTACCAGGAACCACAATTCAGACCAATCGAAACAATGTTATTTGGACCAATCAGACTGTGCAAATTCGGATCTTTTATTTGCATAAAAATGGACCAATTAGAGACCAGGGCAGGCATTATCTCTACATTAGCATGCCTCTCTTTTGTTTCTATGGAACGTACTTTCGTTTTTTACCAGAGGCTGCATATCCCTGGTTCACTTGAATAAAGTTTCTCCTTTTACCATACCTGGATTGGGGCTTCTTGCTAGCATTGGATTGGTGGCAGCCACTTTTTGTTGACAATCTAAAGGATCAGAGATACTCCTGTTGTTATATGGGTTCCACAGAAGTGTGGTGTTGAGAGGAGTGGATGCACATTTCTCTAGAGAATGATCCAAAGCTTTTCATCCACTTTTCAAAGCAGTCCCTGTACAAAAGGAAGAGCAGCTCTAAATAAGTTAGGAGTCACTGTTTTGGAGACTTCTACTCAATAAATGAGTTTTTATTTAGAGTACACTCAACCAAGATGGAAAACACAATAAAATCCAGTGGAAAGAAGCTAAATGAGGAGCTAAGAGACTCAACTTCTTTCTGGCTCTTCTGTGAAGGAGCTGGATCACTCCCTCCCAATCACAAGAAAGTAGGAATAATTATCCTTATTTTTACCTCGCAGAGTTGTAATGAGGACCAAATAAAATAACAGATGTTCATGTACTTTCTACAGTATATAGAGCAACACAATATATTATTAGACTAATCTGGCATGATATTTGCTAAGCTAATACTAGAATAGTAAGTACAAAAATGACCTTAGTAAAAATATTTTTACAATTCAATCATGGATATTATCCCCCTTCCTTGCCACAATAAACAATGGCATTCTGCTTTAAAGGATATTTTTATCAGCCATCCAGTTTTTGGAATTTCACTGTGTTCTAGTCTCCCTTTACAATGTCTGTTCTGTGTCTCTTCCTGCCTACTGCCTTGCTCCTCTGTAGGCCAGCACATCAAATTTGTGCGAAGGCAGAAGAGGCTTTTTTAACGCATGGCAACGGGCATGACATTTGATCTCGCCCAGGGATTAAGTCATTCATGAGCAGAACCCAAAGGGAGGAACAGCTCCAAAAAAACAACCAGCCTTGCTGGTACTACAACATCCAGAAACTCAGTCACTTCTGCTACAGTTATAATTTGCAGTTTGTCTGGCACTGAGAAATCTAACTGCAGTCTCTGTGGTTTAAAGAAAATGTATCTACAGCAGCTTGGAGCCATGTTTTAAAACGTTCCATGTTATTTTAGTTCAAGGACAAGCTTTTAAAATTAAAAAGAAAACTTTGGCTTTAATTATTGATTAAAAGTGATAGGCATTTTTTCTTTTAAAGAAATGTTATTGAGTCTCACTTTTGGAGAAAGCATGTGAATTTTTTTTTAAAAAATTAATTCTCCTAAAGTAACAATCTTTATTATCATGGGAAGGTCAAAAACTGAGAGCATATACTCACACATAAAGACAACATTTTTTGTGGTTTTAAAACTTGATAGTCACAGTTCATCCATTCATTATATTTTTCAGTGATTTCAGTTACACTGTATGACCAGGATGCAATATTTTAATAGGCATTACTGTTGACACAATGACAGACCTAAAAAAAAGGCGCTTGATATTGTCGTTTAACTTTAAATTTAAGAAAAACCCAATATCTTAGAATCTAAACATGAAACACAGAAATTGAGTTTTATTGTTCACACAACAAAAGGATTCACTGAAGGATTATTTAAAAATATCAAGTGTCCGCACTGTCCTTCAAATATGATTCAATGTGAATCTAAAGTTTCCTAAATGTACCTATTCTGAAATTCAAGGCACAATTTTATCTTCTGTGGCTTTACAAAGAGTGACTTGAAGTAGAAGCCTTACGTCAAATGCACCACAGGGACAAGCGAAAGCAAAAGCCCTGGGCTCCAAGCAAGTGCCACCTCCTCTCCTGCCTTCAGCATTCTGGGGCCACTCAGGAAGCTACAGGAAGAAATCTGACTGCAGTCCTGTTTGCTTTCTCCTGCAAAAGGTCTGCTGCTCCTTCCAAAAGTACAGCTTCCCCCTGAGGAAGGGCCCCACCATTCTTGTTCTGTGCAATTGCTTTATCTACCGTCATCATAATTTTGGACTCTATAGCTCTCGGGTGAATTGCTTCAGGCAGATGCTTGTCTCCTTCTAGCCACTGTTATGTCTCCGGATTCCCTTTCTCTCTACAGATATTCTCCATGCTCCCTCCTGGCAGTCTAAGGCCAGAATGTCATTGCCCATCCTACAGAGAAGGCTCCATCCTAATGGCATCATCTCCAGCCTCGAATGCCCACACTGGGACTACAAAAGACATGATCTGCAGTACGACGGAAGAGGCAAGGAAATAAATTCTAGACTGAAGGCTGTCATCAAAGACAAAGGAGGCACGTGGCGGATCCTAATCTCCAGGAACGGGGAAAGAGGATGGCCGGAGGAGGCCAGAAGGCGCTCTTCAAATTCTCACGCACATTCTATCACTTAGAGATTTATCAGTTCTGCTTTCAAAATACCCTGTGGGAAATGGGGATAATAATGGTACTGACTTTATGGGGTTATTATGAGGAGTAAGAAAATGCAAGACGAGTGCTTAGCAGAGTACCTGGCACTTGATAAGTGCTCGGTAATAACAGACTACCAGCTGTCATTATTGTCGTTATTACATCCCGTATTAAGTGTTTTGCCCATGCTGTTTTTACAGCCTCACAGGTATCAGCTGTCCTGAGACAAAGGCCTGCAGCTTTTGATTGAGACATTGATAACCTTAACTTTGGAGCATTGAAGGGGCAGATAGAGTATGTACTAGGATGGGCTGGGACTGAGCATAGTTGAAGGACATAAGCACCTTGGAAGGTAGTTGAAAAGGAACCAGCATGTAGAAGAAGACTGAGAAAAGGAGATGGAAGCATCTCTCAAAGGTAAACTACCAACTTTGTAACTCCCAGGTTTGAGAAATAGTAAAAGATAGGGGTCAAGAGCAAGGTTTTAGAGTCAAACAGATCTAAGTTCGAATCCTGGCTCTGCAACATCACAGATTATGTGGGCAAATTCTACTATTGAAGTCTGCTCTCTCATCCTCAAAATAAGGATAGTAGTACATGCACCATAGAGTTGTCGTGAATTAAATGAAATAACACAGGTAGGTAAAGCACAATGCCAGGCACATAGTAAGTGCTCAGTAAATGGCAGCTGTCGTTACTACGTGTAGTTAACATCCCTCATGTCACTGGGACCCTTCTAGACATTCCTTAGAAACACACCGCCTGATGCTGGCCTACACGTTAAGATGCCTGCCTTATATTATGAGATAAAATATATGTATCCTTAAGGAAAGCAAGCTAACCCAGATGTATAAAGAGAATACATATGCATATGGGTTTTTTGGGTTCCTATGTAAATAATTACATAAATTTCAACAAACATATTTAGATAAGTTTTGATTACTCACTTTATAGATTATCCATACCAAAAGCCTTTAAAACAGTATTGTTTTTTACACTTTATAACTAAAAGATTGCACTAATGATGATGTTTATCGTCTAAATATTTGAGGTTGAACAGGCAAAACCTTATCTAAAAATCAATTATGCCCCCAAGACTTCTCTTCCTAGTGCCACATCTGCGAATATGTTATGCTGCATGTTAAAAGTGACTTGCAGATGTAATCAGGATTTCCAGTTGACCTTAAAATAGGAAGATTACTTGAGATTATCTGGATGGGCTCAATGTAATTATATGAACTCTTAAATGCAAACCTTTCTCCTGGCTGGTGGTACCAGGGGGAACACAGAGAGACTCAAGTGTGAGAAAGACTCCATGTGATGTTGCTGGCTTAAAAATGCAGGGGACCAGCGAGAAAGAGCAGCCTCCAAAAGCTGAGAGGCAAGGAAATAGGGACCTCAGTCTACAAGCACAAGGAAATGAATTATGCCAAAGCCTAAATAAGCTTGTGAATGGGTTCTTTTCTGGTGCCACTGAGTAAGAGCACAGCGTGACAGGCACCTTGATGTCAGTCTAGTAAGACACTGAGCAGAGAATTCAGTCATGCCATGCCAGCCTTCTGACCTGAGATAATAAATGCCATTGTTTTAAGTTGCTAAGTTTGTGGTAATTTGTTATGCACCAATAGAAAACCGATACACAGGCAGGAAAACTGTTTTTTGATTTATAACCACAGTCATCAGCGGCGTATGCAGCAATCACTGGCTAAGAATTAGGTCTGGATATCTGCTACTTACCTGTCTGTCCAATGGCAAGAACAACTTGTGATAATACGAAAAGCTCTTGACCTTGTCAGAATGATCCTAGTGATTCAAAAGGCGTACCAAAGCATCAGCTCCATAATCCAGGGAAAGACCCACCCAGTATAACAGGTACTGTCTAATACAATGACAATAAAGTCACTGTTAGCAAAGGGCTGTGGAAATATTAGATGCTCCAATAAAAGAGGGTGCTACTCTAGGAAAATATTGGGAACAGAGGCCCATTTTAATTCATTACTGTATAAACAGCACAGTCTCCACATGTCGACAGCTGGACAATCAAGCATATTCCTGCAGGAAGAAAGAAAACTCATAGAAAAGTATTTTTGTGGTCAGCCCACCACTTCCAGAGACACAGAAATACAGCAAAATATTCAGTCAGCTCAGCTACAAGGAAGAATCTGGACAGCGGAGTTCTGAACAAAGACAACGCACTTCATTGTTTAAAAAGGAAAAGAAAAGGAAGGGAAGGAAGGAAAGGAAGGATGGAAGGAAGGAAGGAAGGAAGGAAGGAAGAAGGAAGGAAGAAGGAAGGAAGGAGGAGGAAGGGAAGAGAGAGAGGGAAGAGGAGGAGGGAGGGAGGAAGGAAGGAAGGAAGGAAGGAAGGAAGTTTGGTTAGAAGAAAGCCAAGACATTGCGACATTTTTGAAATAAGTTTAATATGCAAATTTTCATATGTACTTTATTAATATGATGTTTTGAAACAAGATAGCTCTTTCTTTCTCATGGTATCATTTTATTTTGATGTATAACTTCAATTAAGTACATCTGTAACACTAGCTAAAATTATTAAAGTAATCCAAGTCAGAAAGGGTAAAAAAAAATGAAGCATATGATTATTTAATACTCCATTAATTGATCATTTTGCTTGAAGGAAATGCTGGCAAAAAGAAATGGAATTCTTAGCTCCTTGTTTAACTTAAAAACTCCCAACACTACTCACTCAAACTAAAAATTTAAGTTTTCCACTGGAAGGAAGAAAAGAAATGTGAATTCTAGCATGCCCTGCCACATGCTTAACTACACAGTAAAACAGTATTCATTTGGATTCTAATCACACTTCAAAAATATAGTATTTATTAGGTATGTGACTGCCAAATGCCACTATATTATAATGTTATAATTACAGGCATTTAAAAATTTTAATTATATTCAGTTTTTTATCTCAAGCACTGTTGCTTAGAAAATCTTACCCATCATAACGTGTCATGTTTATGCACATGAAACCTATCAGGAATTTTCCAAGAGCTCCCACATTCCATTCTGTATATAATTACTCTATATTTATTATTCTGATATTCAGAATCTGTGCATAGTTCTGAATGTGTGCAAATTCCCATGAAAAACTATCAAAAAAAAGGAAACATCTTTTATGATAAAATCATTTACTAAAAGTCTGTGTTACAGACTTCCCTTTAGGATGGTGCACTGAATACGCTTTATTTACTTCTCTCAAAATCCATTAAAATTACAGAATAAAAAATTTAAAAGCAAGTAAATGCCTAGCAATACCCAAAAACATTAAAGGGTACCATGGCCAAATCAGAAAAGTTGAGAAATTCATAAAAGATGAAATGCATATGGCATCAAGTTGGTGGAGAAATCCAAACAGAACCACAACTCAGAACAGGAAGAGTGTGAGCTGCTTCTTCCAACAGGGCATAGAAAATATTCCAAGTCAGCAGTTCATAGACAATAAGTGGGCCATGAAGAGACTCATAAAGGTTACAGTTAAGGGACATTAGAAAGGCTAGGTCAAGTCTTTCCTCCTGAGTTTATAGATCGCCTATGGGTCATCTGACTCCAAGACACAGCAGCTACAAATGTTCTTTAAACGGGTTAGGTCACTTGTCTACAGAGGGCTCCTAGTAAAGGCTGTGTGGCCACTAAGAGGTGCAGAGTAGGGACTTAGGAGTCATGGATGCTATGAAAAAAGGAGCAATAAGAAAAAAAGATGCTCAGAGAAAATAAAAAGAAGATAAAACTAAAATGGAAAGGGAAAAGTTGAAGACTAAACTAGTAATCTGGAAAGACAAAATTAAAGAAGGTGTTCATAACATAGAGGGAAAAAATAGAAAATGTGAGAGAAACAGTAGAAACCAAGAAACCTCAGGCCAAGATCATTTCACAGGGGAATTCTTTCAAATCCTCATGATACCAGGAAGGGCTAATCTGTACTTTATTTAAACTTGTCCAGTAGAAAAAGATGAATAGTTTCCAGGTAATTCCATGAGACTAGCATAACTCTAATATAAAAGTTGTGCAAGGAGAACATTTGAATAAATATGTAGATAAGTTCCACTTGAGAATTCTGATATAAAATTACTAAAGTAAAATATTAATAAATTCAATACAGAAACATTAAAAGAATAATATATCATGATGGAATAGGATTTTTCCCAATAATTCAAGGACACTTTAAGACTAGTAAATCTACTCTGTATAAATAGATTAAAAGAGGACAACTAGATGATGGTCTTAAAAATTGTGGAAAAAGCATGTGATAAAGGCAGCAGCCTATTTAGTTATCTGTGTGTTTGGGGGTAGGGAGAATCTCTTACTAAATAACCTAGGAATGGAAGGAGAATCTCGTAACTTAATAAAGTGATTATACCTGAGACCTTCAGCAAATGTTATACTTAAAGGTAAAACATAAGAAAAATTCCTTTTAATGTCTGCCATCACTTCTATTACTCATTACTGTTTGGAAAACCTGGTCAGTGTAGCATAATAAATAGAGGGAAAGAAGAAGTGAAGGTGGGGGGAGAAGGATAAACTGGCTATCAATTTGGGGAAAAAATAGAAATCAATACATAAAGCCGTTATTGTTTGTAGGTTATAGGCTTGTGTGTACTTTGACAATCCAACTGGATATAATAAAAATAAACAAAACCCAACAGATTTCCTACATATCAGTGATAACTATTAGAAAATGTAACAGATAAGAAGTCATCCACAACAGAAACAATAAGTTAACAAAATAAAATATCTAGTAATTAACTCAATGAGAAATATGTAAACCCTATGTAAAGAAAACTATAAAAATTTATTATGTCATGAAAGATGATCAAGATAAATGGAGAACTATACCATGTTCCAAAGTGGGAAGTCTTGATAAAATAAGAATTAAAAATATTCACCAAATTAATATATACATTCAATGCAATCAGAAATTAATTTCCAACAGAATTTTTAAAATAGAACTTGTCAAACTTATTCCAAAGTTCAACTGGAAAATTCAAGAGCCTTGATGAGAATATTTTCAAAAAAGTGAAAGTAGACATACTCTGCCATGTGTCAAAATGCACAGTAAAGCTACAGACATGAAAACAGTGTGCTATTGATATAGGAATATAAATATTCTGATGGAATACATTAGTCTAGAAGTAGACACACATATAAAGGAAATTAATATGTAATAAAGGTAGCATTTCGTATTAGTAAGGAAAGGTGGAAGTACTCAGTAAATTGTGTTGGGACAACTGGCTATCAATTTTGGGGAAAAAATAGAAATCAAATCATTACCTCTACAATTTACAAAAAAAATTTTAGGTAGATTATGTGTATACATATGTTCAATTGAAATAATAAAAGTACTAGAAGAAGATGTAAAAGCAAACTTTTATAATCTTGAGATAGGTCTTCCTAAAAATCACACAAGACATAAAGAATACATAGACAGATTTAACCATGTGTCTTCCCCCTTCTTGGCTTCCTAAACCAGGATCCTTTGTCTGCCACCAGGGGGGCTTACTGTTGCCATCTCCCCAATGGTCCTTTACCAGTCCTGTCCTATTACTCAGAGCCCAAGCTCTGTTTCTAATAGAGGTAATACAGTATGCATTTAACTATGACTTTCTGTAAACTGTGGGCTTCCTTCCATCTCTACGCATTTCACAGAATTTCAGATGATCAGAGGTAAGAAGGTCTTTATAGATTATCTTGTCACAAGCCCTCATTTTACAGCTAAAAGGACCAAGGCCCTGGCTACATACCCAATGGCTAGCAGTTCTGGCTGAATCCAGAGCTCTTGATTTCTAGGCAATGCTCTCTGCTCTTTCCACACTATAACCTCCTATGGCCTAATCTGAAAATGGATCATTTCAGGTCAGACAAGGAGGCTGAATGGAGAGAAAATGAGGGGCCAGCAAAGTCATTTTCCAAACCACAGATGAAGCAGCAGAAATTTAAAATAAAGGTAATTAAATTATAGTCAAATGTAGATTAAATTCATATTGCTTCAACCAAGCCGCTACCCAGACCTTTATGCTCTCATTTAGTTAGAGTACCTTCCAGACAGGCTGAGGTCAAACAGAACATAGATCATTTGCCTTTATGCTTCTTCTCTGAGCTTCCTATTAGCACTTCACTGAGTGTGTGTGTGAGGGGGTGGGGATTAGGAACGGTATTTGGGGTTGGTAATATGTCATGAAATCATAAAGTTGAGCTTTTTTATATTTTCCAAATGAAAGGAAAGTTATTGTAACTATAAACTAAATTTTACTGCTTCAATCATAGTAACCATGAAATAGTCCTCAAACACCTTTCAAGATAGTTGAGAATTACTATTCCAGATGATTTATGTTTATCCTTTTTAAAGTATACTTTAAGAAAAAAATTTTTAAATCTTCTGAAAGAAAAAGTACACAGGTTAGATAAACTGGAGGCCCCATGGGTTATGAGTAAATCTGAAGTGGTGCCATGTTTCTGAAAAGGTCTAAAGTAAAGGAACCCAGGAGACACAATAAAAGCTAAAACAAGACCAATTGCACTACTGACAGGTTGTGAAAAAACTCCTTGATCCAGCTGGAAAGGTTTAGCAGCTCCGAAGAGAATCAAAGGAGAAAAAAAAAAAATACAGCAGGAATAAATGCAACCAAGACAACAATAAAAGAAAATGCAAAACAACAATAGCATTCAATCTGAGTTGCAAACAAGTGAAGGCTCTGTGGCTCCTCAGGCAGCCACAAGATAGCAACCCTCTAGCTTTGCGCAGGGCAAAGACATCACAGCAAAGGCACTTGGCACCCAGCGACTTCTGGCCAGGGATTTTACGTTTAGAAATGTAAGACCCAGTAACATTTAAGGAATTCTCGCTCTTGCCAGATGGCCATCCTCTTGCCCTGAAGCCATGTGACAAACGATCCTGAATACCACTTTGCCTTTTCTGCATCTGTTGTCTAAATCAGTGTAGAAACTGGAAGGAGAGACTCTGAATTTTGGCCCTTAGCAAAAGGGTACGTTTTAGTGTCATAATGACAATCTTGGCAGAACAGGGCATTCTTACTTGAAATGTCTCTGCCATACTGAGGGCTTTGTCCGCCATAACCCGAGTCTGGCTCCAGTGAAGGGACTATCAGTTCTAAATTTTAAATATACCGGCAACGATGTGAAAACTTAAAGAGCAAACTGTTTCTTGGAAATCACGCTTTCAGCGCTTTAAAAGCTTTCATTTGCATTTGCATTTTTTTAAATTTTAATTTTATATTAACAAAATATTCCTCTCTAAATTACTATTTTAAAAAAATTATTTTCTTTATTTAAATAAAGCCTGATCGAAGGCAAAATTGCCTTTGTGTATTATATATATATTCACTGTGTAATATGTATTACATATAAATATACGTATAAAGGAAACACGTTCTTTCTGTCAAAGATATCCATCTTGGTCACTGTATCAAAGAAGCTCCAAGCACTGAAGTCAGTGGGCGAGAGGCTGTTTTTAACCCAATCTGCAGCCCAGTGATTGTAGAAGATGCAGCAACATGCACTTGAGAGCATCCTAACCTTAACCACAGTGTCATCCATCACTAAGGTGCTACCCAAACCTGTGAGATAGTGAAGTCTAAACTTCAATTTAGTTTGTTCTTGGTACATTTAGTGAAGTGCCTCCCCCGAGGAAACGCTGAATGCGAATTTGACACCGAAACACACCATTGCATCTTGCACCGTCATGTCCTACTGGGCATGAAAAATGGTTCATGACTGGCTTTTCTGACTGAGAAGACTCAAAATCGTTAGAAGCGATGAGCGATGCTGTTGCTTAAAGCCGAGAGCAATCTTCTCAGCACCACCTTCCAGGTGGGTTGTTATCATCAGTCACATTTTTTCTGAGCACTTTCAGGTAATGGCTCAGTGTCTTCGATGTGTGCACAAAGAGGGAAGGTATCATTGGTCATTTTCAAAGCTACTTCGTTTACCCGACTATGTTCAGTTTCTATTACTTACGGCTACTACGCAACTCGACACACACGCATGCGCATGTGTGCACACGCAAACACACACACGCACACACGCACACACGCACATGCACTCGCACACACCCCAGCAGTATCAACTGTTTGAGATCTTCTGCAAACCATTCCTATTTCCCTTAGTAACCAAGGATGACCCCTAGCTACTGTATGACGACTGTAACCTGCAATCTATCAACATATGTGAAGACCTTTACACTGCAGGCGTTCAAAGAGACATTTTAAAAAATGTACACATGCTTAGCCTCAATTCTCAAAAGTTCGACACTAATGATTTAAATATTTTTTCAGTAAAAGTCAGTTAAGTACCTGAAATTCTCAAAAGCAATTATACTTACTGTACTGGGGACCAGGGTCACATCTCCAAGCTAATCAAGCAACTGATCCCCATAAAACCAACAATTTTGATGCCTAGGGAGAAGCCTAAAATGATTTCCTCATCTACAAATTGAGGGACTGAAGTAGAGGACTCTTTAAAAATTCACTGCTGGATTTATAAAATCTTTGACTCTTCCCCTTTTTAGTACAATGAAAATGAGAGAAATTGGGTAACGAAATGGTCAAAGCAGAAAGAGAGAAAAGAGTCATTATACAGCTGCTATTTAAATGTCATTCTTTGTGTAAACTGAAAACCAAGAAAAACTTCAAATTTTGTGAAAGCAATTGAACAAAGTAAACTAAACTATTATTTTTTGCTTCCTCAAAACTTATACTTATAAATGGTATAATTTCTAATAGGAAACAGAACACAAACTTCCCAAACTGAAAAGTACCAAAATTGTGAACTGGAAGAAAACACATATTTATCTTGAGTAAAACCTCTGTGACATCAACAAGACAAATTTTGACATAGAAACATACCTGTTTAATTTTAGAGACAAAGTAGGGAGGCAGAAAGAAAAACTAACTGCAACGAACCAAAAAAGAAAGAAAGAAAAGAAACCACTTCCGTATTCATTAAATAGAATGTCTTGTTATTTTCAAAGACAGTAAAACCTTTCTGACATCCTTTTTAGTACCAGACTGGAGTGGTGTCAACAGATCTTATTTGGTCTTGTCAGTGTGTAAAGAGTTTACAAACCTAACTAAATTTAGAATTAGTGGGAGTTATGTACTTATATCCCTTATACATAGGAGAAAGGGGGGGAAAAAGGCCCTTTTATGCCAACTTTGAGTTTGGCTTGAATTTTTATGACTTATTTAGAAGCCCTGGGGAATGAAAAAGTCTCTGAATGGAAATACTGACACAGTCTTAAACATAGTGACATGAACAAGCACTTCTATGAGATTGCACCAGGATGTGACTGACCACTGCAGCAAGTTTGAAACGCACAGAGTATCAGAAAATCAGTTACAACTGATTGAATGCCAGTAGAAAGTAATGCCAAAACACAGAAAATTCTCCTGCAGAATCAAAATTTCATGTTCATAAACTCATTTTTTACTGGAAAATATGTAAAACGTATGGGATCTTTACTCTCACATATGGAGGAGAGAGAAAATGTAAAATGCCTGCATAGACTTTCTCCAATTCTATCATATGATTAAAAATAGTCCTTCTTAAAAAGTCAAAACTGTCACATCAACCCTGAGAGTGAATGTGGCAGAAGAGTTTAAATCAATGGGTCTAAATCTGTGCTTTGTTCCTTTTAAGTCTCACCTACAAGGCAACGCTCTAGATAGAGACAAAAAGTATCACTACTTAAGTCAAGTCAAAATCATTAAAGCTCCATGTATTTTTATTTGTCTTTCTGCTATACTTCTTATTCTTTGGTGGATTTTCTTTAAACTAGCTAACCTTTTCTATTTCTCACTCTTGCATTTTCTTGAAAGGCACTCTTTTACTTAAAAATCTGTTTAGTTTCAGTTAATTCTAAGTTTTTATTTTGAATCTCTTAGACATCTCATAATTTTAAGCTTCTTTTTGCTTACTTTTTTCCTCCGGTTTTAACTTTTTTGTATTTGCCTTTTCTTTTTGACCCATTAAAAGTTATATAGCCCTATTTTCTTTCTTTTATCATGTTCACAGACACAGATCAACATATACATATGTACAACAAAATGCCTTTTATGACTTAAGAGACAGACAGAATAAATCATTAAAACACTAACTCATTCATTTAAGAAAGTTATGTAGCAAATATGTGAAAGACACTGTAGTAAGTGCTAGGAGAACTATAAAAATGAGTAAAACATTATTTCAGAGCCTGAAAGAGATTTTAATACATACAAGGCAGTGAGAATCAGCACACGAGAAGAGAGAATACAGCTGCATTTCAGAAAACAGTTTGTCTTACATTCGCACAAATATGAAATCAGTGTTATACCATTCTTAGGTACCACACGAAGGAAATACAACCTAAAATAACAAAATATGTCAGGATCAAACACGGTCCTAAAAAACGTGTACATTTTCTAAACTGCGCTGCTGAATACTTTCGATTTGTTTGTAAATCATGTCGTTGAACGGAGTTGTAAGTTTCAGCATCTACATTTAGGTTTTTCACGTGATCGCGAGTAACAAACAAAGTGAATGAAAAGCTAACCCCTGAAGGAGCCAGCAAACTGTACATGCCAATATTTGTTCCTTTTTTCTATTTTTGTCTGCCATTAACCTTTCCGTTTTTAACAGTAGGTGGAACACTTATAAATTTCACTTAAAGTTTACAAGTGAATTCATGAGAACATTTAATTTCAAAAATCAAGCTAATTTGAATTTCAGAAATAATCCATGTGAATGTGTTTTCCCATCATCATCACTGATAAATATTTAAGAATTTCTGGTGTTTATAATAATGCTTAAGTTTTTATAATTCTATAGTAAATGCCATGCCTACTCAAAGGTCAGCATTTCTATAAATCTCATTTATAAGATTATTCCTTTGAAATAACTGATTAGAAAAGATCCTTTTTAAAAATGTCATCAGAAAGACATCATTCTGTATTCAAAGGAGTGAGGGCCAAGTTTAGGATTGTGGCTAATCCTAACATTACTGATTTGAAGGGTGGAAGAGCATATAAAAAGCAATAAAATGAGGGAGAAGAGAGAGGATGTTGATACACAGCCCACATGCTGTGTTTAATATTATAAGTTTAAGAGAGCAGAAATCCTACATTTTAAAAATTGGAACTTAAATTTCTATCTGGAAATTTCACTTAAGTAGAATACCTCATTCCCAGATGGTGTTTGAAAGGTGAGGTATTTTTGTAGTAAAGATACAAGACAAGAAATTGGATAACCTTTCAACTACCCTTTAAATGTCACTAACTGGGCTGCTGATAGAGGGTTTTATGATTCTCTGCTGGAGTACATCAACAGTCATTTGCATGCCAGGAAAAGAATGTCGGGAACAATCCAAAATGGCAAAGCTTAATTCTTTCGCTAAAAACAAGGAAGTGACAAGAATAAAAAGGGAAATAAAAGGGTCCAAAGTAGACTTACTAGTCTACAAAACCCCAAAGAAAAACCTAGCATATGCAGTTAACCCTTGAACAATGCCCAGGTTCGAAGCGTTGACGCCCATGCAGTCGAAAATCTACATATGACTTTTGACTCACCAAATTTTAACTACTAATATTCAACTGTTACCAACAACATAAACAGTCGATTAACACATATTTTGTACATTATACGTATTATATACTGTATTCTTACAATAAAGTAAGCTAGAGAAAAGAAACTCATTAAGAAAATCAGAAAGAAGAGAAAATATATTTACAGTACTTATGAAAAAAATCCACATGTAAGTGGACTAGCGCAGTTCATACCCGTGTTGTTCAAGAGTCAACTGTACACAGAAACACCAGCTATCTTTAGCAGCTGGCTCTTGAGGAAGTCTTCTATTGACGGCCATGTGGCTTTCAAGCTACCCCAAAAACAAAATCTAAAACTGATGAAACATAAATTGAAGTGATTACTCGCTGTTCAAAAAGATCTGCCAAGGCATCTCTTTAAATTTTTCTTCTGCTTCACTTGACTAGTTTCTTTGATGAGCAGCCTAGCACAAAACCCAGGATTCCACTAATCCTAGAACAGGGCCTGTGGGGAGTGGCTCTTAATAAACATTTTTATATGTGGAAAGAATGTACGAAAGAGCATCTCATATATGAATGGATTGTGTCCCAGAAAAGTACTTGATAAATCAGTTGTTTAGAACTGAGAGTGCAAATCTCCAAAGAAACTATGCAATAAATTAAGATTAAATGCCAAGCTAATTCAATGGTTCATTGACCTCACGAGCATACCAGGGTTTTCCTACTGGTGACAGCAGCTTAAATTCTAAAGTACACGAGTGTACAGGAAGAGGGAGCAAAAAGAACATCTCTTCCCTTACGGGTCATCATTAGCCAAGAAAAAATGTTCGGCAATGGCATTTAGCCTTTGTTATCCTCCCCAAATTTCTATTTCCAAGTTCCTCTTTCTTCAGAAACCAAAATGCCTCCTTCTCTCATTTTGCTTCACCTGTGGCAGGTGAGTTCAAATGCACTCTACCTCCCAGTCTTCTATGTACTAAATAAATGACTTCTTTTTCCTCTCAATCAAAATCTCCATTTCTTCAGGTATATTCACCTCAGTCAAGGGGAGAGGTAGCTATTCTGATTAATTCACACTAACAGAGAAAAGAGTCCCCCCCGCCCATCTTCCTATGTTTTTGCAACATCATTTGTGTATTATTAAGGTGGATTTTAGGCAGTATAACAAGATGATGTTTAAACATTCGGTCTTGTGAGAGCAGGTTATTTATGAATTATATGCCGGCAGAGCTGTGGTGCTCAGAATGTACTAGCCATTTAAAAGTGGATCATTTGTGAGCTGCAAAAAGAGAGAACAGAATAGGCACTTGTCCTCAAGTCTAGCAAAAGAAGAGGGGAAAATTTCCTAATTTCCTGATTTCCTCCATCAGTACATTTCTTAGCAACCTCTCCTCTCTCTTTCAGTAAAAAAAAAAAAAGGAAATTTAATAGATTTGGTTTTGAGGACAAACTCTAATTCAAGTTAGGAAAGGCTCCATTGAGGACTCACTCCGTAAAGTGGCACAGATGGACGATGACTCCTTGGTGGATGGTCCCATCTGGAGTCTATGAGGACTGATCCATCAGGAATGGAGGTGGATATGATGGCGAGAGTCCTTATCCTGATAACTTAGAGCAGACCCATCTAGGGGCTAGAGGTCTGCAGGTCAGTTTGTGATGGGGAATTCACTCCATTAAATATCTGAAAATTGTCATCTGTTAACCTAACATGATGAAAACGGATTGTAATTTTAATTTAGATGACTTAATTCAACAGATGACACGGAGGCGCTAAATTTTCTTGAGTATTATTTAATTGTATTTAGAAGCAATGACCTTTATAATTCTGATCAGTTCTAATATTATAATTGTTACCATCGGAAACGTTTAATCAACATTATTGAGAGCCTACTATGCCCCTGAAAAAAGAACATTTTTTTCCCCCGCATGATGCGGGAGACTGTGGATTATAGAGAAATATTTAATGTTCACATAAAAATCAATAAAAACATGTTTGTATATATTTTGATAGTATCTAGTAATATCTTCAATTACAATTACTTTTTTATAATATACCAGGCATCTCCCTCCTAGAACTTAACACAAATAAGTGAAATGAAATTCAGTGATATATTATCCTTCCATACACCAATTCTCTCATTTGGCTTTTTGATTCCATATATTTAAAAAATGCATCATGAGATAGCAACTCTTCTACAAAAATGAATGAAAAATTGATACATTTCTTAGCACAGATAAACTGATAAATTGTATTTAAAGGTGATCGATTCTTGAAAAAGAATTTAAAAGTTGAAATCTTTGTACTACTATAGACTTGGGAAGGGAAGCGGTATTTAAGAGCAGACTTAGAAGATTTCTATTTAGGTGAGGAAAGGAAGTTATAACCAGAAGGAATTGAAGGAATCCAAAGTAAGTCTGTATGCCAGAGAAAACCATAGCAGTTGCTCAGAAAGTATTTATTGAAATCCCCTGTTCTACTATTTATGCATGAGCGGTAACCCAGCTACAATTGCAGCAATGTTGTCACTCAGTTCTCATAGAAGACAGCCATTTATTGTTTTGGTCTGAAATTTAGCAGACCAGTCTTACTCCACCAGTCTGTCTTAATTCTCCATCCACAAAACCCAAAAAATGTATTCTGTTCTTTTAAAGTTTATAAACATGCATGAAAAACCAGAAGTTTATGTGTCTAGGCTGCTTTCTCATTGCTTGCATAACTAAAAAATAGGTTTCATTTAAAAATAGAACTTGGCAAATGAGTAGTCCATTGGAATGCTTTAATAAAAATAAATGGCCAAGATATTTAACTTCGAAAAGCATCAACTATACAGGCATGTTATTCCTGCTTTGATTTTTTTTTTTTTTTTTTAGTTTGTCACCTCTGAAAAGAGCATGCATTTTCAGAAGACTCATTACACTGGGTAAATTTCACAGACAATGACCCTGCTTTTATTGGACAACATAAAAATATTTATATGAAACTTTTTAAAGTAATAGACCTTCAATTACTCTACTTCATCAAAATTAATTTTCATTGTTTCCAAAAATCTTTCTTGTTTTTTCTATACATATTTGTATTGTCATAATTGTATTCAGTGTTCCCATACTTTTAAATTGTTTTTCACTTAACATTACATTATTAATACTTTTCATGGTGTTTCATAGTCAGTATTAGTATCATAAATAAAATTTTTGAGTTTTATGCTATCTTAATCTGGTTTGGGGTTTGAATAACATTTACATTTTTAAAAACTGAGAAACTTCCCGTATTTTTATATGTTTCAGAAAAATGTATAAAGCATAGGAATTAATTATTTCTTATAGTTTGAAAGAAATTCAATGAATCTATCATGTTGTTCTGGGAACTTAACTACTGCAAATCTTAATTTTTCCTGAATAAGTAGTGATTTAAAACTTTTCTCATTATGAGTTTTTAATTTAAATTGTGTGGATAATACCAATTCATTTCATCTACACATTCACATATAGTACATTGTCAACAATCATGTATAGTAATTCATCATAATTTTTAACAGTGTTTTTTGTTTAATGCCTATATAATTGCTTAGATTAATTGCTTTATCTCCTTTCTCATTTCTAACTTTGTGTCAATTTTTGCTTATTCCTTTTATGACTGCTTTCAAAGCATCAACTATTGGTTTATTTATCTATTTTTCAGCTTTCATTTATACCTTTCTTTTCTTTTATTCTTCTTTCAATGCTTTGTACTTAAATGACTTGATTTATTTTCCTTTCTTTGTAAATCAGCATTCACAAAGCTCTAAATTACCTCCAAGTTTTGCTCTAGTCACACTAGTTAGATGTTTGTATCTAGTTCTAAAATTTTTTGTTATTAGCTAATAGTTTTTTACTGCATCTGTTACTTCTTCCTAGATCCAGTTATTGTTTACAAGACTATTTTTGTATTTTGTACTGTTTGGAGTTGAAATTGGAGATGCAAACAGATAATAAGGTTGATTTAAGTCTTTAAAAATACATTGAGATTATTTTTCTGAATCCTCAGAGGTAATATATCTTATACACATTTGTAGACACTTGAAAATCAGATTTCTGGCTGAATAATCTGAAAGGTATGTAAAACAGAATAAATTTATAAATTCCTTTATGAAGTCCTTTTAGCCACATATCAAGCTCCTTGATATGCTAAGGACTACATGTAGTAACATTTGTGTAGTATTTAGCATAGGGCCTAGCATATCATAACAAATCAATAAATAATTGGTGGCAGTGTGTGTAATAATAACAGTAATAGTTCAGTAGTAGTTATATTAGTATGTGTAATAATAACAGTAATAGTCTAGAAGTAGTTATGTTAGTTTGTGTAATAAAACAGTAATAGTAGTCTAGTTGCAGCTACACTAGTATGTATAATAAGAGTAACAGTAGTCTAGTAGTAGTTAACGTGCTTCCTACCTCTTGTGCAGGCTCAGCTGCATTATTGATCTGGAGAAAAATAGTGAGCTGAGTGCTCTTGGCCTGGATTTTCTTATCTATGACGTAACATAGCTGAACTAGATACTTTCGGAAGTTATCTCCAGCTCTAACATTTCAAACCTCATTTGTTGACGTTTTCAGGACCCCGACTCTCTACACTAAATGTAGGTCACACATATCCTTTGTTTTGAAGCAGTTTGCTCAAGCACTCTTCAGGAGCAAAGTTCTCTGGGAACTGAAGTCAAATATTACCAAACTCGCTATTCTATCTGAAAGTTTTGTACAAGTAAGAATCAATTCATTGATTCTGGAATAAAAGTAAAAATTCCAAAGCTGGTTATCAGCCCTATTTGTGCTCTCCAGGAATAAAAGGAAAATTTCCCAAACAACTTAAGCCAGACCTAAACTGTTCCATCACAAAAGTCTTGGCTGCCATGCTAATTTGTATTCATTTTCCACCATTATTAGCAATTAAAGAATTTAAGAGAAAAGATGGAATACAAACTATTTGCATGGCTGGCAATGGAATCCTGGACATCCTTCCATTAAAATTTATTCAAAGACCAATATATATCTCCTCTAAGAATATTTATTATTAAGATTAAAAATTATTATTAAGAATGAAAATTTCCCATCATCTACTAACAAGCATATCTAGTAATTAAAAACAAAACAAAACCTTTAAAACCTAATTAAGGGCAATATGTAAATAATCTGATGCAAAAGCAATAAAAATTATGCCTTTATACCTGTCAAAATAAACCCCTCTGCTGCAGTTTTAATGGTTTTAAATAAGGTATCACAAAAAAACACGGACTTACCTGGGCGATAGACAAAGTTGCCTTCGGTTTCTGATGATGAGGGAGACACTAATTCTTCTTCAAATTCATTGGAACTAAAAGAGCCTGAATGGTTTCTTTGCCTTGTCTTTCCCATCATGACAGCATTTGTGGCCATGACATGTCTCAAAGAGTCGTTAAGGTAACGGTTCAACAAGCTGCTCTTGTATTTTGGGGGTGACACATAGTCCTCATTGGCTCGTGACTCTGGCCTCACTCCAGCTTTTATGGCTGAGCTCTCACTTTTAATCACAGGATGGTGAACCGGATTATTATAGCCCCCTTCATTCATGTGGTTTCTTGGAGGGTTTTCTCCATCTAAGGGGGAAAAAAATATCACCAGGTAGCATTTGCATACACTTTTCCCCAGCCACCCAACTACTATATTTAATCATTAAAAATACATGCAAAGCAAAAATATTTAAAGTGTGTAAAATTATCCTTGATATTCAAGATTAATTTTTTAGGCAAAGGAAAGGAGGACTGTACATAAGCTCTCCCTACGGTATTTTAATTTTAATGAATTTCATAGAAAATGTTATTCTGACACACAATAAATCTATAAACAAGAGGAAACAGCCATAATTCTGTTGGTCATTTATAGTACTGTAAAAGCAAAGTTACCTCATGCAATAAAAAAGAACCGTTATGGCACCATCATGTTTTGTGGGATCGACCTTAAAAATAGCAACTGAGGTGAACTTCTCATTACAGAGGCAAAGCCAAGAAAGCAAAATAAAAATATGAACAAACCTTCAGAACACGAATCATCACTGCTTACACTAAGCCGCTCAGCATTTCCTTGGACATACTTGTTATACAACTTTATTCTTAAAGCCCAGCTTAAATCTGGCTGTCGAACGGTATTCTTAAGCCGACGTCTTGCATTAGCAAACCAATTTGATACCTAAAAAAGTATTATTTTTCAATTAACAAGACATAAAAAATTATCCATCATGCAATTACTTTCCCATGAGGGGCCTAAGCCTCTCTCAGTATCTCTGATCATTGAATATTCCCAGGACATAACAGTATTGGACATCATTCCATTCGTTCATTCATTCATTCAACAAATGTGCTGAGCACTTACTAAAGAGATCGAGCACTTACTGTATTCTAGAAATAAAAAAAATAAATAAAAAATAAAGAGACCTTGCCATCAAATTTTCAGTCTAATAAGAGAGGTAGGAGAGTATACAAATAACTCTAATATAAAAAAGAATGTGAAGAATGGCTGAAGAGGCATTAAAATAAAACCATATAGGAGTCCAAAGGAAGATGGGGTTACTTTTACATGTGACTCAAGTTTTCAAGAGAATTTAAGGTAGGCTATGGAGGAATATGTCAGGTATAATGGCAAGAGAAGTGTGTTCCCAATAAAGAGGACACTGGAACAAATATAAGTCAAATTCTAGAGACATTGTGGTGCGTGAGGAAGAGGGGAGAGAGAAAGATGACCTTGAGTCATTAAACTTGTGTAAACCAAGGAAAGGATCGTGTCTTCTTGAGAAAGAAAGGAGAACTGTTTAAGGGTAAAATGATGTGTTTGGTTTAGGGAATGTTTAGTGTTTAGTGTGAGGCACCAGAAAAGCATACAGAAATCATAGAAATGGTACCTGACACTTAAGGGAGAGGATTAAGAGCAGATTTGGGTCAAATGCACAGAGAGGATAGCTGAAGTTGTGAGAGTAAGCAAAATGAAAAGATGGTCAAGGACCAATCCCTGGAAGCCTTCATCGATTAAGGAAGTAGGACTATAAAAGAGTAGATGGCAAAACAGTCAGAGACAGAGCAATCAGACAAGTTGAGGGGGGAAAAAAGCCAAATAACACCCAGCTTTAAGCTGAAAGCCAAGAGCTCCCAAAGAAATGAACACTGCAAAACAAAGTTACTTCCAATGGTTTTATAAGGTGCTATTGGACTTCCAGAGGCTAACATGGTACTTGAGGTTTCTTTTAAAATATCAGGCTATCATCAGAATATATACACCAAAAACCTGAGGGGCTGATATTTGCCTTTAAAAGAATGAAATGTGGAAAGAGAATTACGACTTTCTGCCAATTTGTTCCAGAACATGACCCCACATTACCATAATGGTTTGTGTGGCAATGCTTGCACTGGAAGTTCCTTTTTTTTTTTTTAGATTTAAACTATAAAGACAGAATTTTTGTATATCGCTCAAGCTCTAATTGTTGAACGGACCTGTGATGATTTCTACTTTTTAAAAAAACAAAGCTACATCTTTTTTTTCTCTTTATCCCCATGGGTAAAACATGACAATTTTTTCCAGTTTATATATATATAAGCTCCTCCTGGGATGTACTTGTTATACGACTTTATATGTGTGCATATATGTGTGAAATATATCATATGTAATACATACATATTCGATATTGCCTCCTTTGTGTCTTTGCAACAATAATCACTCTTTTAAACTTATGTACAATGAGGTAATAACTCACCATGGCATTTCAGAAATCTAAGTCTTCATCGACCCCTCTTCCTGTCAAGCTGTGCTACTATTACTATGATTTAGTCTGACTTCAAGTCCTCAGTCTTTTCTAATCTCTATAGACAGACAACTGCTAGGACTTCTTGTTCAAGAAATATATATCTCTTATATATAAAGCTCTTGTGCTTTAGCCATGATGCTAAGTGTTCAGAATGGATAAACTTTGTCCCCTGCACACACAGAAGGACCAGCAGTGAAGAACTTATACATGCTTAACTGTGATACAAGAATTATTGCTATGGAAACACCAAATGCCTGGTCCATTTCTTCACTACATTTCTCGAACCTCTTTCTAGTCTCCAAGTCATGGCCAAAATATTTGTCCAAGACCTCTTTGCTGCTTACTATGAATTTTAGAACATTATTTTTTTAAACTTCCATTCCACTTGAATGGATCTTAAGAATTATCATCAAATTCAAGTTGATGCACCATTATAATTTAATCACTTAACATCTTCAAATCCCCATTGATGTCCCATTATCCTATAACTGTGGTATAATAGAAGGAGACCTGATTTGCTGTTCTGAATTTGCCAAAAACATGCTGTGTGAATAGAAATAAGTCACTCGCTTTTCTGAACTTCAAATCCTTCATCTATAAAATGTGTTAGATGTTCCTAACATGCTTGTCAACTCTAAAAACTAACATCTGTGAACACAGCCCACACTCTCCTACAACGGTGATAATTCTCTTTATCATTGGTGCCAACCTACCTTCTGCTCTCAACCACTACTCTCTCTAGTGATGAAATATGTGTTTTTATGTCCTTCTCTGCCCCCTCACACACTGAGGACACACTGCAACTTCCTCTATGCCTATGTCACATATTTATTAAACTCCAACTCCAAAACTTGTGTTACTTTCTTTACTAAACATTCTATAATTCAGACAAACTTTAAATCTTAGCTAACCCTAATTTTTAACTAACCTTAAATCCTAACACAACTACCACATAGTACAGTGTAAAATCCAATTCTTATAAAACTTTATATTTTTATTAAAATGCAACAGCCTTTTAATTTTAAAAAAATTTATATAATTCTAACATAGAAAAATGGAGATCTTTAAATGTCATGGTGGAATTAACTAGATTTTTCATATATAGGGGTTGTATCCATTTTTTAATGTTTTATATACCCATAGTATATTAATTACATATTAGGAAACTTTACAGAAAGGTTTGCTGATATCTAATATAGGCTGTTTCTAAACTGATTTCATAAGTTTGATGGGTACCCAATCTGCTAATATATTTATTCTGAAAGTATTTTATTACCAGAAATTTACAGTACAGCCAAAGGGCTGGATATAAGATGTTTAATATCTACTTGCATTAAATCGTGAAAACACCATGACTTAGTTGGTTAACAAATCTGAAAAAATGGTTTTTTTGCAATTTTTTCCTGAGGAATTAATACAAACTCCATCAGTTTCGCCGAAGGTAAAAATATCAGCTCAAATTTTCTACCTTTAACTGACTATGGATTCCTTCAGGTTATCATACAAATTCTCCTTAAATCCTATTTTACATGAAGCAGGCCTCCTTACCAAGGGTCAGTTCTGGAACAGCATTTTAAGGTCAAACTCAGAGCTTTAAAAACACTGTACTTTATAGTGAATGCTTGAAGAACCAAATATCTAGAAGCTGAAAAGAAAATGAAGTAATTTTCATCCCACTCTGATAGAGGTATTTACATTTCATCATATTGACCAAGCAATCATTACAGTAAACCCAAAGGGATATGCTGGCATCTGTCCACCTGAGAACTTACAGAATTAACAAACTTATTGTGGGTTACTCATGTGAAATATTGAACACCTCATTTCCACGCCATGTTGTATGGCACTTGTAATAACATAGAAGGACCTTTCTGAGATTTTGTTGAATATTTAACAGTTGCCATAGTCCTTGCAGTTATTAACTACATACATATCTCAGCAGAAGCACTCATATCAAGCAAAAACAGAGCTATGTCAACATAGGAGGCAAAATCTTGCAACATAGCAGTTTTAACCAAATGGTGCATGGACATATCCTAGGAATTTGAAAATTCTACTGTAAGAGGAGGAAGCATTAACATCCAATCATTAAACTGCATTCTGTGTTGTGATGAAAGAAACCATCCCAAGGAGATATTTCACTCTTATAATCCAGAAAAATTGTAAGTATATTTTAAAATATATACATACATAAACAATGGAAAATATTCAAACCAGATACAGCCTCTGCCCTTTTAAAAACTCTCCAAAGGCAATTATTTTTTGGTAAGATCCATTTCTTACAATAATACAAAACCCCAATTGTATACTACTTTATATTATTCCACAATAAAATTTTATATTTTGAGAGTACAGAGTATATTTTTATAATGTTTGCATAATAGTCAGCCATAGGAATCAAGCACAGTGGAAAATTTTGGTTGATTAGAGTCGAAACTACGCACGCATGTGCACACACACACACACACACAAATCATCTCTCTGTTAAATTTATAAAAATGTTCATATCTCATTAGGAAGTAAGATGACAGATTAATAATGCAGATGAGAGTCAAACATAGTTATAGCACATTAAGACAAATTGCCAAATTTAGTGAGTAAAAACAACAAAAATTGTATAATATTCTTTCTGCTTCATTTTTCAGGGATAAAGTAGGTGCTGATTTGTATCCTTAGGATTTCTTTATCGGAAAAAGTACATTTTGTGGTCCTAAAGATATTTCTTCCACTCAAGTTTCAGCTTTTTGTTTGTAGTCTTAATGCAGATTGCTGACCAGGTTTTACACCCCTCCTTATCAATTTAAAAGCAACAAAATAAAGCAAAATATTTCTTAGGAAAAGTTTGACACACAACCAAAAGAAAAGCTTTAAATGTAAAAGAAGTGATCAAAGTATAAGATAGTCTTATAGTTAAGGAATAAAAGTTATGCTAACAGCTTATTCATATAAATTATGAGAAACAGAGATAGGAGGTTTCACAATAAATTAGAAATAAGAGTTTGGAACGAGAAATAAGGGGAACACTCCATATTTGCTATGGACATAAAAATACGGTATATTTTCAGATATGCTAAAATACTAAAATTAATTATACCCTTGCTTGTTCTGTAGAACCATCATATAGCTTTAAAGATAACAAGCTACCCTCTGTGTATTCCTTACAATGGGATGGATTTAAAAACTATCTTATCTTTGTCAGATTTCAAGACATTCTCTAGTTTTCAGAAAGGTGTTTTGGAAAGCACGTGGTGATAATAATGGTATTTTCCTATTAGAACCTATTCACTCAACCACCATGGAGAGATAGTTTACTATATAGAAAGTGCTGTGCTGAGGTGGTATGGAGGTATGAAGATAAATAAGACGTGATCACTCTTCTCAAGAAGCCTGACTCCACAGGAGAAATTTATTCAGTGAGAGAACCCTGTTTAAACAGGGGTCTAATTTGCAGCAATCAAAAAGCTTTATTCAGATTACAACTTTATATTTTCCCCCAGAATATGTTTATATAATGTGTTTGGTTTCCCATAGAGTCAGAATTTGCTTTGAATGTTTAATGTATATCTGACTTTTACACTCCCCCATATATATAATCATATAAGTGGGGAGATAGATACATATGTGTATTCATATATATACACATATTTCTTACGTAGATATCCCTTATGCTTAATTGAAAATAACTGAACCTAACTTTATTATATATATGGTCTCTTGGTTGTACTATATATTTTGATTTTTTTCCCATTTATCATTTTAAAGTTTCAGAAACCAACTTCATTTACTATAAAATTTGGAAATCATTAAATAGGTGTCATTTATTATTATAAATAATTATCTTTGTCCTATTTGAAAATGACAGAATTTTGTGCATTTTCATTTTTTGAAGACTAGTGTAAGAGAAAGAAAATGTAATGGAAAAATTTTTTGTTACATCAATGAAAACTTCATGTAAATTAGAAAAGTGTAATAGCCTTACCGAGATCTTAAGGCGAAAAATAATTCTTTGTGTTTGCACTATCATTACAGTTAGAAAATAATTTGTTTCTGTATCAAAACTACTTATATTGCATCTCAACAAAACTACCACAAATAAAAATTTAAATGTCTCTGCTAATAACTAATGTTACTTTTTATAATTAAAAAATATTCTATATCATAAGTAGTTTTGGCTTTTATATGAAAGAATAGCAAGCATTAAATATGGAACTATATAATCAACTTAAATAATATAATGTTTTATTGCTAACATCATTGTGAAATACTGAAATTGCTCTAAAATTTAGTGTATTTTCAAAATAAATAGCATACCTGTTTAAAATGAAATTTAAACATATGCGTTTATTTTCATAAGTCAAGTTTTTCTGACTGGAATAATTTATTTAGAAACTACTTTTGTAAATCACTGAAAGTTACAGTTTTATGTTAAACAGATATTAAGCCAAGACCACTAAATTAATTTTCCCCTCTAGTGCTGCAGCAAATCACTATTAATACCATTGCTTGTTAATATGAAGCAAAACAGATGTTTTTCTCTACAATTGTATTCTGAAAATAGAGAAATGCATATTATAGTTTTTATATGCCTGAATACAAGTCAACTTTCATGCTTTGTTAAACTTTCCAGTAATTCCTAAATGATAATCTTAAATACTTTTAAAAACAATTTTTATATTATCTATGAGTTCAAGTTTATTTTTTATTTTGGGGTTCTCCTTTTTATAAAGTTATCGAAATGACCAAAATTTCGCAAGTATAGTGATGTGCTACTATAATGTCTGAACTTCTCAGCTCATTTAGCTCCTCCTCTTCTTTCTGAATACATATGTTCTGTCTGCATATATAAAAGTTCATGTCACCATATTTATTAAACTGTGGTGTGTTGGAAAGAGCATTTGATCTGGAATTATATTACATTTCCAGACCTACCTCTAACCTTACTTAGCTGTGACATATCTTGGTTACATCATCAGTAAAATGCTGACAATAACTCCTGTATATCACAATATTTTTGTGAATATCAAATAAGATTATGTAGAGAGAAACCTAGTCAAATGTAATGTTCTTTAGAGAAGAAACGAACTTGCACTATCTCTCTACACTTGACAAGTAACCCAACCATTTGAAATCTGCCTCTTAATCCCGAAGAAGATACCACCAGGGAAATTTTGTGGCTTCTAGCTAATGCCTAGGTCGCTTCTTTAAAAAAAAAAAAAAAAGAAAAGAAAAAAAAAAAAAAAAAAATCCAAACCCACTTCTAGCCCATTCAACCTACCTCCTTTTTTTTTGTCTGTAAAGGCAATTTTGAAAGTTATTCCGTCCTCAACCTTTAATACGAGGTCTTAATGAAAGTTGCCTTCCTACATGGTTCTCAATGTTTGGTCCAGGGCCAGCAACTTCAGCATCACCCCTAGAACTTGTTAGAAATGTAAATCATGGGCCCCACCCCAGACCTACAACTGAAGCAGAAACTCTGGGGTGGGGCCCAGCAATTTGTGTTTTCACAAGTCCTCCAGGCAATTCTGATGTACATTCCAGTTTGAAAATCACTGCGGGTAGTCCCATCTGTATCCATCTATATACGGTCCACGAGTCCGGATTCCCAGACATCTTCACTTAACTCTGCTTTTGACTTTTCACCACCCTCTCTAATAGAACACCACGCGATCCCTCCTGGACTGAACATAAGCCCTGAACTGATCGATAGGATTGAGAGGAAACCCAGAAACTGCTCCCAGAACACAACACTTTCTCAGTGCCAACCCTTCATCATCCTCAGCATCAGAGCCAAAGCATCCAGCCGCCCTTTCTCTGCTCCAGCCTTCCCAAGGACCAGGCGCCAGGGGGAGATGCGCACAAAAACTAAGTGTGCGCTCTCCTCACCCTTTTGCCAGGAGACGGATCAGGGGTGGGTCCCGATTACCTGCACGAGAGTCATCTGCGAGCCGAGAGCCAAGAGTATCTTCTCGGTCTTGGTGGGGTACGGGTTGTCACGGTGCTTGTAAAGCCACTGCTTGAGGGGCCGCGCCATGTCTTGCAGGGCCTGCCGCTTGTGCCTCACCTTCCCTCCGTTCTGCCGGGCCCTGGGACACAGGGGGAGGAAGAGGCCCTGGTGAGCCGCACAGTCTGGGCGCAGCTCGCCGGTGTCCCCCATACAGGGAAGCGTTTCAGCCGCCGCCAAGCTCCCGCCGGGCACCCCAGGTCACCCAGCCCCACCGGCACGCCACGAGGCTGGGGCGGAGGGGCCACACAATTTCTGGGTGGGGATATCTGTTTATCAGCATCTCTCTTTAAAATGGTCTGGTTGTCGCAGGGGGCTCATGTGGCAGTGAAAGACGTTATGTTTATCTTGAAAAGGGGGAAATCTTGAAGCCAGTAACCCGAGGTTAGGGGTTTAGGTGACAATGGTTAAGTGATTTGAAGGAAACGTTATTCAAACTACAGATCTGTGCAGCAGGGCTGTCACCCTTCCCTCGCCCGCCTCCTCACTTCACCCTCCTCAAGTGGCCCTGGCCTCGCGGGCCGCATAGAGGTCGCTGCCGGCTCTTGAACGCTCTTTCAGGGAATTCATGCCTGCGTCTCAGGCCTTCCCGTTGCCTGTGGTCAAAGGAAAGGTCGCCCACTGGACGGCGGAAGTAAAGCAAGGCGTGATGGCCAACCCGCTCCCCTGGTTCTCTTCGAGATCTCTCCGGTTTCCTTTGATACTTGGGGAAGGGAGAAACTTTCCAATGGAAGGGTTCGTGGAGGAAGGATGTCGAACCTAAAAACACTCTAGGGGTCTTTTCTCGATGAGAGTTAAAAAGTCTGGAAAACTCTGTCCCATCAACTAAAGTAAAAAAATCTCGGGAAAAGCATATTTCAAAGAAAAGACAAGCAGCCTGCAGCTCAACGTTGGGCGCTGCGCTCCCAGGCGGCTCCGGGAGGTGTCGCCGCGCGGCCGCCCGCGCGCACCGCCACTCCCGGAGGCTCGCGCGCCTGCGCCGCAGCCTCGGGGCCTTTGCCTCTTTAAACACTTTGAAATGCAATTCCATCCAAACGGACTGGTAGTAACATTTTGACGAAACCTAATCTCTATTTTACTAACCAGCAGCGCGGCAGAACAAGCAGCTGATGCAATCTTTCAGGTGGAGACGGCCAGGGCGGCCGCCCCTCCCCAACCCGGCGCTCCAGGAGCCACCAAGAGGTGGCCCGGCTAGAGACCGCCGTCCACGCGTCTGCAGCCCACCCGCGGCTCTCCTTCCCCTCCGCCGGTCCCACCCCAAGCAGCCCCTCACCCTGCTAAACTGAAATCCGGTAGGCCCGCATCCTCCCCTTTCCGTGCGCATCTATGACGCCTTGCGAAAAGTCGACCTTCTCAACACCTTGGAGAAGGCAAGGAGAGCCGCGAGGCGGTAGAGAGGCCCTGCCGTGACAGGAGAGGGGATGCTCACGGGGCTAGCTTGACTTGGGAAGCCCCGACTGCTTGGCCCTGCCATGTTCCTACGCTTCCTGCTCAGTCCTTTCTACCTGGCGTTCAGCCGCGCGTTTGCAACCGTGGTCCGGAGAGGGACAGGTAACCCACCACCCTGAGGTCCAGGTATGGGAGGACTGCGGGGGCAGTCCCAGGTGTCCTCAGTTTCCAACAAACCTCTTTTGAGATGTCTTGACGAATGAATCCCCTCATATTTTGAGAAACCACAACCTTAAAATGAGAACGTGCCAAACCAGGACGCGGAGACCTGCCCTCTGGGGAAACTCCGCGCCCCTAACCCGCCGGCCCCAGTTGACACTCTCACGCCTGCGCCGCTCATTGCCCCAACCCCTCTGGGACGCGGGCGGGCAGGGGTCCCAGGAAGGTGCGCATACCCGGTCCTCCGGTGTCTCAGGCCGAGGTTGTCCTTGAGGGGCGGGCCGTCCGGAATGCCCATCTCAGGGCGGACGTGGGGACTGTCCAGGACGCCACCATAGGGCCGGCCGCCCCGCTCCCGCTCCGGAACGCTGCGGTCCTCAAAAAGCACGGCGCCGCCGAGCTTGTCGAAGACAATGGTGTTCATGGTGCGGGCTGGGAGGGGCGCCCGGCGCGGCCGCAGTGCCTCGGAGCGGGGCCGCCGGGAGCTCCGCAGGGCTCGGGTTCTAGGAGATGAAGGTGCATTACGTTACTAGCTGAGAGCGCTCACACCCTGAGCGATTCGAGCCCCGAACTTGGCCGAAGCGCAGGGACTGCGGAGTCTAGGGGAGGAGCGGCACTGCCGCACCTGATCCAAGGGACTCGCGCCTCTCTGTACCTGGCTACGCCGCTGCCCACCCACCCCCCACCCTGCACACTCTGGGCACAGGTCCCTACTCTCCACCTTGTCCCGGCAATCTGGCCCGCAGGGCACTTCAGTCAGAAATGGTGTGCCCGCGGAGGCAAAGAAAAATAATTTCTTAAATGAGCCTTCCTGCTTGAGATTTAATCTGGACGAAGCACACACCAGATAACGGAGCGGGATCGGCGCTGGGTCCCGCGTTTTCAGTCACAACTGTACTAAATTTAGGATAACATGAACGACCGCATCCGCAGGCTCCAGTTAATGAGTCCCAGGCCGTACGGGGATTTCTGGGAGTTTCATGTTCTCTAGATTCTGGATAGTTTGGCTGAACCTCCTGCGTCTTTATTCAGGCTAAGGTCCCTGGGGGTGGGAGTTGAGGGCAGGGAAAGTTAGCAGACTCCAGAGCTAGGAAGTTAACTGGCGTCAGTGGCAGATGCACCACATACTCCCTCTACCCCCAAGTCTTCCTACCATCCCCCAGCCCGCTCTGGGACGTGCAGGGTCCCGGCAGGTCAAAGGCGCGGGACCTCTGAAGCCCGCTCAGTGTGGTCCTCTTCTGCAGCGCGGGTGTGAGACTCCAACTCTGAGCCTTTCCACACTCGCCCCTTTCTGGGGTCTTGGGGAACCATTTCAGTGGCTGCAAAGGTGTTAGGAGCGGAATGCATCGTGGTCCGCGCACCGTCCGGCCTGCTGCTGCCACAGTCGGAAAAAGCCTCCAGCTCACCTCCCGTGTGGTGTCGGCAGGGAGCCTCTGCCCGCCGCGCGCAGGCGTCAGGGGCAAGTCCGCGCCGCCGCCTAGCAGCCGAGTGACCGCCCCGAGGCGCGCGGCCGCCTCAGCCCGCCCCATCTCCCCGCCTCGCGACTCCGGGCAGCTGGCGTTCTTTTCGAGCCACCTCCGCTTCCCTGCCAGCGCCCTTCACTCCGCCCCTCTGCTGCGTGGGCTTGTCACCCCCACCCAGGCACAGATCCTCTGCCCCACCGAGCGCCCACTCCGCCAACGCCCCCACCCCGCCCTCCAGCCACCACAGCAGCCGCCACGCGTGACATTTAGGGCCGTGACCACAGCGATTAAATGAGGTTCCCGTCAGTATTCGTAGGGAGGAGAAGTCAGACCTCTGCTGGCGGTCCCGCGTCCCATAAGAATGAGTCCTCCCGCGCAGACAGGTACGTGTCTGGGGTGTAGACACATACAGCCTTGGCGATATGTGTGAAAGCAAATTTCTGTGCTCGCAGCCCCGGTTCGAAGGTCAGGACTCCCCTTGTTTTTTTTTTCTTTTAAATCCGTGCGCTTATTGCTTTGCGTTCACACTGCTCTGTTTGTAAAACATACTCCATTTCAGCCCCGCGCCTCCCCCCGCCCCAGCCTTGTCCTCCTCTATGCAACGGCGTGTTTCCCAACGAATCCGTCCCGAAGTATGGCAGAGCGGGCCCTTCCCTGGCTGCCCCCAGCCCGCACAGAAATGACAACCACAAACACCCGGCGGGGTCGGGTCCGCAGGCAGCAGGCGCGGTGGGACTGGGAGGCAAAGGTCCAAGGGCTGGGTGCTGACGCAAGGGGTCCCGGGGGCGAGCGAGCCGCGGCTCCTAAGCTTCTCTGGGAGCCCACATGCGGTCCCCCACGCCTCTTCTCGGCTCCTGTGCTCCCCACTTACCCCGATTCACTCCAAATTGTCACTTAGGGAGCTTCCTCTTGGCGGAACCGCCCCGCCCCACGCCCGCGAACAATTTTAAGGCAAAGGAGGCGCGGCCAGGTGGGGGCTCCCAGGCTCCTAGCAGACCCTCCCGCCAGCCTTGGCCGCCGAAGGCGGTGGGGGAAAGGGCGGGGGTCTCCGAGGAGCCCGCGTCCAGATGGAGCCTCCGATCCCGCGGCCCCGGGCGGGGACTCGGCGACCCGAGGGTTGTACCTGGGACAGTGGGACCGGCGGCCGGCGGCAGGGCGGCTGGCTCTCCCGCGTCGAGGCTAGGCGCACTCCCATCCCCGCCGCATGTTCTCCGCGCGGGCTCCAGCGCGCTCACCGCCGCCACCGCCGTCGTCTCGGCTTTATTTACCCAGACGGGCGCGCGCGGCCCGGGAACAGGAATACCGAGGCCTTCTCATGTTTCCTGACTGCCTGGCCCAGCCGGCGAACATCCTGCGGGCGCGGTATCCACGTTCCCGGGCCGGCGAGAGGAAGCCTCCGCGCCCGCCCGGCCGCGGGTACTTCAGTTAACCCTAGCAGAGGAGCAGCCGCTGCAGGCGCCGCTGGGGAGCCCCCGGCCCGCCGAGTCTTCCCAGCCGGGTCTGGCTCCCAGCCCCGCAAGGAGACTACTACTTCGCACTTAGGGAAGAAATTGGAGAAGCCTCGAGTAGCGCCGGGCTCCGGCTCTTCGATCTGAAAGGCTGCGGTGCAAATCCCGTGTCTTAGCTGGCCCAAGTGTAGGAAATTTCACGAGTGGCTGGGCGGGAGAGACCACTACAGCGTGCCCTTAATTTTCCTCGCGGTTAGCTGGAGTCAAGTTCGAGTTTGGGTTTGCGCCTACAACGCGAGAGCCTTTTGCAGGAGGCGCTTGAGCCCCGGGAGCCTCTTTTCTGGTGTCACTGGGCTTCTGAGGTCTTAGCTGTCTCAAAGCCAGGCACACGTTCAGCTTCCGAGGCTGGAGAGGCTGTGCTCGCCTCCAGGCATAGGGGTGGAGGGAGGCAAGGCTGCGACGAGCGAGCCCAGGTATCCAACCCACGATGACCCAGATGTGGAAGAGAGGGCGAGCCCCCGGGCTAGGGATCTGCACGAAGCAAAGTGAACGGAATTTAGAAGAATCCCGAGCGAGAACGCGGTGCAAGGAGAAAGAATGGCGATCAGATCCTCTTATAGATACTTGGCTTCCCACCGTCACTCCAAATATAAGAGTAACGAACCTGTGGTTTAGGTGCAACTGGGAGCTCAGACCTTCTGGCAGCCTAGAAGATCGTCAAGGCGCGGAGCACCAAGGCGCCCGCGTTCTCGCCGCGGGCCTCCCTGCTGCAGCGACACCTTTCATCTTTTTTTAAAGAGCGAAAGTAGATTTACCCAAACCTGAAAGTCATAGCATCGTTTGTCCTTTCTCTCCTCTCAAGGTGGCTGGCCAGCGCTGGGGCAGTGGCCCACCTAAACATCTTCCTTATATACGGCTTAGAAGCGGTTAAAATATATACCGAAGCTATTTTTTTCAAAGACTAACCAGACCCCCGAATTTTCCATTATGTTATCTCCCAAAATACGTGGCAGCAAATCGGACAGTGGCACAATCTAAAGCAGAAAGGGACGTAGGTTTACATTTTTGCTCATCAAGCAGACAAATATTATCATTTGATCACGTTTGCCGATTTTCTTGGTTCTCTTTCATTATATAACTTGCGGTTGCAGCGGAAGAATCTTGTCATTGGCGCTGCACTTGACTTGCTATGATGTGGGTTCAGTGCAGACATCGGTCTGCAAGCCTCGCTGTAGGGACTTAATGTCAGGGATACATCATAGAGTTTCAGCTACAGACTTGCAGCGACTAAGTTTTACAACAAAAGCAGTTCTAATTGATAATTTACAGGAGGAAAGAGGCCTGTTCCCTTCTATGATCTCTATGACTGATGACAGTCACCAAACATGATAATGAAATCAGCTGTAACACGCCGCTCTGACATGCATTTTGGTCAGCTATGCTAGGTAAAGCAACAGGCATGTATGCAGTTGCTTACTGTTTCACTGACTTATGGAGCTGTATGCTCTAATATAGGCTGTTATGGGACAAATGAATTTTGTTGTTTTAGTCTTAACTGTACTTACACAAATTTAAAATGCATTTAGAGAATTTTGAATTAAGATATAGTTACAAGTAAGATTTGTTTCTTTTTAAATCTGATATAAAATATACAATAACAATCTTTCTTAAAATGTTTTATTTTTTTTTAGTATAGGAGTAACATATACCTTGCTCTCAGATAAGTCGTTGGAAAATTAATATATGAGAATTCTTTTAGACTATAATTTAGTCATTAGAATGCATTTAAAAATGAAAGAACAATGGAGAGTCCACTTTAAAATGAAATTGTGTGGAGAATCCCTTTCAAATATACAAATGAGCATGAATTTTTTGATAGACCAAAATTTTATTTTTGTAAGTTTTATCCTTTATGCAAGAGTGAAATATCTTCTTCATTTTAATACACCATTCAGATACATTTATCATGATCTTAAATGTCACCTTTTCCTAAACTGAATTTTATTCAGCTTCTTATGCTATATCCCAATCTCACTAAATGAAATGCTGTATTATAATCCTCAGAAGTAAAACTTTCAATTTTAGAAAGATTTAAGAAAGTGGATGTAGTTTGTGGGAGATGGCCATATGTAAGAGAGAAAGAAAACTTAGGCCGGAAGTCAGAAGACTTGAGCCCTAATCTTAAATTCTGGTTAATTTGATGTTGGTTTAGCCTGAATTTACTAAAGTGTAAAATGAAGTTGATTCAGTTTTCTACAAATTTGCTTTACACTATTAAGATATTTTTTAAAATGTGAAAGCTAAGTATTGCTAAAGCTAGAATAATGTTAAGAACATTTAGCAGAAATCTAAATTTATTCTATTGTACTTCTAGTATAGTTATAAATATAAGTAATTTTTACTTTCTAATAAAAAAGAAACTTTAATTTTTAGCGTTTCGATATTTTACCAAGGAAACTGACATTTCAGAACAAATATTTGTCAAAATTTTTGAAGGTAATGATTGTTTTTAAACTCTCTTTTTCCAGTTATTACTTATAGGCAATGAAATAAATCAGAAAGTCAGAGAATGACTATCACTTCCCATTCAAATGGTGTAAAATAGGAAATTTAGGAACAAATAGCAGATTCACCTCACACTTGGCTAGTGGGAGAGATACATACTGGAGTGATAAGTAGAACAACATAACAAACATTATGAGCAGAAACATTATGAGTGAATTAGTAGACGGGGTGGCCCCCAAATATCTCACAAGCCATTTTTGCTTTATTTATACTTTAATCACAGAATAAATTCTCTCAGAGAAGGTCTTCTTCATAAATTTCACTCTGAGCAATCAAGAACAGAGTACGAGTCAAACTTTCTCTTCAGCCAGCTCCACCCAATCACATTTCTCAGAGGCAAGCTCCCAGAGGTGGCCACCACTGGTTCATGTGCATCCTTAAAACCTTTTCCTATTCATTCACATACGTGAATACAAGCAAAACATTATAGTTTCGTTTTATGAGTTTTTTTAAATAAATGAGACTATATAGAAGTGTTTACATACAGAGTATTAAACTAAAACTTACTTTTTCACTCCATGATTTCATAGAGAACTTCTGTAATAGTACATATAAATGTAATTCCTTCTTTTTAAGCATTATAGAACGTTCCATCATCCATTCAGACATTCCCCTATGAATGTTTCTGTCTTTTCAATTTTCACTATACTGAACATCAAATGTTCTTGTATATGATTCTTTTTGCACAAATGTAAGTACTTCTCTAGAAGTAGTTACACAGATGTAGAATTGCTGGGTTGAAGGAAACATGATTTAAAAATTTTGATAGATACTTCCAAATTTCCCTCTAACCTACACCCCCACTAACACATGAAAGTCCCCATTTCTTCTCATGCTTACACAACATTGCGCATGTTCAGTATTCATAATGTTCACCTAAATGATGGGTAAAATAATGTCTCATTGTTAGAGAACCGTTTCATTTACTTATGACTTTTTCATTTCTTAATTGAAGAAATTTGCTTATATCCACTGCTTACATCTTTATAAGATGTCTTATAATTTATAAAGGTTCTTCATAAATCACTTTTTTCCATGACTTATATGTTTTATACATTGCAAATATGTCACCTGGTCTAAAGTCTGCCATTTACCTACTTTGTCTTTTGTTTTACTGAAGATTTAAATGTGAGTATAAGTCAATAAGTCTGTCTTTTCCTATATGAATTCTGGGTTTTGTATCTTCCTTACAAAGGCTTTTTCTATGTTTTCTTCCAATACTTTAAAAAATTGTTTTCACTTGGCTTTTTAATCCTTCTGGAATGAATATGTATATATTGTGAGGTAGAAATCTAATTTGATGTGTTTTTTCTCCAAATGAATGCCTGGTTATTTCTAGGCCATTTATTAAAGAGTTTTCCCCCATTGATTAGAAATAACTTTTCTCATATACGTGGTGAATTCCTTTTCATATGTCGATTGGTCTAACAAGGCTTTGAGAAGAGTTGCGAAACATCAAGACTATAATAAATTTACAATAGGCTTCAAAATTTTAAAACCATCTTGTGCTCCAAAGACTTTCAATATTAATCTGTTCTAATTTCAGGACACGTCAATTATTGAAATAGTAATGTGCATTGCCTGGTTATAGTTCTAATTTAGAAGGCTAATTCAATACTGTTCCAGGATGAAGTTATCTTTTATTCTGTCCTTGTCCCACTCAAAAGCAGAAGAGCAATTTTAAGCAACCATATTCTCCAGAGCAGAGTACGGCTGCGCAGAGCTCCCAAACATGTCAGATGACAAAGTGAGAACTGACCCTGAGCAATACGAGATTTGGAAAAGTGATGAACCCTCGCATCCATGATTTGAAAGAGTAAATTGCATCTTCTTGCTCAACTTTTGATGGAATGGGAATTAATATTTCTCTAGAAGCAGCCAGGATGAGAACCTTTGATATAATTGTATATCAGTCAAATTCGCTGTGGTCAGAAGTGCAAGTTGTTTGTCCTCACCATTTCTAAAAATCATGAGCTACATGTAAGTGCAGAAAATACAAACAATAAGCAGTTAGTAGGTGGGTTAGTGTCTTATGCGACTTCATAGAGCTTGAGACAGGACCTGAATTAACCTGGAGCTCCAACGCCCGATCTTTTCCTTTGACACCAAAGTATCAGTAACTTCCAATTACTGAGTCTACTACTTACATGCAAATGCACTATATACTGGCATCCTGAGGGGAAACTGGAGAATGTTTCATCCTCAAAACGTGCATCAAAATACTAGATTCCTTCCAGAAGATTAATCTATCTTGAACATCACTTTGCCTTTACATCAAAAAGTGGCCATTTTAATAAATAAAATGAAGAATTTCAACGATAGGTTAGTATCAGTCTGTGTTTTTAACCTGTTAGACTTGGGGTACTCAATAGATTTTTTTAAGATTTAACTTACTCTACATACTTCATGCTGTGTTAAGTTTTTGGTTGACCCCCACCTTCCGTTCCAAATTCATCTTCCCTGCTTTCATCATGTATAGAATATCTGAATAAATTCACCAAAAGAATGCGTGTGAACAAAAGTGATGTGCGCAACTTCTGCTTCATGTGTTTGAAAAGAAATTGCTTGTCTTCCTTTTTAACACTTCCTTGTTACCAAGGGCTGGAACGTGGATGTGGCAGTGACCTACATCCACTGATTAGATAAAAGCCAAAGAACAGCAGAACCTCAAGATGAAAGGAACCTGGAGCCTTGAATAAAACCACAGGGTCAGAGCTCCCCAGCTCAGGCTCAGCAAACTCTTTCTGTAAAGGGCTAGATAATAGTAAATGTTTTACGACTTTGTGAGGCATACTCTCTGTTGAAGTTACTCAGCTCTGCCATTGTAGTGAAAAAGCAGCCCTAGATAATGACTTGACTATGAATGAATGCTTGATTTGAATGAACGGATACATGGCTATGAATGAGTCAATGAGTGAATGTTGCTGTGTTCCAATAAAAATTTATTTAATGGACTGAAGTTTGAATTTTATATAATTTTAGTGTGCCACAAAGTAGTAATCTTTGTTTGATTTTTTTTTTTTTTTTTTTAGCCATTTAAAGATGTGAAAACTATTCCTACCTCAGAAGTAGAAACAAAAACAGGCTAGATTTGACCAGTAGTCTGAACTAGACTACTTATCTCTGGACTGTTACAGGGAACGAATGATATTCCCCTTATTTAAGTCACTATGTTTTGGGATTTCCAGCCTGTACTCTACGTGATGCACACCTATACAAAGATGATCTTAGTTACCACAGATGGGCTTAACAAAAGTGCATTTTAGAGGACTAGCAGCTGCCACAAGCAGGGAGAACTGCAAAGGAGATGGAATAAAAAATACTTTTTCCCTTCTCTTTCTGAGAATATGTTGCATGTGTTTAGAGAATCGGCCTAATTGTTTTTATAATAATTTTTGATTCTATGTTGTTTTTTTTTTTAATTTTAACCATTTTTTTAAGGTATCTATATACATTCAGACATAGTTTTGGTGTTTGAGATTTTTGTTGTCACGGAAAATGGTGATTCATTTTTAAGAATTATTATTTTTTGGTTCACTCCCTTCCTTCCAAAAAAAAAAAACATACAATTGAAACTACTTTCTCATTGTTTTCTTTTGATAATCAACAATAAATGTTTATGGGGCACCTGCACACAAAACCCTGTGCCAAGAACTACATCAAATTTGATTTAAAAGACACGACTCTTGCCTAGCTTACAAACCTGTTAAGAAAGCACAGGGAGACAAATATACGTCATCTAGGACATTTTAGGATATCTGATATAAAGATTGCATGAACCCAGTAAATCTGTAAATCATCTGTAGAAATAAATGCATAAGGGAGCTTGAAGATGATAGAAGGGCCATTTTATGTGTCTGCTAAAATTTTGTAACCATATTCCTGACATCCTTCCTGAAAACATGCATAAAGAGATCATTATTTCAGAAATTTGAGCCTGATTGAAAAACAGCATTTTCATCAGACTTTTTCAAGTTTTATGCCAAAAAACTCTGGGTTTCCAGAGAAATTTTTAGGTCTTCCGTTGGAAAAAAAAAATACAGTAGGAGTAAACACACTGAGGTTAGCTCATGATCTTTCTTTCCCCTTCCCTTGTCCAGGCCTTCCTTGAACCTGTGTTGGGTCTTCCACTCTTATGCTTCTCTTGTGGAAGAGTGCAGAAGGAAGAGGGGTATTGGAGGGGAGCAGCTGTGAATAAAGTTGTCATGCGCGGCAGTGTATTGATTCTTGAGGCTTAAACAGAGACGCCTCCACTGCACCGCCTCACCCCCAGCACAAGAAAACTAATTCTCGCCCACGTATCTGGACCACAGAACCACAGGAAGGCAGCTGGTGGGGAGGTAGAGGTCAGGTCTGCATCTGAGACTACACAGTGACACTAAGTAATTAGTTATCTCTTTGTTTTGATATTCACTGATCTCTGTTGAGTGTGCTTGATGTTGTAAGCTACCACAAATCCTAATTTAGAAGGGAGTTTGGGCTAAGAGAAAGGGCAAAGGAAAAAGATGTCATGTCAATGCACTCATTAAACAGCCCAAAGTCTAGGATAAAGGGAGCCTCCCAATCTCCAGATGTCACAATTTTTTTCTTGGACCTGCAGTATTAGTGAGTTCAAGACATATGTCCTGACACTGCCCTCCAGACTCTTATAAATGGGGACATAATTAAGGACATTTAAAAATTTTGCATAATATGCATACAGCATTTACTACATGCCCACACACTATTCTAGACACTTAAACCATATAATTCTCACAAGCACCCTTTGGGGGTAAGTACTCATTAATACCCATTTTGTAGAAGAGGACACCGAGGCACAGAACAGCCCTAAATCACAAGTAGATAACTAGTGGAGCCAGAATTTGAACAGAGCCAGGCAGATGCTGGAGCTTCAGACTCAAATTATGTCACCTCATCGAAGGTACATAGGAAAGACAGAGAAAAAGAACTTCAAACACTTAATGCGTAATTGTAGGCACAGCTAACTATGGAGTAGCACACTTTTGGCTCCTCGCTTAAACTTCAGGAAGAAGTTCAATGCCAACGTGTTTGTTTTTCCTAGGTGGGAAGCAAGTAGAATCTGTGCTGCCTGGAATATGATGACTTTGCATAGCTCCGATGTCATGGGTAAAAGGCTGTACTTCATTTTAATCTTCATGTGTGAGCTCACACTCAAAAGTCAATAACTGCTGAGTCTTCTGAGAGTTCTTTTTTTATTATTATAAATTTATTTGGGTTACATTGGTTAATAAAATTATATAGGTTTCAAGTGTACAATTCAATAATACATCATCTGTATATTGTGTGTTCACCCCCAAAGGCAAATCTTTTGTGACCATATATTGCTCTTTAAATCTGGAGAGCATTCTTCCCACTGGGCAATGAAGTGGCTCAGCAGTGAAAACAACACACTCTGGAGTCACACCAGCAATCCTGAAATGTCGCTTTATTGCGGGAGCAGGCATTTCATAATCATAAGTGACATGTCACGGGTGAGGTGAAAACCAGTAGTTTTAAGAAGTTTAAGGGGATGATAGTTGTCTCTACCACTTTACAGTCTTCTTCTTGCTGTTTTGTCTCTGTTTTGTTTTGTTTTGTTATGTCTTGTTTTCATTTGTTATAGTTGTCAGGCCTGCCTCTCACATTTGTGGAGCCCAAAGCAAGAGTACAAACGAATGCCCACATACCATATGTCTAAATATTTAAATGTGACAAATCAAGCTGTTAATTGTTCATAATTGTCTATAAATCAAAACACTGTTATCTAAAATATGTCTCATCCTTCTATCTCGACAAATATACTATTATAATGAAAAATCGAAAACTGTAAAGTTATGATTTGTGTTGGGAAAATATCGAAGGCAAATAAGTTTAATTGTTATTGCACATGTCCAGATGTTTTGTTGTTGGGCTGGCATTATGTAGATGAGTAATAAAATGGAAGAGACATAATTCATAGCTTATTATGTATTTTATTCCATTCAATTTATTCTTGTCTTTATGTCAGCAAAAATCACTAATTGTGTTATTATCATCAATATTTTGTCATAATTTGTGTTCTAAAAGATTACAAATAAAATGTAATTCTATTTAAAGTGTATGCAACTTGAATATCTTTTTATCAAGAATGTACGTTAAAACAAATATAAGAAATTTTAAAATTAAACTTATTTTAACATATATTGTTTATAAAATGCTATTTTTATTAGAAAATACTCAAAGTACACATAAAGTTAAAATAGAAAAGAAAAAGTATAATTAATGTAAGATTTTAATAAAGCTGAAATTGCACTTAATGTTTTGAAAATGAATTTAAAATATTTTATATAAACAAATTATTCGCAGTGCTAGTGTTCAATGCACAGCTGGTTGTCAATGTAGAGTATTGGTATCAGATTTCATGAATGGTTTGTCTAGATCTACATACTTACCGATTTAGGAGAGGTATGAATTGTTTAATATTGTAAATGTTCTCTATTTTTGCCAGCTGCAACTATTGCAAAGATTCATTAAATATTGAATACCTCAGAACCGTGGACTGGAGAAGCAGGAAAAGCATGCCAGGCACCGCTCGGAAACGACACTGCATGAGGTAAAGATATATTGCATACAGGGGATCTGCTGAGTTGATTAATTTGTCTTTCTTCCTGTTCTTGGAAGCAGTATTCACCTCCAGTGCTTTTAGTATCACATCCCAAGCCTTTGTAACATTTGGATGTGATCACCTTTTACCTTAAGGATGTAATGGCAGACGAGGTATAGTAGCATTTCCGTGGGCCCTGAATGGCGTTAGTCACAGAACAGATGTTTGGGTTTAAGGTTGCACTACATCCTGTTGAGTGCTAAATCCCCAATGACAGAGGTATCATGTGTTCTTTAAAACATTTACCTGTGTGTGTGTATGTGTGTGTGTGTGTGTGTGTGTGAGAGAGAGAGAGAGATCTTTTAAGGAGAAGGGTTCAAGGCAGTGGCCCTTTGCCTGGATCTAAGGGTGGTACTGGTTGTTGGGAATGTTTTTTAAATGTTCTGTGTGTATGTTTGCGTTTACTTACCTTTTTATTTATTTTAAAAGGTTTATTAAATTTGGTCACTCTGTGAATCAAAATGAAATCATGCTTACCAAAGCCCTTTTATGAGTTCATGGTTTTAATGCACACACACCGCAGCATCTGAAGTTACAGAAAGCAGGGTTGCTTTTAAAACCCTCTCAGGGCCGCGTCCATTTTTAAGGGGGGCAATTATTACAGAATCATTTTTTAGGAAGTGATGTCTTCACTGAAGGTCAGAGGTTTATACATTGGGGCAAGGTCAGTTTGGCAAATTCTTTCCCTAACAAGACTGATGAGGAGACAGCGGATTATGTGCACTGCACATGGCATATGGCTACCACTCACATGCCTTGTTCATAGGCACCCGGATTCTCTCCAGAATGCTTTTTATTTCCTTCAATGACACGTTTTTAACATGGTGCCTGTGAATCATCTTAAGAGAGGTACTCATTAAAAACGCAAGTTCTGGATTCCAATTACATGTCCAAAGTCAGATTTTCTGGGCTTAGGTCTTATGGTGATGCTGACACAGATGCTTCTCAAATCATACTTTGAAAAAAATTAATTTAGAGTAACAGTTCTTAAGCTTTTTCGATTGTGCATCCTTATCAGTAAAACATATTATTGGCAGGTGGCTCTAATATACAGTTATTTAGTTTTAAATGGTATATGTTTACTATTGTGCTAATATGGCATGTAAATTGTAAAACACAAAAACAGAAAGTTTTTCAAAAGGCAAAGATGAAATAAATAATATTTTAATGTAACTTTGTTTTATCTATGAATGATACAAAATCTTTTTTACTCTCCCCAAAAATACCATTGTTAATGAACAAGTAATTAATAGTATAAGTAAGGCTATTTTCAGTGAAAATGATGTAATTTGAATTGCTTCAAACTTTAAAAAAATCTTGGTTCAATAATGATTTAAAGGTTAGACCCAAGTTCAGATTAATTAGAGACTTGTTTTTAATGTCGTCGTCTCTAAAAAAGGTAATACAGGACAAGACAGATTTATACAGAAGAGATGGATTTCTGACTATTTACTATTTGTTTTCAGCCACATCCACAAATTATATTAAAGATATGATTGAAATTATGCTTATAAATTTTCCTTGATATCAATTAGTTCTTGCAAATTGGTCACAAAGTGTTACAATTTTATTTTCAAAAAACATGTTTAATAATTCACTGAAATTCTTTAAAAGTTTTTAAAGTAGATTTAAAAATTCTGTTTCCAAGTTTTTGAAGTGTGATGAGAGTTTCAACAGGCAATTCAAGTCATTTTCAGGAACAAAATCAGACAATAACAAGTACATTTCTAAATCATGAGTGTCTTATGGAAAGCGGTTACTTTCCCAGTTATTTAAATGTTATCTTTACCTGAAGAGGGCAGATGCAGAGTGTTTTATATGTTTTTCTTTTTTAATTTTTAAATAACTAAGGTAGATTTCCATTGAAAGTCACATCCCTTAGAAGACGAATAAATTACTGTGCCTTTAAGGCTGAAGATTAGGAGAAATAAAGGAAATGATGAAAATCTTAAGACTGCCAAGAAATCAGCAAAGACTAGATAACGGCAGGCTTGTATTTTATGCCCACTGCTTTATTTTTATTCTATAAGCGAGAGCAATCATAAATGCCCACCACAGCCGTCACTGATTCACTGCAGGAGAGTGGCAGCCTCTGGGATGATTCTCAGCCTTAAGTGACTGGGTAGATAGTGGAACTCTTCACGATAAGAGAGAAAAATAACAGTAATGAGGGCTGATAATTATGGAGTTCGTAGGTGCCACTGTTCTAGGGCTTTTAGGTGAATCACTCCATTTCACACTCTCAGGACAGTTCAAGAATCGGCCTTTTACAGATGAGGAATCTGAGCTCGAGGTCAAAGCTATTAAGTAATGAAGCCAAGAGTCCAGCAAGTTTGAGAGATGACGGTGACTGCACTTTTGGACAGGGGGCATTGAAGTGCTGGTCTGGTCCTAGATCTACTGATTAAAACTCAACTCTGGCTTCCAAGTAAGACAGAGGAGGTACTTGAGGGTGCCTTAGGGGCCGAATACCACATGCTCAGGAGGCGGACCCCTGTGCTGCTGCCCTCTCCAACCTTAAATCTGCATACATAACAGAGGGTGGACTGTGTGAAATCATGAGCTGATCTTGCAAAGCATTAATTTCCCAAAGTCTACAGACTTCTTGGCAGGAATTCTCTGTTTGGTTGTTTTGGATATCGTTTATTTCAGAATGTTCCTTTAATTTCTTGGACATATAGAGATGTAATATTAGTGGCTAGTGCATGTTTTTGGACCCTTATAAATTTGTGTTTTCTTGAAGGGCTTCCTCTGAATGAGTCAATACATAAGCATCTGTTCTGTTCCAGGCATTAAGCTAGATTCTTGAGATAGAGTGGTTTCAAATACCTGTCCCTTACTCTCAGAGAAATTACAGTCTAGAGAGAAACAGGTCAGTGGGTAGGTAGTCGATGTAGTGTGTTGAGACTGTTTATAGGAACAAAACAGCTATGCATAGATTGGGAAGACAGAGAAGACTTCCTAAAGGAATGATGGAGTTGGCTAGGTAGAGTGGTGGGGGCTGGAGATGAGGCTTAATTCATTTGTTTATCGAAGAATTTGAAAACAGATATCATGTGTTCCCCCTTATCCCCCATCTCCGTGTCCTTCCCCATTTCTCTCTTCACAAATTTCCTTCCATCCACCCTCCTGTTTAATTCTTCTTTTCTTTTAAAAACAGAATCGCTTGTTTATCTTCAGAAGATGTATTATGAGCAGTAAACAAGAGGGGGGTGAGCAAATCTTCACTAATAGTCCTTACCTAGGATTAAAAGTTCTCTATTTAAAGTCATCTAAAATTATTGCAGCAACTAGGAAGGTCCAAAACTCTAATGTCATTGAATCGTGGCACCTCCACCTCAGGACACAATTCTTTCAGTTTTTAATAAAGAACTATATTTTGTTACAAAAGCATATGTGTGCTTTGAGAAAGCTAGAAAATAAGATAAATAAAAATAAGAAAAAGCACTGCATACCTCCCACTGGAAATCATCTTTAATATCTTTTTATGTTGTCAGATAACATATATATGTATGTATATATTTTTGTTAAAATGAGATAATACTTTGCAAGTTATTTTGTATTCTAATTTTCCAAGTTAATGATCTTTACCTTTATAAGTCAAATTTTTAATCTAATCTAATCTATCCATATTCAAATATCCTCATTTATCTCCAAAATACTCTTTAGAGCTAGTTTGTGCCAACTAGAATGATTTGCCTTCTCAATTTGTCTGGGTGCCTTCTGGTGCTATTGTTGAACTCTCTGCATCCCCTCTCTTTTCTTATGCTGAAAGTAAGGTCTAAATGTTTTCTAGATTCATGTTAAACATTTTGTTTAAAATATGCCACAGGTTACGGTTTGTACTTTATTGTGTATCACATCAGGAGTCATAATATTTGATGGTTTCAGCATTTATAGGGCTAAATTTGACCACTGAATTAGGGCGATGAAAATCTGATCCCTCCGTGAACATACACTTACGTTTTTCTCCTGTGACTAGAAAGAAATCTTTGTGGTGTTACTTGGGCACTCTGTGGGTGTCAGAGTCCCCATAAATCACGCACTTGCTGCTTTTAATACTAGTTGGCAATCCTTGCCTGGGTCAATAATTTTTATTAGGGGTTGACAATGCTTAAAATCTAATTCAATTTTTTTTTACTCTTAAATGGTGGCATTCTTCTGTAAAATAAAGCTTTCATCAAAAGCAAGAATCTTTTTGTTTTTGTTTATTTGTTTGTTTGTTTCAGTTAGTCTGAAATAAAGTTTTACTGGAAAGGCAGGATAAAGATGTAATTTTCCCCATTAGATATATGCATTCGAATGTAAAAGCTTACTTAATAATTACTTCAAATGATGACACATGAGTTGGAGAGGGACTTCTTTTTTTTGAGTTTTATTATCTTGTCATAGATTTTTCATTGATTCAATCAATGCTCCTACATCTCCGCAGTATTTTTGGTCTAAAAGTTATAAGTTGAATAATTCAGCATCAGTTGTTTTACACTGAAGTACTATTTAAAAGAGACAGTTTTTACAGTTTTACAGTTTTATGAGTATTTTGAAAAAATGAGATTGACAAGACACTGAAAATCCCTTTTATTGCACACCAGGAGCCGCTTGGCCCAAAGAGTGTCCTCTGCCAGTTGTGGTGTAAAGTTTAGTCTGTCAGCCTCACATGATTAAAATGATTTACTCTTGCAAAATGGATTTTCTGAGACTGAAAGAGAAACACCATTTTAAGAACTATTCACCTGTACCATAATCAAGACAAGATGTCTCCATTTGGGCAATTTTTCTTTTTTATTTAACAATATGGATATTGAAGCTTTTTTTTTTCTTTCTTTTTAAAAAAATGAGTCGATAAATAACTAATTATTGATTAAATTACACAATTCATTACATAGCCTGTGCATTGAAAAGAGCTTTATATTCGCTTGGTCATTATTCTATCCTCTAAAATGAAGTTAAACCCAGAAGAAAATGATAATGATAAGTGTGTGTAAGCAGGTACATGTGAGCATGTCAGAGTGCACAAGTGTGCAAACACACCCACATACACACCAAAAGATATATTACTGAACTGTAGAGTGACCAACTGTCTTAATTTCAGCACTGAAAGTCATGTGTGTCCCAATAAACCTTCCAGTTCCGGACAAAATGAATTGGTTAGTCACCCTAAAATTGCCAGAATAGAAACAGCATGGCATTCAAGTGACAGATCTCTGATGTATCTTCCTGTTACTGACTCAGATATTTACCAAGGTCTTTAATGCATATATGAACTGATATTTCAAGCTGGCATGAAAATAACTTTTTCAATGCTTAAGGATATGAATTCTAAGCAATATCAGGAATGTACGAAAAGTCTCTAGAACTGCCAGTGTAAAAGGGCCCAAGTATCTCACTACCTATATTTTCTTCAGAAGAGGTCATACAGTTGCCAATATTTCTGAATATTTCGGCCAAAGCTTGGAAAATGGCATGGAGTAAGGTACAATATTTTTGAGTTGTTTTTCACTATGGAATTTTATTTGTAGTAAGTACCTTTACAGAGACTATTCCTTGAACGTTAGGTTGAAAGGGACCTTGAAAAGTTTTGGAATCTGTCTTTGCACATCTAGTCAAGGCCACTATTAGACCATGATGAGATTCTATCCAGTATATTTTTAAATCCCTCAAAGAAGGGGATATTCTGTTATTCATTTTATATCTTACCTAAAATTCTCATGCTTTATATGACCCTAAACTTTTTCTGGTTGATGTTAGAAATTGTGATTGGCTGAGAATTATTCTTTGACAAAGGTTAGAGATTATTTTTCAATCGCCTTTTAGCATTTTAATTCTAGAAACTTTTAAATTTTCTTCAAAGTTTGTGTTTTCAAACCCTTAGTTGCATTTGTGGCTTTCCTCTGAACCCCTGAAGCACAGATTATTTGGTGTATTAATCAAGCAGAACTGAAAGCAGAGTTCTGTTTTTGGGGGGGATGGGGGTGGGGAGAAAACAATGTCTGCTTTGTAATACAAGTTTTTATATTTTTAAAAGAATAGCACTCATGGAACTGACATATTTATAGTGACAATAGTATATATAACAGCCTAGTGTTGCAGATCCTTAATAAATTGATCTCTAAAGAAATAAAACTACTAGTTTTATTTATCAGAGTTTAATAGAATCTGTAGGATCTCTCAATAGCTCTACAGATATGGCTTCTTATTGTTAGGATTTATCATTAAAATCTCATTTCTCATCCTTAGGACTAGAAATGAGCCTAATCCCGGATGCTTTCTAGTAAAAAGAAGTGCTTCGAGGCCATAAAAGAGAAATAACATGATCCTATGAGACATATATTTTAATTTTAGTTCTTCTTCTGGTTTCTGGAGTTTTGACCTGAATTATTGCATTTTGTGGGGAGTTTAGAAATACAAAAGTATTTTCTCTAAGTGATCAGTATTGTTGAAATGGAAAGAGCTAACAGAAGTTAAAAGGGCATTTGCTACTCAAGGTCAGTGTAGAAGAATTTAAAAAGCAGCATTCTCAGACTTCAGCATGCACACGAAGTCACCTGGAGCATCTTATTAAAATATGATGCTGATGCCATGTGGCCCAAGTTCTGCATTCCTAACGAGCTCCTAGATAGTGCTGGTGGTCCAAGGACCACGCTTTCGACAGTGAGATTGTAAAGGGCTTGACTATAGTTTACTCCAGTCTTTCTCTTCTTAACCTAGAAAAACAAATAGCAATCAATGAGATACAGTCATCATAGAAAAGGGTGGGAACATGGATAGAGATGAGAAAAATGACCTTTATGGTATTACTGGTGTAGAGAAATGTTTTTTAAACTAATTTAAAAACCTGTTTCTGTAACACAGTGGCTGGAATGTGGATATAAATCTGAACAATACCTACAATGACAGCTTAGCCTTTAATTGCTGAGTTGTTTTAGTTGTGAATTTTTAATTCACACTTTATAAATAGATTTTGACTTGTTTTACTTCCCGGTAATGATTTTATTTTTTTTCTTTCACATCATGAAAATACCAAATTGCTTTCTGCAAAGAAATTTCATGTACAGAAATTTGGTATTACAAATGCCATAAACTAAAATTTTTTTTTTAATATTTTTACCTAAAATTAACATTTAGATCTTTTGTGCCAAGCCCCAACAGCCCTACTTCATATAGTATATATTTCAATTCATGGCATTTATTAATTCAGCAAAATTTATTTATTGAGCAACTCTTTATTTATTTATGTTTAATGAATTTGAGTATGATCTGTTAGTGTTGTTTGTTTGTGAGTAATGGAAAAACCCTAAATCAAAATGACTTAAACAAGATAATTGTGTACTTTTTTCTTAACCCAAGAGTCCACCTGACATTCCAATGTGTCAAGGATGTCATCACCTTCTGTCTTGTTGCTTCCTCAAAGCATGGCCTTCTGTCCTGAGATTATTATCTGGTCCAACATGGCTGCTGGAGTTTCAGCCATTATGACCACATTCCAATCAGCAGAAGGGGAGAACAGGAGAAGGAAATGCATGCTTCCTCTACCTCCACACGACTGCTCTTTCTACCCCATACATCCCATTTACTCACATGGCCACACTTACCTGCAAGGAAGGCTGAGAAATGTAGTCTTTATTCCAAGTGGCTGTGGGCCCATCTTCAAAATTGAGAATACTGTTACTGTGGAACAGGGTTGTAAATAACATTTTATTAGGACAGAACGATGCTCATTCATTTACATAATTTTTTTTTTAATTAATTTATTTTTAATTCTTTAATGTCACCACATACATAATTACTATTGTTGCTTTCACACTACAATGGCAGAGTTGAGTAGTTTTAAAAGAGATCAACGGCGCACAAAGCCTAAAATATTACTGCTGGTCCTTTATTGAAAATGTGTTCTGATCCTCGCTATGAAAGAAAAGGAGGGACAACCTGCAGCCTCTGTGACATTTCTTAGTCTCTTCTCTCATCTTTCTTAAATGAACCAAGTTCGGATTCTTGATAAAATCAACAGCCTATACAGAATGGGAAAAAATAGACTCTGAGCAAGAGTTGCACATATCCTGGTATAGGATGTTAGGGACACCATCTGAGTAAGTTACTGAGATGTTCCCACATAGTACTACTTTTTTTTTATCAAGATAAGATGCATAATTGTTTGACATTTGGGGCTTGTATCAGTCTGAGCTTAACTGATGTAAACAGAATTCACTCTAGCTAGTGTAATCGGGAATGGATTTATTACAGGACATTCAATGACATACAAAATCATTAAGAGCTTAAGAGGGGCAGGGAGATGCTAAATAAGTAAGCATTGGGTAGGTTTTTCAGAAACGATTCCCTAGGTACATTGCACAGCGGTACCACCAGAAGGGCTTCTACCTCGTTCCTGATCCAGGAGCTACCTACTCTGGAATGCCACCATCCCATGCTACGGTCAAGAAACGGCATAATTAAGAAGCCACCTCTGCTGCTGTCTCCTGAACTATGATTCACATGAGCAGTATGATGGCCTGTACCATGTCTCAGACACCCATGGAACTTGTGCGTGGACACTGGAACATCTGCTGATGCTGGTGTGAAAAACTTTAAATATCTCTGTGAAGTAGGCCTGCCAGAAGAAACAGCAAAACCACAGAGGCAAGGCCTCTACCTTACTTCCAAAGATCAATCTCACACAGAGTGAATTTGACTTGTCAAATCTAAATTGCATTCAGAATCCAAGCTGCAAGGGAGTCTAGGAAATGTAGATCTTAGCTTTCCAGTCTCTGTTGCATAAGAAGGTTAACTAGAGAAAGAGTGGAATAGACAATGGGCACCAAGATTTCACACCCTGTTCCAAAATTCTAGTTCTAGAACAGGAACTCCACATCTATATATGATGATGTCTTTTTTCTTGAATCTGGAAGTCAGTGTGTTAATCTATCGATAATCTCTCTCAACTTGGTAAAACCATGAAAGTTCTATATTCTCAGAAGTATACCAAAATCAGGCAATCTTAGATTTGCCTGAATTTTTATTATTGGATTAATGCCTTAATACATTTTTTTCTTTGGCCAGGACTCTTTCTTCAATAAAATAGCCCCTGGAAACATACACAAGTAAATAAATAGCTGTTCTCTTTGAAGCAGCAGTAGGGCCTTGTGGCAGAAATATCTTGCAGTCCCTGTATGTTATAGATGCTTGCTTATGTCTCCCAGACTCCCATGAGTGGGGACCATATGACTGCATTCTGCTCAATAGAACATGTCACTGCCAAGCTAGCCCTACAACCTCCTGTGGGCTCTCCATTTCTCCCTTTCTTATTGCAGCAATGCAGAGATCTTATGTTGATATAGTGGCATCATGCAATGATGATAGCTGGATCCTGGATTTGCCAGATGGAAGAGAAAACCTTTTGACTTGCACCAATGTTTGTGGGGTGAGAAATAAACATTTGCAGTATGAAGTCACCGAGATTGTATCTTATCACAACAGAGCCCATCGCTCTTGACACACATGGGCCTGAGGTCCTGCAGTCACCACCTCTCATCATTCTGTTCCCAGTCTCTTTCTGCTTCTCCTTCTCTCCCTGCCCCCATCTCCTAAAGCAACTCCTACGAGTATTTCTGGGGAGCACAGTTTGTAAGCCATTATTTTAGGCTTTTAAAATACTCTCTCCTCTGGGTTTGGAATGTAAAAAACTATGAAAATGAATATGACAATTACAGAAAAGGCCAGAGATGACAGGAAGGGGATGGGGAAGGCAGGTACGGCTTGCTCATTGCACTTTGTTGAGAACAACAAATTTATGTTTTTTCAAACATAAGAATTTATGTTTTAAACATAGAACTTCCACTGCTCAGAAAGAGTGCGAAAACCATTCTTTTCATATTTTCAAAGTTTTATATATGGAATCCAGTTCCTTTTACTGGAAAGAGCATTGTTCATCAAAGTGATATAATTTGATATCATTTGAATCTGACATTTCCATAGAAATAATGTTAAAATAGGGACTAAAATAATGTTAAAATAAGGTGAAGACGAAAAGCCCAATTTCTGAAATAAAAATTACTACAGATACTATCTTTAACGAGCTAGAAATAGCATATTTGATTAGCATATAGAAATAAAGTGATTTTAATAAATGAGAAGATGTATTAACCAATCACAGAACATTTTATTTAATAGAGAACATTATCATAGTACAGTGTAACTAACCAAACAACCCATGAAAATCGATCTCAACAAATAGATCACAAAATTCAGAAAGGCTTCTCTGAAAGATTGACAAGTTTTGGGGGGAAGTTTTGGTCACAGACCCATCTCACATGACTCCTCCAGAGATTTGATGATTTTTCCTTATCAAACATTACCCTGTAATAATTTCAGGCATCAGAGATCAAGCAGTTGATTTTCCTGATACGCTGGAGGTTGGACTCTATTTCCGTCAACTTTAGGATCCACAGTGTTCATGAGTGTCTAGAGGATCAGGAGCAAAAATGTAAATGGACTGAATGTGGGTCTCTCTGCTTTTACAAAGTGAACTTCTTGTCTATTCGGGCCCCAGCTCAGATACCACCTCTTTAGGAAGATCTTCCCTGACCACCGTACCTAGAATAGCTGTGCCTTCCTCCCCATCATTTTCCAGCCCTTGCTTTACCTTATTTTTTACATATCACTTACCACTAACTGAAATTACGTTGTTTACCGTCTTATTTCTCCACTAGCATATGAGCTCCATGAAGAGAGAGCTTTTATTTAACACCACTGTATCTTCAACAAATATCATATTGCCTGCTACATAGTAGACACCCAATATTTTTTAGGTTTCCCTAGAGACTTATTCTTAAGTATCATGTGAAATGCACAGTTCTTTCAATTTTATTCCTCTGTTATTACACAGGAGCCCTATTGATGTGGTGGTAAGTTGTGGGGGGTGGTGAAGCATTCTTCAGTCCTATGATTAGGTCTCAGTCCTTTAGTGAGCCTGTGCCCCTGGGCTGTGACCTTCACATATGCTTCTCAGTGCCCTCTTCCTGCCCACTCTCCCTGACCTTAAGCAAGACAGGATATCCAGAATGAGATGGAGTTGGGTATTTCCTTTCCTCCAGTTCAGTTAGGCTCTGGTATAATCTCAGTAGGTTAGCTCTTGAAGAAATAGTTTCTCTTGAAGGCAGGCCTTGTTAAGAACAACAGTAGAACAGAATCAAGAGTCCATAATAAACCCAGGTTTATATAGGCAAATAATTTTTGACGAAAAAGCCAAAACCATACAGTGGAGAAAGAAAAGCCCCTTCAATAAATGGTGCTGGGAAAACTGGGAGGCCACCTGCAAAAGAATGAAACTACATTGTTGTCTGTCACCACACACGAAAATTAACTCAAAATGGATTAAGGGCCTGAATGTAAGACCTGAAACAATAAAGTGCATAGAAGAAAACATAGGAACTAAACTCATGGCCCTTGGATTTAAAGAGGATTTTATGAATTTAACCTCAAAGGCAAGGGAAGTAAAAGCAAAAATAAATGAATGGGACTACATCAAACTAAAAAGCTTCTGCACAGCAAAAGAAACTGTCAACAAGATAAAGAGACAACCATCCGAATGGGAGAAGATATTTGCAAGCAATGCCTTCGATAAAGGCCTAATATCTAAAATACATAAAGAACTCATAGCAACAAAAAAACAAATGATCCAATAAAAAATTGGGCAGAGGACTTGAACAGACACTTTTCCCTAGAGGACGTACAAATGGCCAAGAAACATGAAAAGATGCTCAACATCACTAGCTATTAGGGAAATGCAAATCAAAACCACAATGAGATACCATCTCACACCTGTTAGAATAGCTGTTATTAACCGGACAAGTAATAACAAATGCTGGAGAGGATGCGGAGAAAAAGGAACCCTCACACTGCTGGTGGGACTGCAAATTGGTACAGCCGCTATAGAAAACAGTTTGGAAGTCCCTCACAAAACTAAGAATTGATCTACCATATGATCCAGCAAACCCTCTACTGGATATTTGCCTCAAAGACTTGAAAACCCATATCTGAAAAGGTATTTGCACATCCATGTTCATAGCAGCATTATTCACAGTGGCCAGCACATGAAAGCAACCGAAGTGTCTTACAATAGACGATTAGCTAAAGAAGCGGTGGTACATATATACAATGGAATATTACTAAGAAGAGATGAAATACTGCCATTGCGACAACCTGGATGGACCTCGAGATAATCATGCTTAGCGAAATAAGCCAGACAGAAAAAATTGAAAACCGCATGATATCACTTATACGTGAGCTATAAACCTAACAGGATAAACAAACAGAGACTCATGGACATAGACTATAGACTAGTGGTTACTAGAGGGTGGGGGTGTGGGGGAAGAGGGAGGTAGATGGGGTAAAGGAGGTCAAATATGTGGTTACAGAAAGAAATCTAACGATGGAAGGGGAACACACAATGCAGTATATATACCTTACTGTTAAATTGTACATCTGAAACTTACTAGATTTCATTAACCAATGTCACAAAAGTTAAAAAAAAATATATAAGAATAGCAGAAAGCTCTGGGAGTATTTAGAATGGCTACTTCCCCCTCTCTCTGCCAGAAACAGAAGGGGAATTAATTTTCTCTGATCTTTACTATGAGAAGCTAGAAGGGATCCTGGGGGTAAAACTCATAAAAGTGTCCTCCCCTCCATTTCCCCAAAGCCAGACCTCCCTGGGATTTTTAATTCTCAAACTCGTCCATATGGAACCTCCAGCAATTTGTCAATTATAATTTAGGATTTTACTCTGGCACTGGTTCCTGAGGAGGTTTCTCCTGGTGGGATCCACCTGTTTATCTCTACAATTTTGGGACAGAGGTTTGCTCTGTGACCTCCATACTCTAATGGATCTAAGAGAGTTATTGATTTTTGGTTTGTTCAGCATTTTTCTTTTGTATGGATGGGAGAGACGACATCTAAGCTCCTTAAGTTCTGGACTGGATATCCTTCAATATTTTTTATGAATAAGTGAATAGACGCTATAAGAATGTGTAGCTATCAGCTGGGTCACTATAATTGTTTGCTCTAGTTTTGTAAGTCTGAACTTTATTTTAATCAATCACAAAAATAATTGTACAGGAAGGGATGAATTTTCATACCAGGGAAAGGTACTTTTCAAACCTCATGATGATCCCCAATGATTGAATTTTTCACTACAACAGATTGTTTTCATAATACTATATATATATGTTATATTATCCGTTAGTCAATAACTCCCAAACTGAAAGAAACATATTCTAAATGTGTTGATTATGGTATGGGCTAGGTGGCAATAACAGATACTACTATAAGTCGCTGGTTCAAACATAATAGAAGTGTTACTTCTCTCTCATGCAAACAGTCTCGAGGGAAGTCATTGTCCAGGGTGGGTGGAAAAAAGGTCATGGAGAGCAGGTTCCTTCTGTGTTGTTACTATGGTGGCATTCTATCCAAATGATTGAAACTGGCTAACCTCCTTGTCCAGAATTCAGCCTGCAGAAAAGGATCAGGAGAAAAGGTAGGGAGCATGCAATTTTCTTTTAAGTGTATGATGTGGAACTTGTACCATCACCTCTGCTTACTTTCCACTGGCACAAATAGTCCAATGGCCAACTAGTTGCAAGGGAAGCTGGGAAATTCAACCTCAAGCTGTGAGGCTAGATAAGGGAAGATAAACTGAGGATTGATAAGCAACCTTCAACACTATGCGACTCTGTGTGTGTTTATAAAATAACCTTACTTAGAAGTTTTAAAATGTATTTCGAAATCTGAAAAAAAGTACCTGTGTTTATAGGTAATATCAATATTAGTAACTTTCTCTTCTTAAAATCATGTTTAAACGAAAATCTTACACAAAATACACAGAAGACACTCCAGAAAATGAACCTTAATGATTTTGCTGAGTTGAAAGAGAATGTGTAATCATGGTGCTGGCTGTTTAACTAGGAAGGACCATATAAAATCCAAATAAAAGTGTGTGTGTGTGTGTGTGTGTGTGTGTGTGTGTGTGTGTGTGTCTTGCGCTAATGTCTGTGTATAGGGTTCAGATGGGTCAGTTTTAACATAGCGTTCCATTTAAAGAAATATGCACTTCAGCAGCCCGAAGTAATTTATAAGAAATTTTAACATTCTATGTGCATTTCTCAAGAAACGTTAAGAAGATCTATGTTATAACCCACAACAATCCTTAAAAATACAATGTCTCTCTTCCACTCTTCTTTCATACTCCAAATTTGTTCCAGAGTCTTCCAGAACTCCCCCAACTCTCCCAACATCCACCTTTTATGGCTCTTCAACCTTCTTCCTCCTGCCTTCACCTCGAGCTCTTTCTTCTATAGACCAATTCAGAATTGAGCTTTTATAGTTTCATTTCTGCTTTGCTCATTACCTGGATTCTCCACAAGAAAGAACCCAGGGCTGACCCAAAAAGCCAAAATCCTTTCCCCTTTCTTTCTGCATCTCTGTCCTGGTAGCATTCTGTCTCTTAATTTTTGCATCACAAAAAATACCAAGAACTAGACTGGGAGAAAAAGAATGGCTCAGATGGTGGGGGAGGGTAGAATCTGCACAGACAAGAATGGGGAGGCTGTGAATACTTACACATTAAAACGTCTTGTTTCCATCACACATATATCATTAAGAGCTCAAATGAGGATAATGTGGATGGCCGTGACTCCAAAACAGATGGAAAAGCTCTCAGTTTAAAAATATTCACAAAGCTGGATTTATACAGATGTTCCACCTGAAGCCTGAGCTGAACAAATTAATGCTCACAGTGGACTATGAAACTCTAATCTATAAAGTGAAAAGGGAAGGGAAGGAAACTGAAAATTACTGAGCACTTACTCAAGTATTGTGTTAAGCTCTTTAAACAATGTCATGTCATTTAAAATCCCCAATAACCTTTCAGATCAATGTTCTAAGCTTGGGGATCTACAGACCATATTCTCACTAATACACGAGTGGGGAGATTTAAAAATCTGTTTTCACATCAAAAATAATATTAAAACGTTCGACGTGATGAAGCGTAAGTGCTTGACAGTAAGATTTTGATTGCAGAAGCATCCATTTCAAAAGCATCTAATTCGAATAAACATATTGCCAGTTGTATTACACAGTTGCTAGCTAAACAATTGGATAAAGAATTTAGTGACCCACCCAATAAATTCTTGGTAATCTGGATAACTAACCATTTGAGTGACCTTGCTTTTCCCTCCCAAGCTTTAATTCCTGCTCTTAAGTTTTAAATTCTTCCATAAAGAGTGAACTCACAAAACCCTAGGCACCCCACCCTTGGACCCCATAAAGTCAGAACCCCAAGTTCACACTCGATCCTTCTCTACTCACTACCTTGGTGTGTGGCCCTCTGATGTGCCATGTACGTAGCTCTAGGACCTGTGAATAATAACCCTTATTTTTTTCAAGTTCCCCCATGATTGTTGCTGAAGTGTGTCTTGCAATCATAATAAGAACTACAAGGGCTGGTCTACAACTACAACACTGGCTTTGGTCGGGGGGAATGTGTGTCAAGTCCCACAAGTGATATGGGCCCAGGTGAGTGCCCTCAGGCATTCTTAGTTGATATCTATAGATGAGCATATTCTGGATCATCAGAAAGATCATCTTATAATCAAAACTACTTAAAGCTAAAGAGTCATATGGCATCTCATTGCACAACTTTAAATGAGGTAGACTATGAGAAAGACACCAAGGAAGATTTAATATGAAAACGACACATGTACGCCAAGTAAAGGCCAAAAGACCTCATAATATATGAAATGGTTGATGGCATTGCAGGAGCTCCTGTTCAGAACAGGGCTAAGAGATTTGAGTCATCACCTGGCATACGGTAGTGAAGTCATATTCTAAAAGCTACAATTTGCTATAAGCAAGACTAATACATTGTTAATATTGTTTCTTTGAGTTTTGTTATTTTGATGAGTATTTGAACAGATTTACAAATTTGTGTTGATTTATATCGGTGTAGTAAATTAGATTATTCTTCTCGTTTTTTTACTCTCTCTCTGTTATAGCTTTATACAGCCAAGCTTGTACCCTGTGACTTTGTAGTACTTCTCATTAGAGAGGCAGAATGTTATAGAAGCCTGGAAAAAAGGCAACCTGTGTTATGTGGCAGTAAAACATTGGCAAAACTGTCACTTTCAATAACGTGAAGACAAAAAAAAATTGTACCTAATAAACTTGTGGCATGGGACAAGAGGTTCTCAGTCAGAATGTTGATTATGCGAATAGGCTGCAATTTGCTACATTTGAAAAGGTACAAGAAAGCGATGAGCTCAGAAGAGAATTGGCCAGTTTGTAAGCAAAATGGAGAGGGAATGCGGAGGGCCTGGAAATTCCAGAAGCTGTTGGGTTGATAAATCAAATTGTTTCTGGTTTCCAAAATTGAGAAATATCTTATATTTGAAAGATCTACTAAAATAGCCCCAGGGAATGACAGAAACCTGGCACGATCCAAGACAAACCTCAAGGTGATATCAACAGTGGGTACTTTTACCTGGACAAAATTACTTTTAGAAAAGTGGTTGAATAAGTGGTCCCACTCATGCCTGATGCACCCAACATACTTGTAATTAAGTCTAGGGAGACTTGCCTCACAAATCTTACAAGCATGGCTTTTGGCGCATTGGATCACAGGTCATTAACCTCATCAAAAACCTGCGGGTTTTTAAGAGCTATGTTTGCCGCCATGCTAGATGAAAAGAGACTGACTTTGAGAAGGATAAAAGAGCTCTGGACTCCGGACTAGGAGCCCAAGTAAATGATAGAGCTGCTCAGATTCTCCAATATTCTCTTAAAATGTGGCCAGGAAGGATGCAGGAAAAGGAAGGTCATGCCCGAGGCACAGTGGGGCATTCAAGAACAGTGGACTGGGGCATGACTCTCTGGGGCATTGACAGGTCCTACCTCGTAATGGAATGCTCCCAATCCCAGGGGAAACTGGTCAATACTTTTATAATAGGATTGCAGAATTTCAACGGGCTGGTGACCACTACATAACTTATTGTTATTCCTTATTCCTATTTCACGATTGTATGTTGGCCTGTAGGGCGACAGATTATCTTTTTGTTTAGACATATGTGCATCAAGAAGAGCCACGCCTGGCCCCACTGTGGAACACAGATCCTGAACTTTGATGTCGTGATTGGATGAGGCTTTGGCATGTTTTGAGGGGCACCGGAGGAGTGCACCACATAAGAGAACAAAATGAATAGTTTCCGTGAGGGAGACTATTTTTCTCCGTTCTTCACTTCCTCTCAGTTGTAGATTCATACCTCCATGCTTGTTGCCATGGGACTTTGCAGGACCTTCACGACAGGCAAGAATAAATTTGACTACCCCATGGAGGCTGGACATAGCTGGAATGTTAATGAACAGACACGAGATGAGGCTTTAAATATGCGCGAATGGTCTGTTTGGCTTTTGAAGTCCTGTGATACATCATTAAAAATAACCCCCCCCAAACCCCAAACCAACTAACTCACCAACCAACCCATTTCCCATGTAGTTTCCAATCTCAGAATGAAGAAGATCTGGGAAACAGACTGAATCTACTTGTAACTTGGTGCTAATCCTTACCGCGCCCAGCTGACATCGGCCAAATCCCATCGTGAATACGAGAAACAAATATTTGATTCATAAGTTACTGAGATTTGGGGGGTTATCAGTTATGCAGCATTATTTTTGTAGTAGTTGACTAATCCAATTGGTATAAGAAGCATAAGCATGAAGAATTCGTACCTAGTTTTATGTTTATACATAGCTCAGTAGTATTAAATTAAAAACATTTTGAGATTTGAGTCAACATTAGGGTTTTATATTTCCTAAAGGTCTCCATATATTAAGCAAATCTTGGAAATCCTGCCTTAGGGAGTTCGGATTAACTCCATTTTATGGATGAAGAAACTGAGGCCACTCTGAGACTGGTGGCCTCTGCAAGTCAGAGGAGTTTCGTGCTCAGTGTCTTGCTGCCTCTTTTTATTCATTTTAAGTAGCTTCCCTTTTGTTTATTAAATTAAAATTCGAGGTAAGAGCACACAGAGATCAAAGGCAAGAAAAAAAATGTTTTCTGAAAAGAAAGATAGAAAGGAAAAAGATAAACTGCCAAGTTCGGGTGACGAAACCTGGCAGAATAATTTATAAGCAAAACTCTGAGTGTCCAAATCCTGTCAGAGATTTTCACCATCAAAGGATTGACATACGAAGCTCATGTGTCTCTACGATTAGCAGACAAGAACTGTGCTTTCAAAGTACTTCAAAACTTGTGACCATCCACCAGTAAGATGGATACTAACATCAAAGTATATAGCCCCCAAAAAAGCAGTGCCGGAGGATCCTGCAGAATTAGACCTGGAATGAAAGGACTTTTGGAAATAAAAGTGCAGATTACAAAACAAGTAGATTCTTTTAATGTTGAAGAGAGCTTTTCTTGTTTAAGTTTTCCTCATCGGAGCACAATTTGAGTCGTTTCAGATGTTAATCACATCACGGAGGGGGGAAAATCCCTCCAGAGTATAATTTTTTCATGCGGCTCAGTGTTAACAGGCCCTTTTAAATGTGGAAGAAACTCGTAAGCTGCTTGGGATAGTTTTCGCAAACTATCCACAAGACGCGCCATTTGGAAACCTGTCGTGAGTCAGGCCTGGGTGAGAGCCTCTGCGCCCCTAAATCACTGCCTCCTTTGGGTGAGGAGAGACCCTAAATGCCGCAGACACTTGGGCAGCCCCGCTCCTCCCTGTCTGTCTAGGGGAAGCTACAGCCGCTTTCGCAGAGACAAGTCGATTACCAGAATATGGTGTTTATGAGCGTTACTTCCTCAGAGAACGTTGTGGGAATGTTTAAAAAGTGATAAAGAGAAGAAAAGGGAAAAATGCTAAGGAAGAGAGGAGGTTGAATCCTCTCCCCCAGCCGGCCACCTCGACCCAATTTTCTCACTTTAGGAAACTCCTTTATTTCTAAAATATCTCAAAAGATGCCCACTTCTCAATTCACTGACTATCTCTTTCTTGTATATGACACCCTGGGACACGACTGTTCTGGAAGTAGTTTTGAACCAGAGAAGAACAGTTATCTCATGGAAAGGGGGTGTCTTTGGGGAAAAAAAGCAAAGTGGTTCAGGCTCGGGAGTTGAAATTTCTTGTGAAGGTAGCCTCTGTGGGCTCACCGTCTGGGGAAGGTCGCCTCGTAGCTGGGCGGTTCTCTCTGCAAGGCCAGCTTCTCGGTCACTTCCATGGCCTCCCGGGCAGAGAGAGCAGCTGTTCCGCAAGGACAAGCTTTGTTCCAGAACATTGTGAGGAAAACGACACTTTAGACAATCCAATTGGCATTACTTAAAAATCAAAGGTTTTTAGTGGGGAGGGGCGGGGGACAAAGTTGAGACTCCTGTGGTTATTTTTATTATTAATGAATGGATTGATCGCTCTTTCCATGATCGTAGGAAGACGACTTCATTTTCCTCCCTTTCTCTTCTACATTCTCCACCTCCTCTCCTTGGAGTGCTGAACCATCCGATGCTTTGTGCCGTGGGGGTAGAGACAGAAAAGGAGAATTGCAATTTTGGAAGGACGGAGGATATCAATCTTATTTGCAGTGTAGTGTTTGCAATAAACGTTCTTTAAAAATAATATTGAGCTTCTAAGATGTTTGAAACAATTCGACATGAGCAGAATGAGTATAAACACCTTTTTGCAAATTTTAAAAATAATTACATTCATTAATTAAATAAAATATCAAAATACTCTTAAAAGCTTCAAGTAACATGTCTAATTTTTTTTTTTATCAGATTAGACTTTTTGTTTTCTCTGATCTGAAGTTAGATGTGAAGCGATTATAATACCTGTTTGGATACCTGACAAAATATGATGTATTCCCGATATCCAAATCTGAAATTAACACTCAAATTTGATATAATTATTCTTACATAGGACACTGTATGTAGCCTATCTTTAGTAATTCATTTTGGGTAGGTATATTAGATTATTTTTATTTTAAAATTCTTTTAAAATCAGGAAAATTATTTTTTTAACAAGAAAAAATCGGTTTAATTATGTATGTACATATGAGAACCCCACATACATGAGTCAGAGAGACCACATACCTGAGAAATTCCAGGAAAATTATTGTTTACCAAGTATTTTAACAAAGTTATTTTTATAAAAAATAAAATTTTCTCATTGAAAAATTTCAAATTATTCAGAGGTACATACAAAATATGTACATAATAGTTTAACACTTTGACGTATATTCTTCTAGATGTTACACATACACCTATGTGCAAATGGATTTTTAACGAGTTTTTATCTCTCCCTACTTTTATTGATAGTTTTTCTATGTCAACATATAAAATTACTTCATTCTTCTAAACAATTATATAATATTATATTTACTAGAATTTACTTAACCATTCCTCGATCAACTGGGCATTTAGGTTATTTCCAATTAAATTTATATTACCAATAATATTATGATAAACAACATATATATATACACACACACACACACACACACGCACACACACACACATTTTTACTCACTTTGAAATTTTTCTATAAGATTCCCGAACTTGGTATACTTAATTAGAAGTTGTACCTTTAAAATTTTAGTAGATGCTATCTAATTATCATACAAAACGCTACTAGTTTACAGTAACATCAAAAATAGATAAAAATTGTTCCAAAATTCCTTTGGATTTTTATATAAATAATCATAGCATTAACCAAAAGAAGGGAATTTTAAACACTTCTTTTCCAGTTCTTACTCAGTTTTTTTCTTTTCTCATTTTATTTGCTAGGACTTTCATTTGAATGCTGAATGGAAGTAGTAGTGTCAGGCATCCTTGTCTTGATCATATCTTTAGTGAGACTGTTCCTATAGTTTTATGAGTAAATATGATCTTTATTGTGGGTTTTTGATAGATATCTTTTATCAGATTAAAAGTGTTGTTATGTACTGAAAGTTTTGCCAACCCCTCCCTCCCAATCCCCAATTCATATGTTGAGGCCCTAACCCCCAATATGATAGTATTTGGAGGTGGGACGTTTGGGAGATAATTATATTTAGATGAGGTCATAAGGGTGGGGCTCCCATAATGAGATTAGTGTCCTCATAAGAAGAGGAAGAGAAAGCTCTCTCTCTTGTGTGCCATGTGGAGACAATGGTAGAAGGTGGCTGTCTCTAAACTGGGAGGAGGGTCCTCACCGGAACCAGCACAGGCTGGCTCTGTGATCTTAGACTTTCATCCTTCAGAGCTGTGATATATTGTGAAGTCACTCAGTCTATAGTATTTTGGTATGGCAGCCCGAGCTAACTAATACAAGAATTTTCTTTTGAATCCATCAGGGTACACTCACCTACAATTAAACAGAAAGTGTAATTAAAAGGGGTTAAACATTCAAGGCATTTGTTATCCCCTCTTAAGAACATCAGAGTTGCAAGGAATCCCAGGTCTTGGTAATCTTACCACTCCATCAAGGTTCCTTTATCTTTTCACTCTCCAGTTCTCAGCACATTGTGCTCCTGTTGAGGTCTTTCTTTCTTTTCTCATGATCTTGAAATTGCTGCCACAGTTCCAGGTGTCTCATTCAGACAACTTTTTGAGGCAGAAATGGGAATATTTGTGACTTTTGCAAAGTGTAGAAGCGTTTTTGATCCCATGAAGCATACTTAATGTCTAACTGTCCAGGACCGAGTCCTGAACAATGAGATCACCGTGATCTCCTTGCTTCAGTGAACACTTACCCTTAAGGCTGGGGAGAAGTCCAGCCTTCCCGGAAGACTGGTTGTATTAATTATTGCTGCCTAACAAATTACTCCTCATATTTAGCAGCTTACACTTATTTATTATACATTTATTATCTCACACAGTTCGTGACAGTGGAATCTGAGAATGCTTAGCTGTGTGGTTGCGATTGAGGGTCTTTAATGAGGTTGCAGTACATTTGTCAGATAAAATGACAGCAATCTGAAGGCTTGACCAAGGCTGAAGGATCTGCTTCCAGGATGGCTCGCTCGTATGACCGCTGGCTGGCGACCTCAGTTTTTTGTCATGTGAACCTCCCCACAGGGCTGCTCATGACATGGCAGCTAACTTCCCCTAGGGCAAGCACTATAAAAGAGAGCAAGGAAGAAGCTGTATTGCCTTTTATTACCTAATTGCCCAATTCACACACTGCTGTTTACACTTTATTTTATTCATCATTAGACTCTACCTCTTGAGGAGAGGAGTGTCAAAGACTTTGTGGACATATTTGAAAACCACAATTGCCATGGCCATGAGAGGAGAGTGAATAAAAGTGCCAGTTCTTTTTGGAGGGAAGAAGTAAAGGTGGCTTGTGAGGAGACAACTAATTATTTTTTCTGCCTTCTGGTCCTAGTTTGCTAGGTTTATTTTTTTTTTTTAAATTGTGCACATTTGAATTTTATCAAACTTTTTTCAATTACAGAAATAAGTATGTTTTTTCTACTGTAATCTTTTAATGCATTAGAATACATTGTTAGTTATTTTTAATATTCAAACACCTTATTAATAGGATACAATTTTTAAATATTATTACTTTTTGTATATTTCTGACTTGATTTTGCGTCTATATTCAAAGGTGAGATTGGTTTCTTCTTTACGTTTCTATTGTTTTTGTCTAGTTCTGGTATCAAGGATATATTAATTAGCCTAATGAAATAATTGAGGTAGCTTTTTCTCTTTTTCTGTTCTTTGAAAAACAGGCTATATATAGTTGTCTCTTTTGCTTTCTTTGCTATCCTTGCTCAGACTTTTGGCTTGGGGATATCTTTTAATCTGAAAATTTGTCTGTCTTAAGTGTTTGGAGTTTTATTCTATTGCTCCCCCCGCTCCCCCCCTTAACCATATTTAACCTCTGACTCCACAAAGATACCATATAGTCCCTTTGCTTTATCTAGAGAATGTTTCTTCAGGCTTTATTCTGGTGAAACTGCCTGTTTCTGTGGGCTACTAGACTAATATTTCTGCAAAGTTTTAAGTAGGTATTCCTCTGAGAGAGCATGGCTCACTTGGCTCCACGGGTTTACTGACTCCCACCAAGGTCGCTGAGAGGGTTCTTGAGGGGAAGATGGTAACTTGCTTCTCTGGCCATCTTCTCCTAGATGTGCTCGGAGCTATGGGCACTTGGCTCTGGTTTTTTCATGATCAATCCTTTTGCTTTGTGTCCTACAGAAGTTCTTCATAATATCTGGTTTATTAATGATACTTGTCCTTGGTTTCTAGCACTGTTATGGATTTATTCCTTTTACTATTTACCTCCTTTGAAATTGCAATGAAATTTTGGGAGGAAGGGTAAGAAACCTTGTTTTAGTCAGTCTGCTATTCAGATAGAAAGTCCGTTGCTGCCACACGCTGTCCACACAGAACCTGACCCATGCACAAGCTCACTTACAACTGTGCCATTTAAAAACCATTACCTTTTAAGAGATACATTTTAAAAATAATACATGCATATTATAGAAAACTTAGAAAATACAAAAACATAAGAAGGAAAGAAGATCTATTACCCAATCACTTAAACAGTTACTTCTATCAGGCTTGGGAATTTTCTGTATTCCTATTAAATAAATATTTATAATCCTGATGTGTATGTGTGTAATGTGTGTGTGTGTGTGTGTGTGTGAATGTATCTTTTTTATTTAGCATTATACCAAAAGTTTATTTTAGTGTTTTTACTTTTTTGCAGTGGTGGTGCCATTTTTTAAAACACAATTTCCGTGGTTCTAAAAACCTTTTTAAAAATCTGATTATGTTCTTTCATGTTTTTTTTATAACATGTCGTTTTCTATTTCGTATGGGATTTTCTTTTAGTCTTTGAGTTGCGTTTTCTATGAGCAAGGATTGCTCACCTTTTATCTTTTTTATGATCTTTCTCTGATTTTCTTTGCCGTAGTGTATTTATATATAGTGACTGTGTTATTTCTTTACTGCAGGCAGCTCTGCCGAGATTTTCTCCCTCATCTGACCGTTAGTGAGTCTCCCTTCTCATTTATCTGAAAGCTCAGTGGGTATTAATGTTCTGGCTGTTTTGGAGGAAGCCTGAGGTTCTCAATCAAGAGGGAAAGCTCGGTGAGTACCTAGTCAGTCATTTTTTAGTGAACGAGTCCTGATCTTTCTTCTATAATTTAATGGGGTTAATTCCGCTTCAGATCCTTCCTCCGGCTCAGGATCTAGCACTTCAGCTAAGAGTCATTTCCTTCACTTCCCCCAGCTCTCCCCAGCTGCTGTTCACACTCTTCTCTGACTTCTTTTTTTAAATCTTAGCTTTATTAAGGCATAATTCACAAACCCTAAAATTCATCCTTTTAAGTACAATTCAGTGTATTTTTAGTATATTCACAGAGTTGTGTTATCATCACCACTATCTAATTTTAGGACATTTTCATTACTCCCCCAAAGAAACCCTCCACCTGTTAGCAGTCCCTACCCACAGTCCTCCCTGCCCCTTTCCTAGTTTCCTGGGAATCACTAATCTACTTGCTATGGATTTGCTTATTCAGGACATTTAATATAAATAAATCATCCAGTGTATGACCATTTGTGATTGGCGTCTTTCATTTAGCATGATGCGTTCAGGCTTCAGCCATGGTTATTTATTTATTTATTTTTTAAATTGTGGTAAGGACACTTAACATGTGATCTACATTCTTAACAAAATTTTAAGTCTATAAAGCAGTATTTTTGTCTATAGGCACAATGTTGTACAGTAGATCTCTAAGATTTATTCATTTTACACAGGTTGATTAGTAACTCCCCATTTTCCCATCCCTGCCCCCTCCCCCTGCCCCTCACCGCAGGCCCTGGCACCCACCAATCTATTCTTTGCTTCTATGAGTTTGACTACATTAGATACCTCGCAGAAGCAGTAGAATCATACAGTGTTTGTCCTTTTGTGACTGGCTTGTTTCACTTAGCGTCATGTCCTCAAGGTCCATCCATGTCACATATTACAGGATTTCCTTCTTTTTTCCTTTTAAGGCTGAATAATGTTCTATTGTATGTATATAACACATTTTCATTATCCAAGTTTCAGCATGTATCGGTACTTCATCTCTTTTTATTTTCAAATAATATTCCGTTGTATGGATAGCCCACATTTTGTTTATTCATCATTTAGTTAATGGACATTTGGGTTGTTTCTACTTTTTGACTAGTGTGAATAATGCTGCTGTGTCTCAAGGGTTTCAAGAGAGGAAAACCCAAGGGTTTTGGTCTAGACATTCTTAGATCGGGGCGTGGGAGGGCAAGGAATGACGGAAACTCCCCATATTGCTACACCCCATCCTCCAACTCTTGCAAATGGACTTGTCTTCTTTTCCTTTGCTTTCTGTTGCAGTACATTCTTGTTTATTGCTGAACTGTTTGTGCTTTACTACTGACTGCTCTGCAGTGCCCTTCACGTCTTCTTCTAGTCAAGGAAAACAAGAATGGTGAGCCATGACACTTTTCTTTGTCACTAGTGAGATACAGACATGGCTACAAGGGCTTTTGCTTCCACAAGAGTCTGCTTCTTTTCTTTTTCCATACCAGCTTCCCTCTGTCTCAAATAAGTCTTCCCCAAACTGAATAGGATTCACAAGAATGTTTAGGAGTTTATACACTCACCTTCTTTCTCCCTCTCATTTCCCTCACTGCTCAGGAATGGAGAGTTAGGAGCTCATCCAAATGACATAATTGGTCTCTCTCTTGCCCTGACTGCCACTTTTCAAGTATTATTACAAGAAGTTGGCCTTTTCTCTGACTGCTGGGTTTTTTCTTCTGTTTTTACCTACTTTTTCTCATTTCATTAATTTTAAGGGAAGGGTATTTTATGATTTCGATTCACTTTTTCCAGGAAAGTCTTCAGGTGATTCCCCAAATACCATTACGAATTATTTATTTACTTGCCTAGAACAGTCCACTGAGTGACTGTAACATGATTTACTTAAGAATTCCCCTGTTTTTGGACATTAAATTTGTTTCCATTTCTGGCTATTATAAATAATGCTTGGAGGAGTAATTTTTGTACAAATCTTTTTGTTTTGAGATCATTTTCTTAAGTTAAACTGCCAGATGTGTAATTACCTGACAAAAGAATAGGACGATTTTTAAGGTCCTTGAAACAGCTCTGCCAAATTATGTACCCAAAAAAGTTGTTCTAATTTGTGCTCCCACCAGCATGGGTTAAGTGTGCCTCTCTGATTGAATCTTTACTTTTACTAAAACAAAACAAATCAACAAAACACACCACTAACTTCTTATTGTTAGAATTTGTAGTACTATGGGTTAGAAAGAACATAAAAATAATTGCAATTGCCTTAAAAGCTGTAAAGGTGTGACAATACTATTGTTATTGTGAAGTTTTTGATTACTATGGTTTATTTCAATCAAAAAAGTAGAAAGGCACTTTTTGGATTAGTATGATCTAGCCAGTTTAGGTATAATTAAATAGATTTTTTAGAATCTTAACTTTAGCTGGGCCACTTTTTTGTTTTTAACACTTTAGCAAGGTAGACATACTTATTGAAATATATAGTATACTACATATTTTAAAGTGCATCATTTAATACATTTTGATATACATATACCCATGAAACCATCACCACAATCAAGAGAACGAACATTTCATCACCCCCGAGTTTTCTCTTGGCCCTTTCTGTTGTTTCCAGATCCTTCTCACCCTCCCACTACCTCATCTGCTTTTTGTCACTAAAGATTAGTTTGAATTTTGTAGAGTTTTAAATAAATGAAATAATCAATTATGTACTCTTTTTTTGGTCTGGCTTCTTTCAATCAGCATAACTATTTTGAGAGTCATTGATATTGTTGCATTTCCAGGTTAGGGCTATTACAAAAAGTTGTTATCAACGTTGGTGTGCAAGCCTTTGTATGGACATAGGCTTTCTCTTCTCTTGGATAAATACCTAAGAGTGGAGAGGCTGAGTAATGTGGTAAGTAAATGCTTAACTTCTAAAAAAACTGTCGAACTATTATCTAAAGTGGCCATGATGTCATATCCTACCAGCAGGAGATGAAAGTTCAGTTTCTTTCATTGCATCACCAACATTTGATATGGTCACTCTTTTTGAGTGTAGACATTCTAATTCTAATGGGCGTGTAGCAGCATCTCACTGTGGTTTTCATTTGCATTTCCAACTGGGCTACTTTGATGCTGTAAGTAGGCAGAGTGGTATAGTGGAACTGTGTGTCCTTTTATAGTTCTGTGACATTGGATAAACTATGTAATGTCTCTGTGCCTTGGTTTACTCATCTAAACAATAAAGATGATGAGAATTGTGCTGCATACTTTCACGAGGGTGTTATTAAAATTACACTATGTCTGTAATTTTAATTATTAGACATAGTGACTATAAAATGCTTTGTAAACTACATAAATATTAGATATTAAGATGATGGTTAAATTGCTGCATGATTTTTGGCAAATCACTTCAACTTATTTGAGGATTACTTTCCAGTTGTATAAATTGAGGGGCTAAATCAGGTGACCTCAAGTTTCCTTCAAGTACAAAAATCTTCTTGTCTAAAAAATATGGCACTGATGTTCCAATACCACATATATAACACATTTATGGAAAAGTACTCCTTAATGTGGAAAAAATGATAGCTAAACATTAAAAAACCATGCGTACTTTGTAATTTCTTATTATCTTAGCTATGCCAGATTTTAAAATTCTGCCAGATTTCTATTTTTCTGATTTTTCTGTGTCTTATGTGGAGGTAGTTAGTAATAAGTCTTTCCTTTGTTTCTTTAATTAATCTGATCCAAAGATTAAGCAATATTAGCATTTACATAGAAGCTCATCTTCTGTGTTCCAAACCTTCAAAATAATGTGATAGTTTCACTAAATATCATTCAGTCAGTTCAAATCATTTTTTAAAGTTTAAAAAACTATGTCTGGTTATTCATCCCAAGAGCTAGGCCAAATTTTAAGATGATAAAAGGTTTAAGAACCACTTTTATTAGGATTTGTATATAAATAAAATCATTTAAAGGATTACCTAACTGAAATTGAGAAGACCAAGGAAACTGCAGTATAGAGTTATTAAACAGATGCCAGGATCCATATTTTAATAATGTTCTGCCAAACATCTGTTTTATTGCTTAAAGTCAGGTAAACAAATAATATGAAATTTGATAGAATAGCATCTTAAAGTTGATTTTTAAATGATTAAGAGATTTACGAAAATAGCTTGTACCTAATTGGTGTATTCGTAGTAGTTGACTCAAACACATATTTATTCCCTGATAATTTTGGTGACTTCATTGATGTATTATGATAGTTTAACTACATAGTTTGAAATGTACTCACAGTGACATGTTTTTCCTTCAAGTTCCCTCGAATACATTATAATTTATCCATATTCCATAGAGTTTAACAGTCATGTATTAAATAGAAAAAAGGTAGTAGAAAGTAGGAGCTAATTTCTTCCTCCACATTCTCTGGTATTTAGCAGATTGGAAGCTGACAAAAGTATACCATTAGCCTCCCATTTCTGCTTAAAAATTATCTTTACAATATTTTCTTTTACCATATCATTATCTTTCTTTAGTTTCTATACTCCAATTCATAGCTTGACATTATTGGATTTGTTTTTCCAACAGTGGTAGAATTACAGTGATGGCTTCAATTCTCCTTACCTCCCTGTTTTCACGCCTTTTGCAAGTGGGTGGAGTAACTGCCCATCATCCCTTAATATTGGGCTCAGCCAGACAGATGACTCGCTTTGGCTAATAAGATGTTAGCTGACCTGACACAAGCAATGTCTTGAAAAGGGTGTCTGTGGCTTGCTCTCTGACACCTCTGCCATCGCCATAGATTATCTTTGGGTCAGCCTGCTGGAGGTTGTGAGAAATGTGAACAGAGCCTGGTCACCTCAGTCACATCTAGTCACCTGGATCAGACAATGGCCAGCTCATCCCCAGTTGTATGAACTAGTTCCGCCAAGAACAGCAGAATCACTAAGCCAATCCTCAAGTCACCTCATATGCATGGTCTACGAACACAACATTCTCTGGCAGTGAGGGTTTGTGGCTATTTGTTATGCAGTGTTATCGTCACAACAGATAAGCATACATTAACTAAGTCCCATTTCTAAGCGACTTTCTTTCATGTTCATAAAATTTTTTTAACTAAACAGAATATGAAAATGTAATAATCTAGAATAAAAAAGTATAGACATCATTTGGTCAAATTTTGCAACTACATCAGTAATTTCCTGCATCATTGATAGTGAATAAGAAAAAGTTTCATATCTTTGTTGTTTGACAGGATGGATTTATTCATACCATGAGCCTTTCTATTAGAAAGAATAAAATCCAGAGACAGTTTGATGCTTTTCTAACTTAGAAAAAATTCAGGTAGGTTTCTTATAGAAAAAGAATTTTATTGGTTTGAAGCACAGTTAGAACATAGAGTTCTTAGACAGTGGTTCTTGACCCTGGATGCATATTAGAAGCACTGGGGGCAAGTTCTAAAAATATCCGCATCCCAGACCAACTGAATTATCATTTCTGGGAATGAGGCTCAGGCTTATATATTGTTTAACAGCTCTTCCACGTTTTCTAATGCACAGCCTAGGCCGGCAGATGCTACACTAAATAGGATGATCCATTATAGAGGAGACAGCCCTAAACATTTTAGCCTGACCTCAAAAAGTAGACTTCTTATAAAAAATTTAGCACTGAGTCATATCTATGGTTACAAGGTGCAGAGTAGTTATAAGACATGAAACATATAAACTCTGACTGAGGGGACTTTTCTTCAACATAGGTAGTAGTTAAATATCTTGGGAACACTCCAAGCATTTGTTTTGATCTAGCAATTTTTACCTGCCTTATACAGTCCAGCACATACTTCAACAATCTCTTAACCTTCTAAAGCTTCTTTGTAACTGCAGCTCTTGAAGCCTGCCAGTCTCTGCCTCCCCTAAGAATGTACCGACCAGGGCTAAAACAAAGAAAAGTACATCGCCTCTTGAAATCAAAAGCTTGAGCAAAGATTATGGGTTTGGAAAACTGCAGTTATGAATTCTGCCTCCACAATAAGTTGAGCTGCTGTTTGAATACTTTTAAAGTTAGTATTGCTTGCTAGGATTGGAATTCTAGCTCCAAACTCAGATAGGCCTGGGTTCAACATATGCTTTTATCATTTGCTAATTTCAATTTCATCATTTTAAAAATAAGGATTATAAAAGTCACTTGCTCATGAGGTTTTTGAGTGTATTAAATAATATAATGCAGGAAAATAGCTTCCACGGTTCTTGGCCCACAGTAGTACTCAATAAATGTTACCTATAATACTGATAATATTTGTTTTAATTATTATTATATTATATTATTATATTACAGTTGATTGTATTCTGTTATATTAGGCAGCTCTTTATTATATTTGTCATTATATGTTTTCTCAGATCTTCCAGTGACACTAATTTTCTCTTAACATGGAATAAATTTAATATCTCTTCCATATGAAGAGCCCTCAAGTATTTGGAGATATGTATCATGTTTTCTATTTTGAACTTTTTCTCCTGGTTCTTTCCCCCTTCTTTGGGCAGGCTGCCTCTGTTTCACTGCACGCAGTCTTAAAGAAAAGATAAGCCAAATGTTATGTCTGGTAGGGCTGCCATAAAAAAAGGCACCACAGTCTGGGTACACAATAGAAATTTTTTTTCCAGGAGCCTAGAAGTCCAAGATCAAGATATCAGGAGGATGGGCTTCTTCTGAGGCTTTTTTGGCTTGTAGATGGCTACCTTCATGCTCACATGACACTCTCCTTTATAGGTGTCTGTGTCTAAACTTCCTCTTCTTATAAAGACACCAGTCATATTGGATTACGGTCCACTCTAATGTCCTCATTTTAATTTAATAACCTCTTTAAAGACTCTCTAAATATAGTCACATTCTGAGGTACTGGGGGTTAAGACTTCAACATAGGAGATTTTGGGGGGAGGAGGGGATGGAGGTGAGTGACACACACAATCAGCCCATGACACTAAGCTTCAGAGTCTTCTCCCAAGAGTTAGAATCCAGAGAACAATGACCGAGGACATAAGACCGTAAGGGCTGTTTCACTGTGGCAGAGGTGTCCTGAGGGTTTTTCCGACAGCTCCCCAGGGCTGCCTGCCCTGCTTTGGTTTCTGTCATTCATGAGACCTGGTCCTTTTGCTTTCTCTTTTTTCCTATGAGCAACCCCTGTAACATGGTGATGCATTCCTTCCTTTTCCCCTGGCTTAATTTCTATTGTTTTTCAGAGTCGATTTCTATTGTTTGCAATAAAAAAACCCCTCTAATTTATACATACCCCTAAGTCTGTTCCCCAAATGTGGACTGTAGATAACTGGTGCTGGAAGCCAGCATCACCCCTTGGAAAGTCCCTGCTATCAGAACCAACAAGTTCCCAATTCAAATTGGACCTAAAGAAAACTCTCTAATTGCGTAAGTTGTGCCTTTAGATATTTTGCTTTACTATCAAATTAAATTATTTATATGCTTCATATTAATCTATTCAAAACCATATGTTGTGAAAGTTTTAAGAGAAAGTGCTCAATGGTTTTTAAAAATTCTGTTTATCACCAAAAACCCATATTAGGGACGAAGAATGTTTTTGTTTGTTTAGTTAATGATTGTGATCCATGCTGAAGACCAGGAAAAAAGTTGAATTAGAAAGCACTTAATTGAGTATAAGTCTGTGTGCAAGACAGGTGTTGCTTGAGAATAAAAGATTATAACCGAAAGTCAAATCTATAATGCTTGATTCACAGGGAATAGCTGGTGACTCTGGCAAAGAATCTTAATTGTACTCGAAGTCTATGTTCCCTTATTTGAATGGTATTAGACTATTTTAGCTGGGCAAATGGCCACCCGGAATAAAGGTGTCATTGTCCAGCCTCTCTAGCAGCCAGGTGTGGCCATATGACTATAGGATGGGATATGTGCACAGTGATATGTACAACTTCTGAGGTTTATACCCTTCCTTCCCTTTTCTTCTTTGCCACAGGCTAATTATGGATCTGGTAGGCTTTCTTGGATTATTCAGACAAGGGCAACAATCCAGAACAGCACTATGCCAAGAGAGAGGAGCATACACATCTCTGATTTTATGGAACAGACCCTTGGTACCAGCGTGGATATTTGTGTGTAGAGAAAAATAAGCTTTTTTCTTGTTTTGGACTATGTATTTTCATTGGACCTGCAGTGATGTCTATGTCCTAACTGATATAGTGGCCATTAATATGCTTCCTATTGTTGATTAAATATTGGGGTAATAGTGAAAATGGGAATATAATCAAATTATACCATTGGTCGTAAGTTGTAATCAGCGTGTTCAGTGAACAAATGAGAGGGAGGGCCTCAACTTTAATAAGAAATGTTATATTATACATTTCAATTTCTTTTAAAGAATGCCAGTAAAGACTCTTTTTATGATTTCAAGCAATTCGCTAAAGTACCATGTATTATAGTCTACTAGGTTTGATTAATAGCCTGTTTCTAGCACTTCGGCACCAAAAATAACTTGATTTTTTAATGTTGAAGAGGGAAAAAAAGAGAATATCTTGAGAAAACCAAATTAGTACAAACAGCTCTATCACTGTGCGTATGACTCTTTTCAAACAGCAAATATTCAATTTTCCTCCATCTACAGAGGGAAAAAATAATGACATCATATTGGGCGCATTATAAAACCACATATATATGCTGTCACAGAAGTAGGAATGCTTTCCAGAATATAATACAACCAAAGAATGGAAATCATTTGCACCAAAATCCAAACTCAAAGTATACAACAAGTCTAGCTTTTGAGTGTGGTATGTTCATTGATTTACTCTTTGACAGAACACTGAAAGTAGTCTTCAGTTGAAAATTTCTCCATAATTTAAATCCAGTTATCTAGAACCATTTGTCAAAGCCGTAAAAGACTTTCTGCCAGTTCTGATGACCCATAATTATGAGTTAGAATTTTCTTATCTAGTAGAATGAAGAGGAAAAAATAAAACTGCCTGGACATGGAACCTGATCTAACTTGTATTTCAAAAGTTAAAAAAAAATAAATTACTTCTTTTCTCTAGATTTTTACATTCTCAGATTCCTTAGGATCGAGATTCTTAACTGGAGTCCATGAGTGAATTTATGAGTTCACAAGTCCAATGAAATGAGAGTCAAAAATTTGAAGATACAGTTCCATAGCTTTCATCAGATGCACATAAGCATCTCTGACCTCAAAATAGATTAAGAGCTCGTAAGGTATTGAATGAAAGATACTAAATAAGAGTTGACTATAACCTGGCTCTACTGCATTAGAAGATTAAGGCAACTTAATCTTTTGAAATGACAAAAGCACAACATCTGTTGCAACAGTCCATGGTTTTCGAAACCTGTTATTTTACTGAGAGTGTCCAAAGCCTCGCTTGCAGAGGCTGCTTAATGGAGAGGATAACTCAGGACTAGACTAAGAGTTTGATGTTTACTGCATTAGTTTCAAAGTCCAGCTGTAAATATACTATAGTTGAGAGACGGAGCAATATAATCTTTTCAAGCCTGAAAAAATAGTGATGCACAGCCAAATACTTTGAGCTGTTTGCTTGTTTAAGAAGAAATCTATTTCAAGATTTGATTACCACTAACTCAGACAACGTTTTCATCACTAAGTCCTTTCGATTCCATATCATGTGTTTCAAATTTGGTCTGCATAACTTATTTTTGTTCTATTTTTCTGTCAAAAACATTGTGGAAATCCCAGGTTATATAATTGAGGTCTTGGAGAGGCAATATACATCTAGCCAACCAAAATAAAATGAAAGCTATTATCATGAAACATGCTTAAGGAAGTCTATCCTTTGTTCTGTTAAGAGTGCCAACATTTGTGATCTTAGAATGAAGTCAAAGGAAACTAAAATGGGTTTTCCTTAATGCAACCATGTGCAAAACCACTCTTTACCATAACAGATGATCTGTAAAAATATTTGTGCATTTTTAAGTACCCATGAGAAGAAATCCATTTTCAATAAAATAATAATGCAATATTTTTATAATATACCCTAGAAACTGAAATCATTCTATCCATTTTTTTTATTTGGGCTCATTAGCATCCCCATTAGACAAAAAGTAAAGAGAAAGACCCTGCAGACCCTCTCTATTACAGGGCAGACATTGTAATGCTCATTTCTTTCTTCCTCCTTCTTTGTATGAGGTTGATCATGCAATTCAATTGAGTTACAGTTAGAAGGATATGTTGCATGGCTTTGATCTAATGTCTCTCTTTTCTGTAGGTTTTTAAATTTACATATGAGGATGTTCAAGGAAGAGGCAGTCGCCGATGTGCGGTTATGAAGGTAGCAGCAGTCGATGAGGAGATGGTCGGGTTGCCAATACCTGGGCATTTAAATTTCTTTGTGGAGTGGCCAAGAGGGGAGCTGGACACTTTTCTGATAGCCACCTGATAGGATAAGAAAAGCATTCCCAGGTGGGGTAGCAGTGCAGAAAGGCTGACCATTACTGGACTGACTGTTTCTATGGAATTCCCACAAAAAAATGCTTAATAAAGAGAAAATAAACAGCATATGGATTCTAGCTGAGGCTTCATGAAAACATCCAGGGAAAAAAAGAACCAAGGGCAGTCTTCCCAATGTACATGAAAGAAGTAAAATATTTTCTTAAATTTGTCTATCAGTGTCAACATTTTGGATGAAATATGCTGTAGAAGAAAGATTAGCTCCAGTTTGCTCAGAAAGAATTTTCCCTGCAAATAATCCTGTGTTTTTAATATGTCAGTCAGGTTTACCTTGTCAGTCAGTTCTATATGATAATTTTCAATATGATTTTTTTACTCATGAATTATTTAGTTATAGGTTTTAAAATTTCTGAATTTATCAGTTTCCTGACTATGTTTAGCTATTGATAGCATCTGCAATTTTATTGCATTGTTTTTTGTTGAGCTGTGTTTGTGGTCAAGTATAAGATCAATTTGTGAAGATATTCAATGTGTGCTTGAAATTAATATGTATTTATTTATTTCTAGGACTACATACATATAGAGTGTATATGTATACATTATATACACATATATATATTATGTCAAGTTTAATAATTTTCTTAACTCTTACTAAAATTCGATTTGCTCAATCTGTCTTTGAGAAAGGTGCTAAAATTTTTTCACCATGATCTATCATTGTAGATTGTTAATTTCTCCCTTAGATTTCTGCTTACTTTTTTGATGCATGAATTTTGAGGCTATGTTTTAGGTGGATACGGAATCAGAATAATTGTTTCCCAGATGAATTTATCATTAAGTAAATCCTTAATAATGCTTTTTTGCCCTTAAGTCTGTTTAGTATATTTCAACTTTCCTTTGTTCAATATTTATCTGGTATTGTAATCATCACTGTCCAACCACGATCCATTTATCCCTCTTCTTTCCAATAAAAACTCAGTTTTGTTCAGGTAGCCAGCTTCCTCTTACACAGGTGAAGGTTTGGTTTAAGGGCGAGTCCATTCTGATTTTTAGTTGATTGGTCATTGGGCATGAGAGCCAGTGCTAGCTACAACGAAGTGTGCTGGTACGTGGTGAGCCTCTGGGATAGTTTTCTTCTGAGCAAGAGCCACCTGAATATTGCTGTTTCTGTTATGACACCTGGAATTGCTACAATCATCTTACTACAAGCCTAAAACCCAACGCAGGGGATGACAGAGCAGAGAGATGGAAAGAACTCAGGTCCTCCAAGCAATCATTTGCTGAATTTCTTTTTGAATATCCTTTTAATTTTTATGTGAAACTTTTCTTTTAGTGCCTTATATAAACTGAATAAAATTGAGTTGTTTTGGACCCAAACACAGGGTTTTAACCTCTTAAGAGGTACATTCATCTATTTTTATTCATTTAATAATATATTTGCTCTTCTTTGATCTTATTTTGCTGTTTTCAATTTCTCGGAGATTTTTTTGGCTCTGTAATATTTTGGTATATGTATTGGTTTTATTTGATTTTTCTTGTAATTTTTGAAAATTATAATCTTTTTTCATTCTACAAGCAGTTGCCTTCAAACATAAGAAACATTCTTGATGTTCAATGGCAGTTTTGTGAAAGCAAAAATTGATGCAATTAAATGTTAGCAAGAATTAAATAAATCATTATACATATCAATAAGGTAATGTTTATAAGCAATTGAAGTGGTAATATTGATATTCACTGGGAAAATATTTTAAGACATGTTGCTAGAGGATAAAAGCAGTTTGTAAAACTCTATTTACAGCTGGCATTCCATGACTTCCTTTGGTCTATTCCTGTTCCCATTATATTTTGCAGAAATTCTGTAATATTTCTGACATGTAAATGCTACCTTTTTCTAGTTTCCACAGCTAGTTCAGGTTTTCTCCCATTTTTATATTCTTTTAGTTCTTTCATTGGCCTGAGAGATGGTGTTAGAATTAGGGTTTCCATCTTTCCTGTAAGTCTTTTTCTTTCTTTATAATGTTACATTACATTCATTCGTTTCCTCAATAAATATTAATGTATGCCTACTAAGTGCTAGGTATTTAAGTCTAATTATAAGGCTAGATAGTTAAGCGTAAATGTAAGATTATGTAATCTATAAACTGAAAATAAAAGAAAGAGTCTGGAAGATAGAAGGTACCTAACAAATAAAAACCCAGTAGAGTAGCTTGACCATGAATGAATAACAGAGATAGCCTCTCATTCATGCATGTACTGTCTTTAACTAAACACAGTAGTTAGTAATCAGAAGAAAGTTCAAGGAAAGTAGAAGAGATTAGTAAATCAAAGTTATTTTTAAGGTATGAATCTTGCTCAGTTATTTACCAAGAAAAAAGTTCTGCCAGTTTCATACTTTAGAAAACCAATAGTTCTGTTTATTACCTATGCCTCAGCTTCCTTCTCTGTAAAATGGGACTGAGTGAATACAGGTAAAATGGGGTAACAATGATATTACTATTATATATTATAATGATATTGTATATTACATCTATAATGAATGATACAGATGTATATCATTATATATGATATAGATGTATTTATTATATAATATTAATGATATTATATTAGGTATGCGGCTCTCTTGTGCCTTTAGCTCCTTTAATTCTCATGACACCCTATGAAACTGGTGTAATTATTTTTGTTTTGCAGTTGAGGTTTAGAGGCTGGCTCTAAACATTTTCTCTAAGAAATAATGTTTTTCTAGAAATTGCAAAGACCTCAAGACTCGTAATCGTAGGAGAAAAAAAATCACTGTTAATTTAAGAGCATAAAGTGTATCTCTCACATTTATCCTCACCAATTAAATGAGAATTTATTCAGACATTAACGGGAGGACCGAATTTGCATTGAAATGTGTTCAGCTTTCTTACAAAGCGAGCTGTAAGCACAAGAATGTTTGACTCTTTCGAGATCCAGTTTAAGAGGTGGGATTCACGCCCCACAGGTCAAGGGATTACAGTAATTTAGAAGATAGATGGCCGCACAGCATCTCTTCACACCTTCTGTTACATAGAACTTGCTTTTCTTTAAGGCTGAAGGCGGAGCGATCCAGGCTAAGGTTCAGTCCTGAGATTATTCTCTAACCTGCCGTGGTTTACTACATAATAGCCTCGTGTCTGATTACTTGTCTGTTTATTCATCCAAATCGGTGCAGATTAGTAAAGGAAAATCTATTCCTGATCCTCTTCCACAGCCCAAACTAACCCAAGCTAGCACTTTTCTGGCTTCTTCCCTCCACTGCCCACGTTCCCCATTGAGTGCCAGCCATGTGGACTGGGTGAGATGGAGCCCCATGTTCCAGTCTGCACATGACCCAGAGACATCAGCATAAATCCGTCCCCTTACTTGGCTCTTCAGGGATGGATATGCCTAGGCCTAAATTAATCTATGTCGTCACTACCTGGGTCAGTTCAATCAGCCTGACCTAGACAGTTTGCTTAGGGGCTGGCAGAAGACAAAGTCGTCGGAACGGTGTAGCGTGAGGAGATGAGATTTGGAATTGCTGCAGCCATTCTGCAACCCCGAGGGAACCAATCTGACAATAAAGCCAACATTCGGAAGACGGCACAGCTGAGATAATTTCAGAAAAATAGAATTCAAACCTTGATGAAACTTGACCTGAAGACCATTCTACCTTTGCAGTTACACAAAGCAATAAATTCCCTTTATTTTAAAAAGCCATTTGAGTTAGAGTTTCTGCTATTTGCAATCAAGTATATCTTAATTGATGCCGATCGTGGGGCTAGGCAACAGGCTTGCAGAGCCCTATATGAAGTCCACGACTGATTACTTGGCCACATGGTAACATAGTCAATAATATCTTTTTTAAAAAAAACTTGGGTTTTGTAAATGCAGCTGATTAACTGCTTCCTGATGTCTTTTATGTCCACCCTGCGCTGTATTATCTATCTCACTTTTGATGTGGTCCCTACACAGTTGTGACCCTTCTTTTTGTTCATCCTTGGTGATCTGGCTGGACATCTTTTCTCAGTTCCCTAATTTGCCTTTCAGAACTTTGCATAGCTCTGCTTTGCCAATTTGGCTGGCCGTTCCCTGTCCTGCACTTCCCATATAGTTTGTTCACCTGCCAGAATTGTTTGTTTAAAGAGCATCCAGCTCTTCTGGACTCTTTTCTTCCTTCCCATCAAGTCTTTTTTTTTTTTTTCTTGCCAGGGCCCTATACTTGTTAAAATTTGCTTTCCCAGAACTGATTATTTTTTCCTCATCAGTTTCTTTCCTTTTCCTTAGGAAAGAAATGTTATATATATTTTTATGACTTTCACAGAAGTTTCAATTTTCTTTTAGTTCTTTATTAACTCTACTATTATTGAAAATTGAATTAGAAATAATCTTTGCCTTATGATACATTTTATAACAAGTAATTATCTCCAGTGTACTTGAAATCTATTTCATGGTTTGTGATTGACTCATTTTCTACAAAATGCAAATATCAGGGTAGTTAGAAACCTGTCCGATCGCCACATTGGAGTATTAGGATGCCAGCCCTCATGTAATTCTGTGTGAAATAAAATAAAATAAAACAGATGTAAATATGTCTTTATATTGTTTGCTTATCTTAAAGTCACTATAATAACACATTTTGAAAATTAAAAATTAAATTATCACCATAATCCAAGGAGCCAAAATAATGACTTTTATTTCTTACAACTCCTTCCCCCTCACACGCTAGCATTACTTCCATGTGTTCTCAGAAAGGAAAAATCCAGAAGTTTAAGAGGCGGCTGCAAAATTCTTCTGAGAGGAGAGAAATGTCTTTTTAGTAAAAACAACTTAAGGATTATTTGACTGTGGAAAGATAGTCCTTAGGAGTTGTGCTGGCACGGTTCATAGTGAGGCAAAGAGAATTAAACAGCTCTGTATAAGAGAATTAAGAAACTGTGGTAAATTATTTGTTAAAATGGCTGTAATTATTCCCCACTGCACCGGTACCCTGACATAGGCACGCTTCTTTGCAGTGTAACTTTGTACCTCACTCCACCAAGTGGAGACTGCTGACTTGCTCGGATTGATAGAATGCAGCTGAAGAGATGGTGTAACATTGTTTCTAAGAAAGCCTGGAGAGCTTCTGCCTGTTTTCACTGAACCCAGCTCAACCTCATGTGAACAAGCCCAGGCTAGCTAGCCTATCGGAGAATGAGTGACTGCATGGAGCCTAATCAAGTCAGCCCATTTGTTCTAGCCGAGGCCCCAGATTTGTGAAAGCCCAGTTATCAGAAGCACAGCCATCCTGCCGCCAACAGCAGATGCATGAAGGTGGCCAGCTGAGTCCAATCCTAATTGCTAAACAAACACTTGTTTGGAACGGTTTGGGATGCAATGAAAACGAATTGAAGCAGAAATATTTAGGTCTGTGAAGATATAGCATTATGGGGACTTGGCAGAAGTGCTGAGAATGGGGCGTGGCTGTAGGAAAGGAAAATAGGTGGTAAGGGGGACAGAGTCCAGCAAGGCAGGTGATGTTCGCGAGAGGTTCTTGATCGTGAGAATGCCTAGGAGACAGAACTGAGGTTGGCATGACAGGGTAACACTTTCTTCAGTCCTGTCCTAACCCCAACGTCTCCTACTCATATTTGCCCAGGATGAGTGGCGTTTTTCAGAAATCAAAGGAAAGGGTCTGTGTTACACATCTGATGTCACAAGGGGGTGAAAGGAAGAAGGAAAGGGGAATCGTTGTAAGTGGTGAGACTTAAGAGAATTGAACATTTAGAGGAAGCAAGCAGTGACCAGAATCATGAGATAACCTGGAAAAACATGTCCCCCTCAAGAATTCCTACACATCATGGAAGAGTGTTGAGTTCTTTCATTCTATGTAGGTTCGAGCCAATTTTATTTAAATCGTAGTGGATAAGGTCACTCTCCCACAAAACAGAGAACTTTCAGCCACTAGGAGTGGACATCAGGTTATTACACGGAGGCCCTTTCTGCCATATACATGTTGTGTATTTTCATTTATTTAGAAAGTGTAAGACGGCTGCCCAAGACTGTGTGGCACACCAGGTCAGTTATGACATCGGTAAGGAGTCATTTTCATTGCTTCGTTGCTAATTTTTTTTTTTTAATCTAGAATCAAGAGAGAAATCGGCTCATCAACCAATGTAAAAAGCCAGGCAACAGCAAAGCAAGTATGAAGTTAAAATAGAATTCCTGGAGTGAAGGGAACAACGCAAGCAAGATGTGGAAGCAGGGCAGTCCAGCATATTTGAGGAAGAGAAACAGTTTAGTTTGGCTGATTACAGTGCGCAATACTTTGAAATACCATATGATGTATTTTTCCTCCTTAGTATTTCCAGAGTCGGGTTTTTTTTTGTTTGTTTGTTTGGTTAGTTGGTTGTTTTTAAAACCCTGCAGCCTTCCCTCTATTAAGCCAAGAAGCTGAAGATGATTTTTACAGGGAAAGGGAGCTGGAACATTACCCAAAACAAAGAAGTCCTTGCTCGGCTTCGAGTTTCAAACCAGATTTTTAAAATCTGGTCTGTAGATAAATAATGGCCTCAAAAAATTCGACTTTTCAAGCAGGAATAGAAAATCTTCTCAGACCTCTTAGAACGGAGTTTTTATATAAAGAACTGAAGTTCGGCGGGTTCACCTCAGAAAAGGATAGAATTTGAAAAAGTTCCTGCCACACAGAGGAGGGTGGAACTCCTCCGTTTTGGCAGGAGTGCCTGGGAGTATAAGGAAGAGAAGGGAAAGAAGTCTACTTGGGAATTTGAGGGAGATAAAAAATATTAGAGAGAGGCTGGAGCGGGGACCAGCCTCTCAGAGAAGTTCCAGTGTCAGCGAAGCACCATGTCTGGCCTAGCTGAAGGAGGTGTCTAAGCTGATGAACTCAGGGCACCCTCATCGTCCCCCTCCACACGGACCTGTGGTGCTGGGAGAGCAGCCAGCAGGTCCCGGCCACCCTGGGAGGGCCCTGACGTGCTGAGAAGACCCATCCAGATGTCAAGTAGGCCAGGGTTCCCAGATGAAGCTGCAGAGGTGGGGGCCTCTTGACTAGGATCCAGGGATGACAACAGGCATCAGCACAGGGACGGCATAATACCCAAGCACCAGCCACACAGCCTCGGCCACCAGCACCAGATGCCCAGTGACTGGGAGAAACCATGCTCCCTGCAGTGCTATAGGGCAGAGAAGGCTGGTGATGGGTGAGCAAACAGGGCAATATAACTTACATGGAGGTTTCTTCACGTCTCCCAGGCTGCTCCTCACCCACAGGTGCCAACGGGGAAAGGGGATAAGGAAGGGAACATTCCAGAACCAGAGGAACTCCAAAAGCTGTAGGAGTTAACCCAAGGGAACTATTTTAAATCGAGAGTGGCTAGACACTTTGGCAAAGTCAAGTTTTTCAGCCATCATTGGAAAGACATGTAAAAATGAAAGGAAATTATGTAGAATTTTGTACATCTGAGTCAACATATGTGATTTTTTTTTGACCATGTAGAATATATTTGAAGGAGAATAGTGAGAGAGAAGACAGGGGAGGTAATTTGAAATTAGAACACTAAAGTTTTCTTTGAGGGAAGGGAAATCAAAGACATTTATGTTGACTCCCCTGATCTCTGAATAGAAAGACCAGGACTACATCCGATAATCTAAAAATAAATTGAAAGTTTTCTCCTGGAGGACATGTGCTGAGTGAAATATGCCAGTCTCAGGACAAATACTGGATGATTCTATTTACATGAGGTATCTAAAAGAGTCAATCTCGTAGAAGTAGAGAAACCAATAGTGGTTGCCAGGAGCTAGGGGTGTGGAGAAAATGGGGAGATGTTCAATGCGAAGAGTGTTCCAGGTATGCTACACGAGTAGGTTCTAGAAATGTCTTGTACAACATATCACTTATGGTTAACAATATTATATTGTGCACTTCAAATTTGTTAAGAGAGTAGCTCTAGTGTTAAGTGCTCTTAACACACACACACACACACACACACACACANAAACTTCATCTTTTATTTTAATATTACTTTATATTAGTTTCAGTTGTACAGCGCAGTGGACAGACATCCAAACAATTTACGAAGTGATCACTCAACCAGGCCAGCACCTGCCTGGCACTATGCATAATTATTACAATATTATTGACCGTATTCCCTATGCTGTACTTTATATCCCTGTAACTATTTTGTAACTGCCAATTTGTACTTCTTAATCCCTTCCCCTTTTTCACCCAGCCCACTCACCCCACCCCTTCCCATCTGGCAATCACCAGTTTGTTCTCTGTATCTATGAGTCTGTTTTCCTTCTGATTGTTTATTTCGTTCTTTAGATTCCACATATAAGTGAAATCATATGATATTTTGCTTTTTCTGTCTGACTTATTTTACTTAGCATAATACCCTCTAGGTCCATCAATGTCATCGCAAATGGCCAGATTTCATTTTTTTTTTATGGCCAAGTAATATTCCATTGTATATAGGTATCCCCTCTTCTTTTGGTTTTCTTTGGATAAATACCCAGAAGTGCAATTGCTGGGTCAAAAGGTATATCCATTTTTAATTTTTTCCGAAAATTGTTCCATATTGTTTTCCACAGCGGCTGTACCAATTTGCAATTCCACTAACAATGTATGAGGGTTTCCTTTTCTCCGCATCTTCACCAGCACTTGTTTTTGATTTATTGATGATAGCCATTCCGACAAGTGTGGGGTGATATTTCATTGTGATTTTAATTTGCATTTCTCTGATGATTAGCGACCTTGAGCATCTTTTCATATGCCTATTGGCCATCTGTATTTCCTCTTTGAAGAAGTATCTATTCAGGTCTTCTGACCATTTTTTAATTGGATTGTTTGTTTTTTGTTGTTGAGTTGTATAAGTTCTTTATATATTTTTGGATATTAACCCCTTATCAGATGTATCATTAGTGAATATCTTTTCCCTAACAGTTGGTTGTCTTTTTGTTTTGTCGATGGTTTCCTTTGCTGTACAAAAACTTTTTAGTTTGATGTAGTCCCATTTGTTTATTTTTTCTTTTGTTTCCCTTGCTCAAGGAAATATATCTGAAAAAGAAATTCCTGTTAGTAATATCAGAGAGTTTACTGCCTATGTTTTCTTCTAGAAGTTTTATGGTTTCAGTTCTTACATTTAAGTCTTTAATCCATTTTGAGTCTATTCTTATATACAGTGTAAGAAGATGGTCCAGCTTCTTTTTTTTTTTTTCCATGTATTCTATTTTCCCAACACAATTTATTGAAGAGACTGTCTTTACTCCATTGTTTATTCTTACCTCTTTTGTCACATATTAAGTGAGCATATGGGCATTGATTTATTTCTGGGCTCTCTATTCTGTCCCATTGATCAATGTATCTGTTTTTATGTCAGTACCCTGCTGTTTTGATTACTGTAGACTTGTAGTATAGTTTGATATCAGGTAGTGTGATACCTACAACTTTGTTCTTTCTCAAGATTGCCATGCCTATTCAGGGTTTTTTATGGCTCTATATAAGTTTTAGCATTATTTATTCTAGTTCTGTGAAAAATGCCATTGATACTTTGCTAGGGGTTGCATTGAATCTATAGATTGTTTTGGGTAGTATGGACATTTTAACAATGTTAATTTTTCCTATCCATGAGCATGGTATATGCTTCCATTTATTTTTATCTTTTTCAATTTCTTTCTTTAATATCTTATAATTTTTGGAGTACAGGTCTTTTGCCTCCTTGGTTAAATTTATTTCTAGGTATTCTATTTATTTTTGATGGGATCATTTTTTAAATTTCTCTTTCTGATAGTTCATTATTGGTGTGTAAACATGCAACCGATTTCTAAATATTCATTTGTATCCTGTTACTTTACTGAATTTATTTACCAGTTCTAATTGTTTTTTGGTGGAATCTTTAGGGTTCTCTCTTTATAGTATCATGTCATCTGCAAGTAATGACAGTTTTACTTCTTCCCTTCCAATTTAGAAGCCTTTTATTATTTTTTTTCTCATCTGATTGCTGTGTCTAAGACTTCTAATACTATGTTGAATAATGGTGAGAGTAACCATCCTTGTCTTGTTTCTGATCTTAAGGAAAATACTTTGAGTTTTTCCCCATTGATTATAGTGTTAGCTGTGGGTTTGTCATATATGGCCTTTATTATATTGAGATGTGTTCCCCCTAGTTCCACTCTGCTGACAGTTTTTAACATTAATGGATGCTGGATTTTGTCAAACGCCTTTTCTACATCTATTGATATGATCATATGATTTTATCCTTCATTTTGTTTATTTGGTGTATCATGTTAATTGATTTGCTTGTATTGAGCCAAACTTGCATCCTAGGAATAAAAATTGATGGTAGTGTATAATATCTTTAATGTGTTGCTGAATTCAGTTTGCTAATATTTTGTTGAGGATTTTTGAATCCATGTTTATTGGGGATATTTTCTTATAACTTTCTTTCTTTCTTTCTTTCTTTTTTGTAATGTCTGTGTCTGGTTTCGGAAACAGAGTAATCCTGGCCTCATAAAATGAGCTTGTGAGCCTTTCCTTCTCTTGACTATTTTGAAATATTTCAAGAAAGACAGGTGTTAATTCTCCTTGGAATGTTTGGTAAAATTCACCTGCGAAGTCATCCAGTCCAGGATTTGGGTTTGTTGGGAGTTTTTTGATTACCGATTTGATTTCATTTGTAGTAATTTGTCTATTCAGATTATCAGTTTCTTCTTGATTCAGTCTTGGAAAATTATATGTTTCTAGGAGTGTATCCATTTCTTCCAGGTTTTCCAATTTGTTGGGAGGAGAGTTCAACACAGGGACAGTGGTGGCTGTCCTTCTAGCTCTCGCCCTGAAGCTACACAACTCAGTATCTCCCTGCATGTCTGTGGTGCCTCCTGAGCTACTGTCCCTCTGCCTAAACCCAAGGTGAGTGTCTATGGGATTAAGACCATGTACAGGTCCTTTAAGAGGATGCCTCAGTTTTCAGCAGACTTCCGGATGGATGGAATCTCCATTGATTTTCATAGCCAGATGTTCTGGGGGCTCCTCTTCCCAGCAAGGATGCTCCGGGCTGAGAGTCCAGTGTGGAGCTGGGACCCTTCGCTTCTCAGGGGGTACCTCAGCAGTCAAGATATCTCTCCTGATTCTCAACCACCACACATGGGTATGGGTCCAGCTCCTTTTGCATCTCTACCCCTTCTACAACTCTCTATGTGGCTTCTTCTTTATATCCTTAGTTCTAAGAGTTCTGTTTAGCTAGTCTTCAGATGGTTCTCCAGGTTGATTGTCCTATAATTTAGTTGTAATTTTGATGTGATCATGGGAGAAGGCAAGCACAACCTCTACCTATTCTACCTTCTTGATCATAACCTGAGAAATTGCACACAAGAAAGCTTTGGAAGGTGTTGGGTATGTTTATAACCTTGATTGTGGTGCTAGTATCATGGGTGCTTGCATATATCCAAATTCGTCAAATGTACACATTAAATATGTGCAGTTAATTGTATGTATATTAGTTAAACATCAATGGAGCTGTTTTTTAAAAAAGAGTAAAATGAGGGTTTTATAATGCTCATAAGGAATTCCTCATTCCTTCTTTGAAACATCAATTCTCTCCCTAAAGGGCATAAATAAGAAATTTCTTTTCTAAAGAAATTGTTAACAATATTATCCAAAAATGAAAATCTCACACAGCCAGAGTACAGGGAATGTCCATTTGAGCAATATCTTCAAAAGAGCTCTGAAAAGATGGACTACAAGGATTTGCTAGAGCACATCGGTCTCACACATCTGTCTTGCACGTTCATGATACAGGCAGAGAAAAAAAGACTCTCCTTTCCTTTGCACCTTCGTGTTTGTTGTTTTAGCTCATAATTAGTTCAGTTTAAGAGAATAATCCAAATAAACTGACCTCCGAGAATACAATGTGTTAGCTTGTCTTCTGTTTTAAATCAGCGTTGGCAGCTGTTTATTGCTTCAAACAGGACAAAATAATTAAGGTGATCCCTTAATGTTTTACACCTTGCAAGTGGGGCTTTAGGAACAGCCATCAAAGCTTTAAAAAGCAACACATTTTCTTCAAAGCAAAACCCGAGTCTAACTGTGAGATCCTCTCCATGTGCACACAACATTCGAGCAAGATGAGGTTTGGTTAGGGCTACCTTTTCTCTGCAATGGAGGGGAAGACTTTGCAGGAGCAGAGAGTGGCATTTGCAAGCTGTCAGGGAACCAGTTTCACCATCTTTATGGGCCTATTTGTATGGAAGTTTAGGTTATGTCCACAATGCATATTGAGCAAATTCTAATGGCAGCTCTCACCAAAGAAATATTTCTCACAGCTCCAGCACAAACTTTTCAGAGGCCTTCAGACTCTTTTGCTTTCTAAAAGTACTGAATTGTATACAGGAGTTGCAGAAAACTCACATTTGCCCTTTAGCACAACTTAAACATCACACAGTGGAACGGATGAGAGTTATGCGCATTTTTTAGTCCATTTTGGTACCGTTAGTGGCATGGTTGTAAGACTTTACTATTTTTCCAAAAGTATGACTGTACCTTCTGAAATGCCTAATTTGTACCCGCTGAATCACTCACTGGGAGAAGTTGGCTCATTCAGAATTAAAAATATACTGAACTGGCTGAAGAAACTTGAGGGGATTCTTTGTCTATGAGTCACTGACTGTGAAACTGTTGAAATGCTTAACAAACAGAGTTCCTTTTAGAGAGCCTCTGTGTGAGGCTATCTCAAGTCCACTGATCCTCCTAGTAAACATGCCCCAAACCACATTTTCTTATTATAGATTTGAATAGTTGTTTTAAAAATAACTGTACCCAATCCAGCTATTTTATTCATGGCTATACACCCAAAAGAATTGAAATCAGGGTCTTGAACAGATATTTAGAAGCATTATTCACAATGGCCAAAACTTGGAAATAACCTGCATGCCAATCAATAGAGGGATGGACAAACACAATGGGGTGTATCCATATACAAGAGCATATTATTCAGCTGTCGAATGGAGGGGAATTCTGACCTATGCTACAACATGATGAAGCTTGAAGACATTATGCTGAGTGAGATCAGCCAGTCACAAAAGGATAAATATTGTATGATTCCACTTCCGCGAGGTTCCTAGAGTCATCAAATTCATAGAGATAGAAAGTAGAACAGTGGTTACCAGGGGCTGGGGGAGAGGGGAATATGGAGTTACTGTTTATGGGTACAGTTTCAGTTTGGGAATATGAAAACGTTCGAAAGATCAATAGCAGTGATGGTTACACAACAGTATGAATGTACTTAATGCCACAGGACTGTACACTTAAACATGGCTGAAATAGTAAATTTTATGTTACGTATATTTTACCACAATAAAAAAATATAATGTTGACTGTGATCTTCTAGAAAAATTGTATTGCATTCATATAAATTTTGATTTTAAGAGCCAAATATAATGTTGACTGTGATCTTCTAGAAAAATTGTATTGCATTCATATAAATTTTAATTTTAAAAGCCATCATGCCAGTTGAAAGAACATGACTTAGAGAACTGTCAGGAGGGAAAAAAGCACTAAGACAAAATGGTCGATGATCTGGCATAACTCAAAGAAATAATGGAAATGCGCATAAACTGAAGCACAGTTCCGATAAAAGAAATTCCTTAACCTAACCAAGCGGCTAGAGTAAGACTCATCCAACGTAACACCCGCTGGCCTCATGTGACAGAGGAGCACTTGAAATGTGGCCAAACTGAACTGTACTGTTGGTATAAAACACACACCATCAAAGATTTAGTGAAAAAAAAAGTAGTATATCTCATTAATAATTTTTATATTGATCACATTTTTGAATGATAGTATTTTAGATGTATTGGGTTAAATTCAACATTAAAAATAATTTCACTTGTTGTTACTTTTTTACAGCTACTAGAAAATTTTAAATTACACAGTGGTTTGTCTTAGATTTCTGTTGGACAGCACTGCTCTTAGAGGTATACCAGGGTGATTCATGGTATAACAGCATAGAGCTCGTTTCATAATCATGGGCTCGTTCACTAAGGTATGAGAGACCAACATTGTTTGTTACTTTTAAGACTCTGTCAGTTCTGTCAATTTTTTAACAGTTTTTCTCATACTTGCTCCGTTCTCTTCCTATTCCCTAGTCTTGGTCCTCTACAACTTGATATGAAGCCTAGTACAACAAAATATTTATTCGATCTCATCTCTTCTCTCCTATAATCTATTCACTGTTCCCCTACCAGATTAATTTAGCATGATAATCTAAAGATCTATCTATCTGCGACAACATGGTTAGATCTTGAGATTATCAGGGTAAGTGAAATAAATCAGATGGAGAAAGTTGAGAACCATATGATTTCACTCATATGTGGGATATAAAATCAAAAGCAACTAAGGAACAAGACAAAGACTCATAGACACAGACAATAGTTTAATGACTACCAGAGAGAAACGGGGCACAGGGGGAAGTAGATAAGGGTAAAGGGGGTCAAATATTTGGGGATGGAAGGAGATTTGACTTTGGGTGGTGAATACACAATGTAATATACATATGACATATTATTTATTGAACTGTACACTTGAAACCTATATAATTTTATTAACCAATGTCACCTCAATAAATTTAATTAAAAAAAAATAAACTTTTAGGAAACCCTTGTAAACATGTATTTTCCTGTGCTCAAAACCCAGTAACTACAGTCTGGGAAGTGTGAAGATCTCAGGTTACCAAGAGATTCTGAATCAGAAGGCACAGGCTTGCGTTTTAACAGATTTCTCGAAGTAATTTTCAAGGCTCTTCTTACTTCATAAGCTGGGTAGTCCAATCTGTCTGAGAGAGAATGGGAAGCAAATACCCCTTTGGAAGAAATAGAACTGTGTCCTGAGCAGTTTGATACTTGCCTAATTGAGGGGAGAGAGTTGGCCCTGTAGATGTCTCCAGCTCTGCTGTTCTATGCACCTAAACTTGCCATTATGATTATCTATATCCTCAGAGTAATTTTTCAAAGCTTCTGCCTGAATTTGAGGAAATCAGCCTGTTCAGTTTGCATTTTCTAGTGCTGACATTATAATATGACTCTATATAAACCAAGATAATTTTGACATATATTCTTTTTTCACAAATTATTTTCTTTGATTTTCTATTGATTAACTCCAGGCATATTTAGAGATGCTAATGTCAGAACTTAATCAAATAAACTCTCATTCTAATAGATGAAGATTATAAAGGCCATACCTGGCTCACAGAATCATTCTGATTTTTCTACATGGTTACTATTATGGGCTGTGACCTCCCCTCCCCTCCCCCCACCCCTCAAATTCATATGTTGAAGCCCTGATGCCGATGTGACTATATTTGGAGATAGTCCTTTCTGGAGGTAATTAAGGTTAAATGAGGTCATAAGGGTGGGGCCCTAATCCCATAGGACTAGTGGAAGAGACACCAGAGATTAATTTCTCCTTGCATGCACAAAGGGGAAAGGCTGTGTGAGGACAGAGCAAGAAGGTATCTATCTGAAAGCCAAGAAGAAAGGGCTCACCAGAAATTAAACAGTCAGCACTTTGATCTTGGACTTCCAGTCTCTAGAACTGTGAGAAAATGAGTCTATTATTTAAGCCACTCAGTCTGTGGTTTTCTGTTATGGCAGCCTTAGCAGACTAATACAACTGCCAATATTTAAAATTTGGGAGATTGCCTATAAAAATATGAATTTCTGTTGAAAAGTTGTCAAATCTGGCAACAACTGGCTAAAGATGAGTAGTAATTTGTCTGCACTCTTCAGTTCTCCAGTCTTCACCACTCCCTTTTGTCTCCCAGACATGGAGGCTGAAGGGTCAATTGGCAATTGTATCAGCATTATTTTTTTAAAATCTAGCTCTTTTCGCTCATTTACATTATTTGCCTGATGCTTGTGGATATTTAGGTTTGTAATTGCTAATGTAACTAATCTGCTGATAAGTCGGTTTTCTTTCCAATAGTGAAATATGATGTACATTTAACTATCCACGCTCTAATTCTCTGAACTCCCTTTGTGATATACAATGTTCCTTTATGAACAAGACAATCAGCTACAGATTCTTCAAGTCTACTGATATACACTAATATACCTTTCAACCATGAAAATAAATTAGAACACAAATTTAAACTGCAATGACAAATTTTAACTCTGAACATCATGGGCTAATTATGTAATTTGCAAAGGGTGTCTTTTATCAACTAATAAATCAGGATGGCATGAACTGGCACAATAAAAGCTCCCTTTTGCCTTGACGGATGCAAATAAAGAATAAATTACTTTTACTTGAAAAATTGAAAATAATGGATTGGGAGTATAAGGAGTCCATCTGTTACATGATTGCAAGTCAGCCATGACAGTTGTGCATCAGAAACATATTGAAATATTAACTTTACATCTTGCATTTATAGAAATTAAAGCATAAAAGATTTTAAGAGCCAGCCAATGTAATAACCATTTGTCAGAGAAAATGAGAGCAGAAGCTGGAGACACAGAGTAGAGGGAAAAAAGGAAATTAATTGCTAAAATGAAGGATGTAACAATTAGGATATAAAGGAATAGCACGAAGAAGAAAAATATGATGTTTTAAAGGAGAAGAGAAGTCTATGAAACGGTACTAATTTACTTATTGGTTGGCACATTTGGGTTGGGAGTATATTTCTATTTGATTAATTCAGGCAAAAAATATAAAGAGACAGTAAATAACAATATTGTTTGTCTTCGGCACCTATAACAGAATAAACAAATGAATGGATCAAAATCATTTTATTTTTCAAAACAACAATGTTGTATGAAGCAATCTATCAATGACCTTTTGAGTTATTTCATTTGTCTGCTCTCTGTGTTCTTGGAATAGAAATCAGCTGCTTAACTGACAAAAACCAAATAAGGAAATACTCGGAATTTATATATGGGCCACTTTGTTATGTTTCAATTATATTGCACTATTATTTGTTGTAGTTGAAAGCTATTACAAATGTATACTTTGTATATTAAAGTATTTTATCATATTTTAGATGTTGAACCTATGATTTTTTTTGATTAAGCAAAAAATTTATTTTATGTGAATGGTGTATATTCCGTGTGTAAACTGAGGGTCTCTCTTTTTAAAGTTAGTATTAGGAGGAAAGTCTGCCTTAGAAGTTTACAAATAATAAACAAGTAAATTCATCGAGAGCGTTTTTATTTAAAAAGACGTAATTTGTGTTCATTGTAAAATAGATTAGAAAACACAGATGAGCAACAAAGACAACAAAAATCATTCTTATCTCACCACCCAGCAATAATCATTTGTGTAAACAATCACAGTTTGGTGGGTGTAAGTTGGTCCTTCTTTTATTTTGACAAGCTATATGGATATAATTTTTTAAAATGTGCTCATATGGCTTCAGAACCTGCTTTCCAATTCAACATCTTATAAAAAGTTTTCTATGTTATTAACTATTATTCTATACCATGTTTCATTGTGTGGTTAAACTATAATTGAATTAAACAATTTTTTTCCTAACATTTTTACCATTATAAACAATAATGTGGTGAACATCTTTGTAGGTAAACCCTGGGGCATAATCCAAAATTACACAAAATTATAAATTCCTATATATATGGGCAAATAATTTTGACAGAGGAGCCCAAAACATACAATGGAGAAAGGAAATCCTCTTCAATGAATGGTGCTGGGAAAATTGGAAAGCCAAATGCAGAAGAATGAACCTAGACTGCTGTCTGTCATCATACACCAAAACTAACTCAAAATGGATCAAAGACCTGAATATAAGACCTGAAACAATAAATTGCATAGAAGAAAACATAGATAGTAAAGTCATGGATCTTGGATTTAGAGAACGTTTCATGAATTTGGTCTCAAATGCAAGGAAAGTAAAAGCAAAAATAAATGAATGGAACTATATCAAACTAAAAAGCTTCTGCACAGCAAAAGAAACCATCAATAAGACAGAAGCAACCATCCAAATGGGAGGTTATATTTGCAAACAGTGCTTCTGATAAGGGCTTAATAGCAAAATATACAATGAGCCCAAAAAACTCAACAATAAAAAATACAAATAATCCAATTAAAAAATAGGCAGAGGATCTGAACAGACACTTCTGCTAAGAATAGTCAACAGTCATATGAAAAGATGCTTAACTTCACTAAATATTAGGGAAATACAAATCAAAACCACAATGAGATAGTACTTCACTCTTGTTAGAATGGCTATCATCAAGAGGACAAGTGATAACAAGTGTTGGAGAGGTTGTAGAGGAAAAGGAACACTCAGACACTGCTGGTGGGAATATAAATTTGGTACAGCCACTATAGAAAACAGTATGGAGGTTCTTCAAAAATTAAGAATTACCATATGACCACGCAATCCCTTTTCTGGGTATTTACCCAAAAAACTTGAAAATATTTATCTGCAAAGATATGTGCACCCCACTGTTCACAGCAGAATTATTCATGGTGGCCAAGACATGGAAGCAACCAAGTGTCCTTGAAAAGATGATTGGATAAAGAAGATGTGATACATATATACAGTGGAATATTATTCAGCCATAAGAAAAGATAAAATAGTGCCATTTGCGACAACACGGATGGATCTTGAGATTATCATGCTAAGCAAAGTAAGACAGAAAAGGTTGAGAACCATATGATTTCACTATATGTGGAATATAAAACTGAAAGCAACAAACATGACAAACAAACAGACTCATGGACATGGAAAGCAGATAATTCACGGTGGTTACCATGAACAGCGGATTAGTGGTTATCAGAAAGAAGCGGGGGTGGAGGAAGTACACTGGGGTAAAAAGGGTCATGTACATGGTGATGAAAGAAAATTTAACTTTGGATGATGAACAGACAATGCAATATTCATATAGTGTATTATTGATTTGTACACTTGAAATTTATTTGATTTTATTAACCAATGTCACCTCAATAATTTTAATTTTAAAAAAAGGCACACAAAATTATAAAGCTTTTGGTGTGGATTGCCAAATTGTCCTTGCAGAATGATTGTTCTCATTAAGACAAACTCTGGTATGATATGATAGTATCTATTTGACCGAGTCTCCTGCATTTTAAATGAGATCACAGGTAGGAAGTACCTACATACACTACCTGCATTTGGTTCCTTTTCTACTCCATTTTCATTGAGAAAGAATTCCACTTCTACACATAAAAACAAGAGGAACATAGAGTTTGGGAGACATTTAATGCATCTGAGGCAGTGAGGTTCTTAAATAAGTGGGTTTCCTTATTGTTTTCACTAACAATGGCCTATTCTATTCCCACGTCTTTCAAGAAAAGAGATTAAACATCTTCGGTTATTTTGGACTGCAAAATTTTCTTTATCTTTTAAACCCAATCCCATTAGGTTAAAGAAAAAGACAGTATTTACTCAGGGTTGTTTGTTGCCTGTTTATCAACAACTATGATTCTCATTTTCCTAAGTGAAAATAAATTTTCTAAATATTTTGGATCATCATCTCGATTCCGTACAAATGCTGCAGAAATACAGCGGTAACATCAAAATCTATCAGGATTTTCAATGCCATCCCCTAAGAAATCTAACCTTCCAATCACTTCTAGAATCTAGAAAAGTTTTTAAAAGAAATAAGTTATTTTTAGCTCAAATCATCCTGAGTAGCAAAAGAACATTGACAGGAATGGCAGAATGATCATGGCAAGGATTTTTAAAAGGAAAGCTTGCAAACTAAGGGCAGTGGAAGATCAAAGAATGTCTGTTTAAAATTCCTTCCACCTTAAAATCCTTTCAAACTGAAACAGCCAGCTGTCACAGAGAGCATATTGGATTCCCAGGGTGTCCTGGGGAAGAATAAAACCTTCAAATGAATGCTGTCGCTGAAAACTGATAAAGAATTAATGTTGCTAGCTTTGAATTGCAGAAAATCAATATGACATAAAAAAACAAATGTTACACAACTACTAATGAAAAAAAAAGTGAGAGCTCTCACAGCATGCAGTAGCAAAGAAATGGTATGATCAGCCACACCTTTGTTCTCTGATAGCTATGGATGCCTTTTCACTGCCTTAGACATTTTTCTAGTAAGATCAGAGTTTTCTGTTATGCCATGTCACACACACATAAAGCCAAAAGTTGACCTTTAAATGCAGCTTCTCCTTTATTTACTCTGAAAGTTTTACATTTCTGGTGCTTAAGAATTTAAAAAAATTTCTTAGAAATTTTAAATTTCTTAGAATTTAAAAAAATTTCTTAGAATACACAGGTGAATGTTAATTTCTTTTACCTGTTTCCAAGGGCTCAGTTTCTTTTAAATTGGTACTTTTGCTTATGCATTTATTAATCATACAACCGGAAGCCCCGAGCTTCCTTCCAACAAGCATATTGTAAAGAAACCGTCTCCCCCAGACCTACCATTCATTTCTTTCTGTCACTGCTGTTTTTTGTCTGTTGCTACCCACTTTCACTCCCAAGACCCATGAATTCCAAGAATATTTTAAAATCTTAAGACAATGGTAAAGCTTCCTTTAATAATAATAATATAAAAATAATGTAATTATTCATTTTCTATAGCTGTCAAAATCTTGGATTTCTAGATGTATTTTTAACGTGGCTTTAACATTAGAAATATCTATTGTTGAAAGTTAAAAGATTTACACTATTATTTAAATTCAGCTCTTAACATTAATATCGTTTCCTTGTTCCTATTATCCTCTTTCATAACCTCCTTTGAAAAGCAGTAAAGATGAACTGGTGTTTTAAAAAACCTTAAAATTCTCAGAAACGCCTTATCTTTTTATTAGAGAATCTATCACTAGTAATTTCATCCTGTACTGGCTTTTCATTTCATCCAAATTATTTACGTTTAATTCAATTAAGTTTATGATCTTCTCCAAATTAAGACAAGCATACATAGTACTTAATATTTTTCCATAAAACCTCCCTGCCTGCTTTTTAAAGCATTAACCAGGATTGTCATTTTACGGAGCTGATGCATACAAAACTATTTTCCTGGCTAGTATTAGATGCTTGAACAGTTAGTTCCCAAACATTTCAGCACATCGAGGTTACATATGTGATTCTTTTAAGTGGCTTATAATGTTTCTATAACCTGATAAAATGCTATTAATCCTTTGTAACCACTTTTTAAAAAGTACTTTGTGTGCTGAAAACAAGTTCAAAAATTCAAAGCAATTTTATGTGAGGTAATATTATCCTGACATCAACATAAGTTCATTCTTTCAATAAAAGTGTTGGTGAATCCTGTGAGGGAAATAAAACATATCATTGTTTGTGCTTTGTAAGTCCAAAAGTAAAAAAAACTCACACATTGCTTATGTTTTTGTGATTTGCATGATCTGGTACAGTGACAGTTATGCATTATCTTCTCAGATGTTCGATAGTATATAGGAGAAAGTTGGAATGACCTCGGGATGATCTCTCAAGTCCAGCTGCTTAAATCTAAATTCTATTTAATAACAGTTTGTGAAATCAGCACATCTCCTCAGAACTCTCCTGTGGGTTGCAAGTGATCAAACAGACAAAACCATAATGACAGGACCGTTAAATAGGTTTAACAGAAAGAGAATGCTAAAGACAGTCATTCACTGTAAAACTGCATACCGGGAAGGCCATATCTTTTATTAAAATCATCACAAATACAAAAGCATCACTGAAATATACATATGTACTGTATACTTATATTCTCAAATTCCTGGAAAATTACTTCAAATTTATTGGCTTTCCATTTCATCACATGGCATATCCCTAAAACAACATTAAATAGAACAAAAATACCCATGCAATTTTTTGAATGAACAGCATTCTCTGCCTTTTTCATCTGTGCATTTTCATTCAGACATTTGCCTGTCAAGGATTTGCTAATAAATGTTCCCTAATTTTGGCTTCCTGGCCATGGGAGTGACATGTTCCGTGTCATGTAAAATTTGGTAGCTTGTAATGTCTGTTCAAATTTCAAGTGTATCTTGCCTTTTCAGTTGCAAGAGCCAGCCTTCGGATGTTGGATATGCAACCAGCTGCAGCTTCCTGGAGATCCTGATCAGGGGACCCAACCATATCCAGTAGAAGCTGTCACACATAAATGAAGAGGAGAAGAAGGGGAATGAGGATAAAATAGTTAATCTAAAGATGTAAAGTTAAGCTTGGAAAATAATTTTAAATATTAAATATTTTTCAAAGTCACCAAAAAATAAGTACAAGAAATTTCATTTGGGAAAATACAAATATAAATTGTGTTTAATCAGATGTAGGAATTTCCCATGAAATTCTTACCTTTCTTTGGTCATCTAATTGCTGTGGATTCTGCTTTCAAATTTCTCTTGCATTCTCTGTGGCTTTTGCACCTCCCAGGACAAGCCGACAGCATGCCATGGACTACCTGACTACGAGTGCAAGCTCTCAGATTGACTCTCTCTACATTCCAATCCACCTGATCATGTCACAACCTAATTGCATCAGTCCCTTAACAGAGACTGTTATTGACTCCAAACACTAACTAACTAGAGCCCAGTCTATTAACCCGTTCTTAAAGGATTTTTGTGCTCTGACTCAGCTTACCTTTCGAGCCATTCTTCTGTCTTCAAGATCACACTTCCCCACTTCTCTTGCCTTGATTGACGCCATCCCTCTACCTGGAGTGCCCTTCCATCCCCTTCTCTAACTTTCTAAATTTTAACCATCTTTCACGTCCCAGCTAACTTTTCCACAAAGCCCTTACTGACTTCCATCAGACTTAATGTCATTTCTCCATCAGAACTCACAGCATTTTATTCAAATGTTTGTTGCTAAACTTAAAAATCTTCCTTTTTCACAGACGTTTGATTAATGTTTTCTTTAGATTGTAAACTCTGAAACTTATAGTACCATATAGGGCCTAATACATAGTAGATGCCCAGTAAATTGTAAAGAAATGAATTAGAGCTTTTAAAATCTATCAATTATGAATCTAATGAGTAGTTTCGATATTTAAAAGTTTAATTTGAATTGTATACTATCTATACAGCAGCATTCGAGTACAAATGTGGATAATGTCAGAAAATGAGGATGACTTAATAAGCAAAGAAATACTAAAATACTATGGAAATTCTGTGAAACAGCTTAAATATGGCAGGATTAGGAGTATAGCTTATATTCTTCAGGTAATAAAGAGAAGTTACTTAAGCACTTTAATCAGGATAGTGACAAGGTCATTTGTATTTTAGAAAGATAACTTTTATGGCAACTCATAGAATATGAATGGTAGGGAGAAGAGACAGAAGGGTTTTGCAATACTTCAGGCGAGGGGTGATAAGGATTGAATAAAGCAGAAACAAGGACAGGCGTGGAAGGAATGAATTCAAGGAATATTTAGGGTCTAAGCTATTCAACCAATAGCTGGAGGACAGTTGTTTATCCAAACAGAAGACAATGAAAATGGTAATCTCATATTATACATAAACATCGATTCCAGGTGGATCAATGATTTAGAGGGGAAAAAAAAAGGCACGTGTAAAACATTTAGATGGGGCGAAGGGTTAAAGAAGTACAAATTAGTAGTTGATAGATGGTCACGGGAATGGGGAGCACGGCATAGGGAATGCAGTCAGCATTAATACACTGGCTAGGTGGAAAACCAGAGGAGAGAAGGAGCAATTAGGGGGATCGTTTTATAAACTATATAAATGTCTAACCAATGTACTGTGTACTTGAAACCAATTAAAATAAATAAATAAATTTATATAAAAAACATTTAGAAGGTTGGATATGAGAAAATCTCGATCAAATTGGGGTATGGAAAGAAGTCTGGCCTCGGTTCCTTGACCTCATCATCAACGGTCTTCAGCACACTTTGGCCCCCACTTCCAGGGGCACACCCTGCTCCCTATTTTTCCTCACTCTCAATAGTCTGACCTCCAAATACTTGAACCACAATTTCTTCTCCTATGGAACTTATTGATTCTCATCATGACCTCTAGTCCATTGGCCTATATACTTTTTCTTCAACCATCTCTTGCCTTCACTTTCTCCACAACCAGTTAAGATTCCGCAGTATATCTTTTCAATCATTCTTTACCAGTTTCTTAAACCTCCTGTGACATGTATCCAGGAAAACCATAACAAACTCTGTCTTTCCCTTGCAGTCACCAATAATTGAGCGCTGCTGGAGGCAATATGTATACAACAAGGCAAATGAATCCACACCATAAATCTAACCTCAACTGAATCTCATCACTACCCAAACATGACTCTCTCTAATTAGTTCACTTCCTCACTCTTTTCAATGCTATATCAAATCTTCTTTATTCTTCTCCAACCTCAAACTCTTTCTTACATCCCCCAGTCTCAGCAGATAACCTTCATAAACCTGATAGAAGCCATTAGACAGGAACAATTCTAACCCGATCTGCAAACCTACCTGCATCTGAGCACACCTTTTTCTCCTTCCATCCAGTTACAATGATGTCTCTCTTCTACCCAAGGTCCACGGCTCCACTGGTATTCTCCACCCAGTCTCCTTCTCATGAGGACATTTTACCACCACATACTCCTTCTCTTCTTACTTTATCTTTAACCTCTCCCTTCTGCTGATTTCTTCTCATTATCATTTAAAAGCATGTCTCCATGTCTTAAAAAAAAAACACCCCCCCCAAAACCCCACCACTTTGACACATTATTTTCCCTTCGTTGTCAAATTTCTTTAAAGAGTTATCTGGATTCACTGTTTCCAGTCTTAAATTCCATTTGCTCCAGGTTGGCTTCTGCCTTCAGCAATCCAGCTGTCTCAATGGAAGTTATTGATGAAATTTTAAATGTTTTCTTTCTAAACCTGAAACCCTCGGTATTGTCTCTTATCAGTAATATATACAATCACTTAGTTGCTCAAGCCAGAAATCTCCCTGCCTCACACTACCACACTACATCCAAAGAATTATCATATTTTTTATCATTCAACTGCCTACACTTATCCAAGTCATTCACTCCCATTGACACTGTCACTTACCACCCCTTTCAAGCCTACAACAGCTTCCTACTGTCCTTGTCCCCTCTCTTGCCCCCGATAATCAATCATTCATACTACATCCATAGCAATTTCCTAAATTGCAAAGTTCATCAACTAGGGGCAAAATTCTAGAGAAACAAAAGAGAATGAGATAATTAGTTTTCTGAGATTCAACAGAAATAAATGTTCTCTTCTGAGTAAGGGAAACAAGGCCATTTGGTGGAGCGCATGCCTTGTGAGTTTTGCATTGTTAATGTAATTGAACAAGGAGGCCATTAGATGAAATGCCTTGTTAGGCTATATAAGCAAACCAAAATCTCAACTACAGTCAATACATGTGAATCTGAGGAAATGAAATGTAAGGACAACCACTCACCAACAGCCAACTAGGTTTTCCTGAATAGAGCAGCCATTTAAGCTACAGCCAATCAAATAATTTCCACGTTGTGTCTCTGGGTTTTCTCTATAAAAACATTCCCTCCCATTGGTGGAGAATTTTAAAGACGTTTAACAGTGCATGATTTTGCTCTCTATTTTCAAGAGAGAGTGAAACTAGGATTAAAATTACTTTTAATTGTTACTTGGGTGCCAGGCTTTTGTGTCTCTGTCTGCATTTCATGACTGAACCATGATGTAGCTTGGCTTCATACAGGTTATGCATTTGAATCACATAAACCCAGTGCCCAGAACAAAGTAAGTGCTCCATAAATGGTGTTCATTTTCATGGTTTATTTTGCCAGTTCTGAAGGCTGGTTCTGGCATTTATTGCCTGGAGCCCAGCCCCAGTTAGTTTGGGAGGAATGAGGAGTAGGAATTTTGGTTCTGAGGTCAGTCTAGCCTCTGTTATTGCTCCCTCCAGATCCCACCTCATCTCTGGTTGACCTCTGTGGGTACCAATGACCCAGGCTTCACTTGGCATCAGCTGTTGCCACTGCCGCCTCGTGCAGCTGCCTTGAGAAGCAGCCCTTGGTCTGAGGCTTGCCCCAACTGAACCTGCATTTCGCTCATACTCCCCCAGACCTGGTGGTCGTTTTGCGTTCCCCTCTCTGGTTTTCCAAGAGTGAGTTTCATTTACTCCCAAATCCTCGATGCCAGTTACATAATTCCATGTTACATAAACCAAGGAACTGTGAGTGTGAAATGTACTAGTCATAGCGTTTGGCATGCTGTTGGCATCTCAGTGTTTCACAGACAGCCTGTGGCACGTTGGCTATTCCAGGAGTCAGCTAGATAAATGTTGCCAAAGGGAGCATCTACTGTGCATTCACATGCTTGATATTAGAATACAATGATGAAGCAATGCAGGACCCTTTTGATGACTCTCCTCTGTAAATGACTTTTTCTGTTACCTGACTAACTTCTAGTCCTGAATGCATTAAGAGGACTACTACTCTTTGGGAAATCAGTTTTGCCTAAGTTTCTTGCATTAACCACGAGGCTTCATTCCGTATCCCAAAAGGTGATCGAAGAATGTTTATAGACTACAAACTTGACCAGTAGAGTCCAGCAGTCCAGTATTTTAAAGCCCTGATGTATAGGCAAGGGGGAATTTAAAAAAAAAAGATAGAAAGAGAAGAGTAGGGTACAGAATGTACATGTGGTGAGCAGTGAGAGTTGCTTCCTTAAATGTACCTCGAGTGACTCATTGGCATCAGGCCCACAGGTTACATAATGTTTGCACAACGTGAAATGATTTTATTAGCTACCAAGCTTACTATGTGCCAGGCACTATGATTTATCCTTTACTGGTTAATTTATCCTGCTCTGCCCATTTTCCCTAGCCAGGAATATTTTCAATCAAGGGTATAGAATTTTTTGTGTGCCCAGGGTATGAATGGCTTGATATTTGAGAAGCACTTCCGGGATCCTCTTTGGTGATGCTGCTGTTTGAATGTATTGTTTTTCCTGAATTTTATTTTGTTGTCAATGAATGTTACTCATTGCTTTGTTACATACCCACAGGCTAGGTAGCTAATGCTTGCTTTACAAATTCAGTAAGGATGTGCTACTTTCCCAAACTACCATCTGAATAACATGTACTCTGTAATATGCAACTTGGTTTAGAATTAGGCTAAGGAATATATGCTTTTGTTTTCCTTTAAGAGCTTCACAAGCAAACTAGAGCTCTCAGAAGAATGCTTTAAAACAAATATAAACATCCACATAACAGAAACTTAGTACAGAATTCTGCATTTGATGGGCAGCTAACAGAAAGTAAAGAGCAGCACATGTTTTCAAATCACTAACACACGGGGCAAGATGAAGGTGGTTTGTAATACTTTGCAATAATTACTTAAGAGGAGTACTTTTTTTAGGAAAGTGAGATGCAAATTGGGTACAAGTGATTACAGAATCGGTACACATTTTTTTTTGGTATACGCTTTTTGATCTGTAGACTTTTTCCAACTACAAAAACATGTTTAATATTATAAAGGGGAAAAACACCTCAGGTTTACCTTTTTGAAGTATTTGTTTCTTTCAAAAACTTTTCTTTTTTAAATCCTCCCCTCCCCCAAGCGCACCCAAGGACTTTAAATTTATTGGGAGTTTCATATATACACTGAAGGAACTCTAGTCCCCTTGCTTTAAAACTTAATTGCATAGGGCACTTTAAAACATCATTCAAACACATAACTTTTTACAAGGTTGGCGTAAACGAGGACATGGGAGGGGCACAAAGCGTGGTTTGTGGATTGGGCTGACACCAAAACTTCCTTCAGTGTCAAAGGCTTTGATCTTAAGGCGAATGCCCTCAGTAGCAGCTGTGACCTATGACTGACATCCTCCGAAGGTGAGACCAGGTAGCATGGGGATGGCTGTCTGCATTCGCTTTTTACTTTTATATCTAATAGTTCATGATTTTATGTAATATTTCAGCTGAATGAAAAATATGTACCAATTTGAGTGATAACAGATTTTCTTGTGGTTTGACTCGACATTGTTTGGGTGAATGCAGGCTGGAAATATGAGTTTTAATTAGAGCCGGATGAGCTCTGAAATACCTGTGTGCACAGAGAGCTTAGAGGGTTTTCCAGAAAGATCTTGCATTCCCGGAGCTGATGTGAACTGTGAAACTGTTTGCTGTTTTCCCGTTTACAAGGCCCTGTGGTGTGGCTGGAGCACTGATGCACAGCCCAGTAACAAGGAATGCACTTGAACTGTGTCTGCCCCGCGCAGTGGCTGCCTGGCTGTCCACAGCAGCTGGGCTCTGCCGCTGTGGCAGTGGGGACTCCGCGGCGGTTTCTTTCACATCCTGACTTTGAGCCTTGGTAATTCGTTTCACATGACAGCTCACCAGAGCCTTGGGCCTCAGAACACATTTTACATTTGCTGGCTGGGGCAAAGCCTTTGATCGTTTGGTCAGCGAAGTGAATTAAGGGGTTTGTCTTTTGGTGATGTCTGTCTGCCTTTCCTTGACAGGCGTGTCTGCCATGTGCACGTGATCCAAGATCCACGTTCACAGTGCTTGAAAGGGGGTCCTCCTTGTTCGATCACGCGCCCTTCTTGTGCAGATGTTTTGCTCATACTTGAGTAATTTTGTCCTCTGGTCTTTCTTCCATGTCGTCTTTTCATGAGCCTTCTACCAGAGGGCCTTTGTATCCAAAGAGACACACAGGCCCACACGGATACACAAACACACACACAGATTGGAGTTTTGGGTCTAGAACAGGGGTCCTCAATCCCCAGGCCGCGACTGGTACCAGTACGTGGCCTGTTAGGAACCGGGTCACACAGCAGGAGGTGAGTGGCGGGTGAGGGAGCAAAGCTTCATCTGTATCTGCAGCTGCTCCCCAGCACCAGCATCACCACCTCAGCTCCACCTCAGATCATCAGGCCTTAGATTCTCATAGGAGCACCGGTCCGTAGTGCCAAAAAGGTTGGGGACTGTTGGTCTAGAGTACTGAATAGTAGAAATAGAATATGTAATAATAAAGAGAGCCCCAACAACCTTCTTTTAAAGAAGGCTAGAAGTGGAGAATGATTTGATTACTGGCTGGATCAGGAGATTATGGGACTCTGCTCTGGACTCTAGAGGAAAAGGAAGCAGAAAGTCTCTGTGGGCCCCAGGCCGAAGCTCATGGTATCATTTGGATGGTTTCAAGTTGTTCTTCAATTATTGTAATTGTAAAGTTCCCAGAATGAGGCCTGGCCCACAGTAATTGCTTTCTAGTTGTTAGCCATTATTACTCCAGCAGAAAACACACTTCAGGCACTGTACACTCAACCTGATGCTAGTAACAAGTGACGAGTGCCAAAATGTGTCCAGTATTGGCTGGAGTGATTGATGCTCCCATGAAGAAGTCAGGTTGCTACTGCCATTGGGGGCTGGGAGTCATGCGGGTGAACACCTCTGTATAAGGAATGGCAAGAGGCCCCGAGAGGAAGCTCGGCAGGACCATCTCTGAGCCCCTGTCCAGTTTGGCTTCTGTGACAGGTTCTAAGAGGCCCTTCTGGAGAAACGAGTGAGCCTGGAGAGGCAGGGCTCACAGCAGTCACAGCACTGTGCACTGGGTACTGTAGGTCCTATAGAAATAGAGTAGAAGGAACAGACAGCTGTGTGTTTTCTGCTTTGCCTGTCACTATGGCTTTCCTCTGGTTCTTAGCAGTAAGTCCAAGCACATTTCTGTGGGGTAAAACGACCTAGGAAATAGAAAACGACCTAGGAAATAGTCAGGACCTCCATTAATACGTAGTGCAGATAAAACCAAGTCCAGCAGGTCTTTGAATTACATCATTTTGTTATGAGGTGGATGAGATGCCATAGCAACTTAACTCTTGTTTATATCAATTAGCCTGGTTTCGTTATGCCGATTCACTTAAAGTCACAGAACCTATCAACACTGTTAAGGAAGGACTTCCTGTATACACGGAACAAGCAGAGAAGACTTAATTGTGACTCCTCCAAAATGTTTCTAGCATTGACCTGAATGCTGAACCTTTAACTGCCTGTTGGACATCTCCACGTGGACATAAAAACCCACCACGAATTTCACGTAGACAAAGCTGAACTGATCCTCCCGTGCAAAACCTGCCTTGCCACAGGTTCCCCATCTCAGCTAAGGTCAACTCATTTCTCCAGTTATTGGACCAAAAACTTTGCAGAAAGACTTCTTTCTCCCACAGCCCTTATCTAAGCAGTGAACAAAACCTGTTGGCTCTACCTTCATAATGTACCAAGAATCTGACCTCTTTTCATGGCTTCCATTGCTGTGATCTGAGCCACTATCATCTCTTGTCTGAATTTAATGATTAGGTCAAGTTTTTGATATGTGAGAAGATCTGGTGCTGACATAGAAGGTACAGCCTGGAGAAAATTAAATCACACAGATTGGGAATTTAGGAGAATCTTTCCTTCTTTCTAAGGAGAAAAGGCAGAGGAGTGACACGACAGCTAAGTGACCCGCTGGGAAAATAAAAGCCTCGTTCAGAATCACCATGAGACTTTTAAAGCCCTGACATATGTAATACGTGACCTGAAAATTGCTGGCATAGCTGCAATGTATGTTCCTTTCCATCACTCCAAACCTTTGATTTTTTTTTTTCCACAAGGACCTTTTAAGAGTGTTCTTGGTTTGGTTTGGTTTGGTTTGATTGAGTTTTCATGGGGGTAGAAATTAGTGGGAGGGCAAGAAAAACACATTGAATTCCAAATTTAGATCAGCTCCATGTAAGATAGGAGCAACATGCCTAAAAGAGCGATAGAATATATAACCTGAAGCAAATGATCAGAAGCTGGAGATGGCTGTGAGGATGTATAGACACACCCTGCTCCCCGCATTCAGACTTTGCCTAGGGCATGGAAAGCAGTTAATGTTTTCTACACAATAAGAGGAATGGCAGCCCTCGGTAACGTCCGAGCAATGAATATATTTTTTCGTAATGTAAATAAAATTATGACTTAAAATGGCATCTCCTATCAAAATCAAAAACAACAAAAACCAGTTTGACCCAAACAATAACCTCTCCTCTAGCCTCAGACCCTGCCCTCCTCAATCCCGTCGATCTTCACCTCTGCTCCACATTAACTAGTCAACGATTCTCATGGCTACAGCTGGACCTTATTAATACCAGCAACTGTTTCATCTCTGCCTCTAATCGCCCTCTCTGAGAATTCCAGGATGTTAACCAGACTTACTGTGGTGATCACATCACTATATATATATAATCATTATGTTCTATACCTGAAACCAATACAATGTTATATGTCAGTTATAGCTCAATTAAAAAGAAGAAATAAATTCCAGGTTCTAAAGAGACAGATTGAGATCAAGAACACAGGAGGTACTTATCTTTACAGCCTCCCTGCTCTGGGCCTACACTCTATGGTTTACCAGTCAACTGCTTTACAATGACTGAGTTTCTCTCTTGTCTCTCTACCAGTCTTCTGTCATGCCAATATTGCAAACTGAAACCCCAGACCTCTACCAGGCTCCACTCTCTTTCTGCTCTTGAAAATCAGCATTTAAACACACTCAAGTCAGCTGTCTCGGAACAAAAACAAAACAAACAGACAAAAGGAAAAACCATGCAAATGTCCTTGACTTCCCTTCCCAGCTATCATCTCTACTTTCTAGTCTCAGCTAAACTTTTCCAGAGTGGCCTCCGTTTGCAGCCTCCATTTTCTTACCTCTTTTTCAAGGTTCTCAGGAATCACTTTGGTATGAATCCAGTGGGCACTTTTGGTTCTTGTCATCATTGCATAACACCTGTCCCATTGGTCACGCCCTTGTGCTTAAAATAATCTCTTCTCCTGACTGCTTTAACATAGCACTGCCCTGATTTGTTTGGATATTTCCCTTTAATATTCTAATTGCTTATTTTGTGGAATCCTCTCTCTTTGATCCTCAAGATATCCTAGCATGTCCTTCATCCCTCTCAGTTTTTTCTTTTCTCTATATACCCTCAGAAATGTCATCCATCATCGTTAGTTCCTGAACATGGCCCTCAAGATACATACATCTCCACTTTGGATCTTCCGAGACGTTTGAAGACAAAATGTCCCCATGAATTCTCCTTTTCCTTCACAAGCAGACTCCTCCTATTATCCTTAAATCCAGTCGTCCATCCTAGACATTTAGCTGTCTTCTCCCTTCTCTCTTTCTCATTCTTCACATCCAAAAAGTCACCAAGTTCTATAGTTTTTACCTCCCAAATATTTCTTGCATCCACCAACTTCTCTCCATTTCCAGGGCTAATGACCTTAGCTTGAAGCCCCCATTATCTCTTTCTGAATTGTTGCCCAACTCATCTGCCATCCCCATTCCCATCTATTCTCAAACCAGAGTAACTTTGGAAAGGTGAATAGGACCAACTAACTCGCCTTCGCAAAATATGTCAATGGCTCCCCAGCGACCCAGGCATAATGTTCTAGTTCCCTGAAAGGGTTCAAGGGGGTCTTTCTCAACAGGCTTCAGTTGGTATTTCCCTTTCTGTTCATCTTTAGCTTCTATTTTTTTTCACTGAACATACATAACTTATGTGACTTAACAAGCTATAACAAGTGGACTGGCCAGAATGAAGTAAGGCCTGCAAGGAGATGAGTCATCAAAGGCCTGGGAAGAGGATCAGGAGCCGGCAGCATCACAAAGGAAGGGTGATGTTTTAAGGAAATGGTGAGGTTAGCATTATAATATGCCTTGGAGAGATTAAATAACTTGAGGACTGAAAAGAGCTCCTTGGATTTGGACTTTTGGAAATCCTAAACGTTAGTAACCTCTAGGTTAGAGGTAGAGTGATCTGTGAATTTTTTAAGGTAAAAGCCAATAGTAGCAGGCTGAAGAATCAGGAGAGGGCAGTGAGGATCTTCAGTAAATGCCACTCCTCTGATATGCTGTTGAGTGATAGGGCATTAGGAAATGAGCAAGTAGGAAAAAAGAGATTAAGATGCTATATGCAGAAGTTCAAGGGTATAGCCAATGTCAGAATTTCCAGCTTCTGGCAGATACAAAAAGGAATTACTAGTACAGTGGGTGGGAATAGCCAGGAGATGTTTACACTGAATGTAGCTACAAATATATTTACAGGTGTGGAACAGGAAGTTGAGGCATTTTCTACCTATAACCTCAATTTTCTTTTTAATATTGAAGGGAAGGCAAGTTCATGAAAGCAATAGCCTTACTGAATACTGATATACATTTATATTTAATAATTAAACATAGAAATATTTTAAAACAATAAAAGATGTGCACTGTTTATTAGAAGACAATTACCTTAATTATATAAAGAAGTTGTTCATGGAAGGATTTTGTTTTGGTTTGCAACTTTGGTCTTGGAAATGCTAAGAATTTATAAAATGTGATATAAAATTATAAAAATTAAATCTTACCAAGAGAAGAAAAGATTTTAGATAGTTTATATAAGAATAAGTCCAGGCCAAGAATTATCTAAATATGGATATATTAAAATAGATAATAATTTCCACCATTTTCCTCCATATTAGAATCGGTCTACGTTTTAATGTTTTATTGTTTCCATTTATACTTATCTCTCAAAATTGGCACATTATTAGGAGGAATTCAAAACCGAAGACATGTTAATATTTAAAATACCTTATTGAATACAGAATTCATTCCCATAGGAGTAAAAATGGAAAGATATCCAGAAGAAATTGAAAAGGAAAAAAAAAAAAAAACCTTTAGTGAAACTACTTTCCCAATTTTATTTTGATTTCTTTTCAGCTTTTAAAAGTAGATTAATATGGAAAAAATAAAGCACGAGGCTGGAGAGAAGAGACACAATTTTTCTTCTTCAGTGTCAGAGAAATAGCTTTCCCTGTTCCTACTAAATTGGAACTAAGCTCATAAGATGAAAATAAATGACTAATTTCTTGGGAAATAACCTTCAGGGAAAGATTCTTTTGGCCCAATAACTGCTTTTCTTAAACTCCGGTTGACTTAACCTCATTCTCAAGGCCTCTCTTGTCCGTCCTTTTGGTGTGCCCTGTTGGTGTCAAGTGCACCTTAAAAGTCTGTCTCACCATTTGCTACCCATCTGGGAAATGTTTTCCTTCTCTCATATAATTTTTTGGAAGGAATAAGTCAAAATGTGATTGTGCTTTCTTAATTTCTCTTTTAAAAGCTTATGTCTAACATCCAAGATCTTTTCTACTGAAACCTAAAAAATATTACTGTAAAATTTCATAAAATGTTTCTACCCGCTCTGAAAAAAAAAAAAAACCTGATAACCCCCTGAAAGATTTTTAAATAAATAACTGGATATTAATTTTAGGTTTTTTTCTTTTTGTTGAAATTATATAAAATGATGCTTCTTAAGGTCATTTGTATAAGAACTTCAAATTTTGATGAAATAAACTGAATGAATTTTAGAGCAGAATGATTCTCCTTCCACTTCTGACAAAGACCGAGTTCATTTCAAAGCTCAACTCACATGATTTTTGCCAAGTTACCTATTCAGAAGAGCAAGGCTGGTCCAAAGTACAGTATCTAGGCCCATGATTTTTTCTTTTTACATTTTTTTCCTGCAGTGGATAACTTTTTCCTTTTCTTCCCCGAAAACAAGACCTTAACTTTTCTATGCACATATGTACAAACATACACATGTAACATATGCACAAACATACACATGTAACATAAAATGAAACATCTAAAGAGAAAGTAGGGCCCAGGGTCCCGGAACTCTTCACGATATCTTCTCTCGTTTCGTGATATACAAAAACAAAAAACAAAACAAAAATAAAACAACAAAAAAAAAACCCACTTCAGAATGAGAGGAGAGCTAATCTTTGGTCTCCTCACTTCTTCATTCCTGAAATTTCTTTCTTGCTGCAGAACACCTCCCTTTACTGCTGACTCCTCCGCTAGTGATGCTGGCCTGCTCAGGGCTCACTCATGCAACACGGATATGCTCAATCCACACTTATCCTTCCAACAGTTGCCCCAAACCACTACCTGCACCGCCATCTGAAAAAAAAAAGCTCATTCCCTCAGCTCTGGAAGTCTCAGCTAGACGTTTGGAGGGACATAATGTAAACACATTCCTACTGAGTTTTAAATGAGTGATATAACCTTGCCCGATGTTTGCAGATTTTAAAATTTATGTTTACAAATTTTACAGAAGATAGATTTAAGCTGGTTTATGAAATTTCAAATTATATGTTGAAGTGATATATTCTAGGAAGGCCTTTTTTGGTCTCCCCTAAAATGATACACGTAGAAGACTATTTATGTGTTACACTGACCTGTCTTGGTTTCTGCCTGAGAACTGGAATGGATCAAATCCCTAAGCCTGTTTCAGGACCAACCCAGTGTTCCTGATCAAACATTGTAATGAAGTCATCCCATCACTATGGAGACAGAGACGATGGCTGCCCAGCTCTCTGGTCGTTATATGCCCAGTGTCCGCAGGCTCAGGGAAGAGGTGGGAAAGGATGTAAGCTAAAGCTCAGAAGGGCTTTTCTCAGTTCGCCATCACCCAATCCCCACTGGAAACCACATTCCCCTGCCTTTTCCACCATTATAGTTCCAGAAAAGGTGGGGAGGGTGGGTATCCCTTAAGAAGCAAGAAGATAATAATATCAATAGCTGACATTTTTAGTTACTGCTTACCATGTAACAGGCACTATTCAAAGTGCCTTTTATATATATATATATATATATATATATATATGTGTGTGTGTGTGTGTGTATATATATATATATGTATATACATATATATATATATACACACACACACACACATACTAATATATATACTAATTTGTTCAATGTTCTAAACAAATCCAGAGTTAGATATTATTAGTATTCTAGTATTACAGATGAGGAAACTACAGCATGGAAAGATTAAGTCACTTGCCCAAAGTTGCAGAGCTTGGGAAAGGCAGGAGTTGAATGCAAGCTCCAGATCTACACTCTCACTCATCATGCACCTTACTTCCCTTGGCCTAAGGCCCACAGAGAAAGAGCTGGTCTTGCCTGGTCCCTGGACACCTTAACCAGCCTTCTCTGGGGTGCGGCCACCCCCGCCCAGACCTCGGGCCATTGTGTTTATGCCCAGTGCTGAAATCTGTCCTAATCAACTGCCTCCACGTGCAATGGTTCCACTCAACGAGGCCTTTCTGTTTCTGCAAACCCTCTTTGTGGGTCCCCTGGGAACATATGGTTGCCCGACATGCCACGTGCAGTCCACGGCGACCAGAACCCACCAGTGGCTGACCCTTCTGGATGCCATCTCCACCTATGGGGCACCATTGTTCCTGCACCATACTGGACTTGCAGTCAAGCACATTTAAAGCTTCTCCTCAAACTAAGCCTCTTGCTTTCATCTTAATATCCTCAGGAGCTTACACAGCACTAAGTCAATAAATGCTATTTCGAAGGTAGATTGCTCATCATATTTCAGCTCCAACAAATGAGGCTGAAAAGATTTCAGAATTAGTCCTTGGACCCCTCCATTCATTTCAACTCCTATGCCTTTTTAAATGTTTTTGCATTATCTTTCTCTGGTACACAATAAAACTTATCAGTCACTCTTTTGACTGGGCACACTGACTCTAGATCTCTTTGGTTTAATATTCCTAACAGTTTACTTGTAGGTGCAGACTGGAATTCATTGTGTGTTTTGTTTTTCAGATTGTTCGGTAAGATTATTCCTGGTACTGACCCTTGAAGAATGTTGCCGAGGAGTAGCTGCCTCCTCTGTCGACTCTGTCTCTTGTCCCCTCGTCAGGGGACATAATGAAGCTGGCTTCTTTTCCCGTTATGCTATTATGATTCGTAGACAGACACACATTTCTTTTTAACTGCTTTGGTATAGAACTTTCTCAAGAACCTACATGGAAATCTACATAATGACTGGCTTGCTCCTTTTGGGGGTATCACAGTAAAGGAGACTATCGGCTAACTGTAAGCATATTTCTTGAATTACCAGAGTATAAATAACCGGTAATGCTATTTTTCCCCCTCAAGCTTTACTGCTGAACACATAGGGCAAAAGGACTTAATATTGCCTTTTGACAGGCTACATTCACAATGCAGATCTTATTCTCTGTGAGTCAATCGTATGTGAAAGCCCTCATATATTAAAACTAAACATATCTTTTTCAGCCTATCGATTTATCCTGACATAAGCAGTTGCCAAGAAAACTATCCTAGTGAGCATTAAAAGAATAAGCAAGAGAAATAATTAAAGAAATTATTTTAGTAAAGTCGAAGGGTATAACAAGAAATTATCAGTGCAAAATGGCTCTCCCAACTTGGCAGTGGCAGGTGAAATCTGTAATGAAAATTTTGCCTTCGTGCAACAGACTGGCTTTCTCCCCTGACCAGCCGTGCTTTTTGAAGTGTTTCATGTACCACAAAATACATAATAAAGGGTAGTTAAATTCACTCTGAACCCCAGCTACATGACTATGACATATTTGGAGGTAACTGTGAGGTGCATTCCTGAATAGGGAGCAATGCTTTCTAAATTTACAGTCTGATTTCCTGCTGCCAGTTATGACTGCCAAATGCTTCTGACAGTGCGGCCAGTTTGTGGTGTCCCTAAAAATCATCAGCAATTTGAAAACATTAGCGCCCGGCAATAGTCATACTTTGCAATGATTGCCTGTATTTATCACCTTAGTTTTCCAGGGTATAAACTGGAAAAAAAAATCGATGAGAAAAATTAAACTTCTCTAGCAGCAGGGAAAATGTGGAGTTGAAAAGCAAATGTCTGACAGGAACTCAGTCCCCTCTCTGTATTGTTCACAAATTAAACAATTTAAGCTCTGGGGCTTATGTGGCTACGTAGAAGAAAACTAATGTCACTATGTTTCCTTTCTCAAATACTTTGTATTTTGTCTTCACATTTGCAGAGTATTTTGATATTAGGATACGGTGGTTATGTGGTGAGACTGAAAATAATGAGAAGTTCATTGCTTCATTCAACAAATATTTACTATGTTCTGCTCTGCGGGATGAACCATGCCTGGGAAAGCAGAAGTGGACAAGACAGGCAAGGCTTCTGCCCTCAGGAATCTTACAGTCCACTAAGGCAAATGAGAAGAAACGCGAGTCTTAAGAGAGCACAGATCGGGGCAGGGAGTAAGTGTAGACTTCTCTGATGAACGAGAGTGGATCTGATACCTGGAAAATGGACATGGGCAACGCCAACTGTGAGGTGGGGATTTACTATGCATTTGGGGCAGAGGAAGAGCAGTGGGGCCGCTGCAGCTGGACCTGCAGTTTCTGCAGAGCAGAGGCGTCAGCGGAGGAGGTGAGAGACATCAACCGCGCTCTGTTCCCCACTTGTGCACCCTGGCATGTGGCTGCCCCCCACCCACGAACATGTTTTTCACCACACGAAAGTAGCCAACGCTTACCAAGCATATCCCATGAGTATGTTCAGTCCAGAATAAACTGTTTTCACATAAAGACCCCAAGATTTAGTGGTTTAAACAACCTAGAAGTTTTGTTTTCTCTTATGTAACAGTGTAAGTGGTCCCCAGTCTGGTAGCATGGCTCTGCCACCTTCGACGTGCTGGCTAATCTCTGATTCAAGGCTACTCCAGTGGTTTCTATCTCTTGGGCTTCGAGAACAGGGATGGGACCCAGGAATGTGCATGCACCCCTGTAGGTAGGGCAAGAAACACAAGTGGCATGCATCACTTGTCACTTCCCATTTGTGAGAACTTAGTCATATGGTAACATCAAGATTCAGGGGAGACCGAGACACGTATTCTGTGGCTGGCAGCCATGTGCTGTGCTAAAACTATCACCCAAGAGAAGAGGGCGGATGTTGGTGAACATTCAGCAGCCCATGCCACAAGGTAGGGTAGGGATAGAGGGGCAAGATGATGGCAGAGAGGCTGGCAGGAACCAGATCACACGAAGCCTTGTTTACAGCAAAAGAAACCGTGTTAGTGATTTTAAAAGTGTGGTGGCAGATTATTATCAGTTTTTACTTGCAGAAAGTGCTTTCCAGAAAAGGCATGACCAAGGTAGACACAAGCCAAGATTCCCCAAGGATTCTCCCATTTAATTATTGTATGTCCTTGTTTACCGACAACCTAAATTCTGCATTCAGAGGACACATATCTGAGTCCTACGGTCTCTGAAGCAATTGTCTGAGAGGTTATATTTCAACAGAAAGGTTTTTGTAGATGCAGACAGAAACCTGAAATATCCTGGATTATTCAGCTTTATACTGTTGGGGACCTTAGTCAGACTGTGCTCCAAGTTTACATACAGTCACACAGGTCCCAGTAAAACACACGACTTCAGGTGCAGAGGAGGTTGCACCAGCACATTCATATCCATAGATACAAATGTGGCCCCTGCATCCTGGCCGTCGGAGACCGAACTATCCTCAAGGGCGCCCCAGCCCTACAAGCAGCCTTTCTGAGCAGCGTCAGCTCTTGCCATAAATATGAGGTCCATACACATGGCGTTCAGGCCCTGAGGAGAAATGCTACTAAGAACCAGCACCTCAAATTCTGTGTATACTGAACACATCGAGGGTGAGGACTTCATAGCTGCTGTCTGAGTTGGTCCAGTGTATAGGGACGGGACTTGAATCCAGGGAACACTTTAGAAAGCCACCTATCTCATACTCATAGCCTTGGCAGAATTCCACCCCTGATAAAACCAACCAACAAACCAACCAATCAACCGACCAACCAAACCCCCCAGCAATAGCAGTAGTGGTCTCATGCACCTATGGTGAGGCAGCCAGGATTAAACCCAGTTCTGTCTGGTACCAGATACATGCTCATTTCCCTGTGCCCTGTGTTACTTACTTAATTAGTAGGTTTTCCCTTCAGATTATCCATTTTCTAAATTGGTTCAATGAACTAGCTTTGGGAGATTTGTGTAAACTATACTTATATGTATTATACTGATCGATACCATCTAAAGTGATTTTTTCAAAACCTACCTAAATTTGCATACAAATCATTGGCTATATCCTATCAAGGACATTAGAAAATTCTGATGATCTTATTTTTTAAAAATGGCTTGTGGTTCACTATAAAATCATTTTTATTATGATAGGACATCATTTCTTTTAAGATTTCAATGAATATGAAAATACAGATAAGCCACATTGGTGGTTTTCATTTAATTATTAATGGTAGGTGTTATCAATGGATTGATTAATAATTAATTTAGTTCTGGTTAATAATTATTAATTTAATTGAACAATTATCAGAGTTAAAACTTGAAATGGTACTCAGCATGGAGGAGTGATTTAATAAAAGTCAAACCTAATGAGGATAGTTAAGAGAATTACGACTAAGCTTCAAAAACATCACTGTGGCTTCTTTCACTCTGCATAGTGTTCCTGAGATTCATCCATGTCGCTGCGTGTGTCAGTGGTTTGTTCCTTCCCATTGCTAGGTAGTGGTCCACTGTATGGATCTACCTTTGGTTGTTTATCCATTTACTTGTCGAGGGACTTACTGATGGTTTCTGTATTTGGATGATTACGAATAAAGCTGGTATATCTATTCACACACAGGTTTTTGTGTGTACACATGTTTCCGTTTCTCTTGGGCAGACCTCGGCAAGTGGAGGTGCTGAGTCATGTGCTAAAGTGCATGTTTAACTTTGAGAGACACAGGCAAACTGTTTTCCAAGGTGGTTGTATCATTTTGCATTCTCATCAGCAATACACAGGGTTCTGGTTGTTCTACATTCTCGCATCACTCAGTATTGTCAGTCTTGAATTTTAGCCATTTTGCTAGGTGTATGGTGGTGTCTCATGAGGTTTTGGTTGGCATTTCCCTGATGACTAGTGCGGTTGAACATCCTCTCATGTACTTGTTTGCCATCCTATAGCTTTGCTGAAGTGTCTATTCTGATAGCTCGTAAATTTTTAATCGAGTTGTTTATCTTCTTCTTATTGAGTTGTAAGAATTCTTTATGTAATTTGAATAATGCAAGTCCTTTGTCGGACATGTGTAAAAACGGGGACTTGCCCTGGCTTTGAAGAAAAGAGCTAGACCTATGTTACTTAAGTCAGTCTCTTAAGTCCCCCACTTCCAGGGCCCAAACGGCCCCACTGTGAGGATTTCTGTGACTTGTACAAGCAAAATTGAGGGCACATTTCAGTGCAAGAAATGTATACTCATCCAGATATATATATCCACACATGTGATAATTTGTTGTCAACACACAATTTCACTGTAAATAAATCAGCATCTTGGCAGCCTCTCCTAATTATAGGGAAGATGCCACATTTCCATCGGCGCTGTCCCCTGACCATACAGTGTCACCGTGGCAGCACCCCCAGATCTGTCTCTGTGTGACCACGCAACACATCTCACACCTGACCTTGGTCAAAAGGCCGAAAAGCGATCCACCACACCTTAGATGAGTGTTTCTACCCTCCTTTGGCAAAGATGACCATTTTTACTTCTCTGCATGCAAAATGAAATGAAAATATCAAGTCAACTATTTAACAAGTAGGTTCATTGGCAAGTGACCATGTAAGAAAAAATACCTCGAAAACTTTTTTTTTCACATAAATTTGATCAGATTTCCCCTAATCAGAAAATCATGGTCTAGTGAAAGTATCAACATTAGCAGTAGTTAGTGTGCATATTTTAAGTTACTTCTTACAATAACTAGAGGTAAAAATAAATACTAACTCCCACGTTATAAAAAGACTGCCCTCAAACTATATGTCATTTTCATTGCTGCAAACAGGGCATTACAGGTGCTTTTCTGATATTTTTCCTCCTCAGGGATTCAAATTTTAAACTTGGGTTATAAAGAATGATAGCTTAAACTTTAGAAATATTTTTCTTACTTTTACTAACGGGTAAACAAAATCCTGGGGAAGGAAGTGCTTTTTCCTGAAAGCTCACTGCAAACTAGGGTATTATAATCTAGTCCTGGCTTGTTAGTCATTATGTTTAATCGCTCCTGGACCACAGACCATAGTTGTTCTGATTCGAATCTGCGTAAGCTATAATTAACTTGACTTTAAAAATGTAAGTTTTGTTTAGCACCTGTACTTTTAAATTTGTGTCCCAAAGACATTTCAAAGAGACATCTTCCACCATGGCTATGGGTTGAAAAATACAGAGAACACAGCTCCTAAGAACCTAAGAGTTTGGTATTTTTTTAATAACAAAAACTGATTGATCCTGAAGGAAGTGGAAAAAAAGGAGCCTTAGAAAAAAACGTTAATACATGCATATTTTTGGTACATTAAAGACTCCAGCGTGCTAATTCGAGCACTGTTTACTTTTTGTATATAACAGGATTGCTGTTTTCAAGGGAAAAAGAGAAGACATATTCTGAGCGCCAAAAACTACTTATCCGTGAAGTCTGAAATACCATTATTATTATTAATTCTTACGTCTAGCATCTGTGAATAGCTTCTTATAAGAGAAAACCATGTTGGGTCAGCCGAAGGCCAAAAATAATGAGCTGGCCTCCTGCCTTTGTGTATTGAGTCAAGTAGCTGCCAATTAATAAAAGTGATTTTGTTTTGTTACTGGGATAATTTTCAGAAAATGAAAACAAACAGTTGTTGGTGCTCTTCATAAACTTCCAATGGAAAAAAATATATATTTCTCACAAGTTTAGAGACTGTACCATAAGGAACCAAACAATTACGAGAAGCTACCCGGTGTCTTTCTGTGGTTTAGCAAAAGGGCCAAGTCGGAAGGAAAAGACATTCTTGGCATTTTCTAAAGCGAGATAAATACAGAGAAGAAGTATAGATGAAAGATAGAACTGCTTTCTCCAGCCCCTGCCAGATTCCTCGACTTTTTGGCACACCGATTTAATTTGGCAAATGTAGCAGTAGCAAATCTTTTCCATGAAAAAGAGCAGCATATATTTTATTTTACCATATTGTTTGTGCATTTTTGACCCTACAAAACTGTCTCTTTTTTTCAGAAAGGGATTCTTTCTGCAGAGTTGGCTGCCATTTCGTTTATTTGAAGCGGATCATTTATCATCGAAAAAAAGCTGCGGGGCAGAGCTACTGTTGAACAGCGCCAACAGACCTACAGCTCGGCAGGAAAAGTGCCTTTTTCAAAGACCAAAAGATGCTTTAACATGTGCCAACAGCATCTTATGCCAACCTAATGCCTTGATATCCAAACCTATTTAAATATAAGGAATCCTGGATTGTACAGTTTAGACAAGATAAACTCCCAGGCCTGTCGTATTCTTTTATTTGTGATCAGAAAAATGGTGACGTGTAGCATGATGTGCCTAATGTTGGTAACATGATTATGTTTAAAAAAAGAAAAACTCTCCAGCCCAAAATCTAAGTTTCTTGGACTCCAATGCTTCTTAACCCTAAAATATTTTTCTTATCTGGAGGTGATTCTATAGTAATCTTACTAGGATATGTAAGTAACAATCTCTAAAAATACAATGTTGAGGAGCAAGAATCAAGGTTATGGTTTTCAGCTTCACCCAACTCAGGAACAGAGGCTCATACCTGACAGGTCATTTACATAACCTGGACGGAAGTGACACTTTGTTTTTACCTTTCGTTCGTTTCCTCTAAACTAAACAAAAATAAAAGATTAGGGTACTTGTTGCTATGAAGTTTCTGCTTGCAACGTGATGGATAAGTTTTTGGTTTTTAAACAGCCAAAAATTCAAGCAGACTTTGCATAGTTGACAGTGACTTCAATATATAATTGTGCTAATGTTATTTGCCATCTAGTTGTACTCTTTCTTAATCATTAAGTAGCGGCTAATTTAAAGTGAGGAAAAAGTATTAGCTTTGTGTAAGTGCCAGATAAATCCTGTGGTTTCGATTTAAAGTTTGGAGCCAGCAGTGACAGATATAAAAATAAAAATCTGTAATTTGCCAAGTTTAAAATCCCCAAATCAACATGTGAATGCTTCACAGGTTTACAAGTGCATAAAATGAAGACTGCTTTGCATAGATTTAAAATAGTGAAGGAGTGTCTTTTCTTAAATTTAGGTTGACAGTATAATAATACACCATTTAATCACACCATTTAATCAAAGTATTTCAGAAAAAAAAGAGCCAAAAGTTACTGTTTAAATTTCAGGATGCTAAATCCATACCAGCAATTGGCTATAGCTAGTTCTGGAATACTTTCAATAAAAACTATAAATAATTACCTCTCACATTTTATAATTTACATCCATTTAACTCACAAAGCTTGCCTTATGAAAGGGTTCTTTAATAAAATAATAATAAATAAAGCTAGCCAAAGCTGTTAATTTTAACAAACAAGGTACAACATTTTAGAATCATTGGGTAAAATGCCCTCTGTGCATCTTAGAAAGACTTGGAATGATAACCTCACAATAAAAGTATATATAATACTAAGATACACTAAATAACAGCATGATAGTAAAAAATAGTGAGTGTCAACTGACCTAACAATTTCTCATGTCCATTGGTCCAGACATCTAAATCATGGCTTGTCACATTAGTGTATACCCTTTTTGGTGCCTTCCCAGCTCACCAGGAATGTTCTTCACTGTCCTTGTACCTCCAGTTCTAAGCCTAGAAAGCCGTTTTGTAAAATAGCACATTGTTTGCTTGTCCACAGTTTGGACTAGGGGTGGGGACTTTTCCCAAACTGGGCCAAGCAGATTCCTTTCCCTGAGATTTTTTTTTTTTTAATTGTAACTGAGAAAACTATATGAGGCCCCTCTGGGTGACAGGAAAGTAAACTGCAGAAACAGCAGAGAAAACTGTGGGAAAATAGAGAGAGAGAACTCATGGAAAAAGAATAAAATGAAACAGATACAGAAAGGAAGAGAGAGGACAGATGAAAGAAGATGATAAAAACCTTTGAGTCCCTGTCCTAGCACCTTCTTAGCTCTTTGTTGCTTTCTGGCCCATGTAATCTGTCAGACATCCATGATTCCTCTTCGATGCCTCAGCCTGTCTGAGTTATTTGTGTTGCGTGCAATTTCTTGAATCCTCATGGATCCTGCATCCCTTCTGTGCAACTTTGTACACATCACTTAGACTACTGAACTTAAAGCTTCTCAATCTTTAAAATGGGGGCAGTAATGCCTGCATCACAGGGTTATTGTGAAGAAATAAGAAATAAAGCATCAAGCCTAGCAGCGAACACTCAGTAATTGGCTGCTTATTTTAAAAAGAGATTATCCTACAATATACATTCTATAAAATATACATAGCTATTTATATTAACTATTTGTTAGTCTAAGGAAAGCACTGAAATCTCTTATTATTCAGCTTACTATTCTAATATTTGTTAATTATTCACTGAATGGGTGACTCCAAATTATTTGGTGAAATTTGAAAGAGGAATGGAATAAAGATATAGTATATGGATTCTCCACACAGGCAGGACCTGCCCTTAAATGCACCACTCCCAGAATTCAGGTGGAGTGGGCAGGACCAAGAGTCTCATAATCCTTGCAGGCCTGGTCAAAAACAAGTAAGTGGACAAAATAATTATCAAGTGTGCCGAATACTATGAAGGAAATCAACAGCGCTAAATGAAGAGTGACAGATGGATAACCTACTTTAGCCCAAGAAGTCTGAGAAAGCATCTTGGAGCCGATGCATCTAAACTAAGGATGAAAACAGAAGAGTTTGCAGACAGAAAATGTCTGCCTAGAGGCCATAAGGAAAGGTAATGATATATCAGTTAATATTAGTTAATTTTGTTAATATTAATGGTATTTTATTCTGTGTATGTGTGTGTGAAAAATTAGCCCTAATTTTTAGAATTAAGAAAATTAAAGCTAAAAAAACCTGAACACATGAACTTTGAACTTAATTTCAACCCTTTTCACCTATCTATAACAAGTTTCTAAACCCACCTTTGGAAAATATAGCTACCCTTCTAAAAATCTGGGTAAAGACAGAAATATACATAATTAAAATAATGACAAAATCATCTGGTTTTAACTTCATATACTATAACTCTTACTAGTAATAATATTTAATTGGTATATATTAAGACTATGCAAAGGACAGCAAGAGATCCTGGAAAACGATGAAGACCAAGGAGAGAAACAGACTGCTTGGGATGTCTTTTCAAGAGAGGATGTGCAGGCTGTGACAGGAAGGACAGGCACCATTCCACCGTGAAACCACTGTGTTCTCTGCCAAGTCCTATTCCCCTTTGTGCCTCCCCAGACAGCTGCTCTGCCTCATAAAGCAGTTTCTCAGCCAGGCTGAGTCCTTCAACACAGCTTTAAACACTGGGGCTCACACCCATCCGCACACGTGCCTCGGAGTCAGTCCTTCAGATTTATCTGTCAATGAGAGTTAAGGAAACAGACTCTGGAACTGGATTTCTTGGGTCCTTATGATCTGGGTGATGTGTGGCAAGTTACTTAACCTCTATGAAACTCAGTGCCTTTATATGTAAAATGGAGATAATAATTCTCATCTCACTGGATAACAGAAAAGATTCAGTAAAAGACTGTGTGTGAATGTGCTTGCAGAATGTTATCCGGCACACGTGAAGCTGAATAAATGAAAAATTTGTTACTTTATCATCTAGCTCTTTTGCTACACTTTACATGCAGCTCTCTCTTTCATCTTTTCTCCCTTTTTAGCTTTCAAGAGGGGAGGGAAATCTATTTTGCTGGAGGTGGGGTTGTGACTTAGTAGAAGAAAGGTGACTTCATTGTAGTGAAGTGGAGCTGGCATGGATAAAGGAGACAGGAGTCCTATTTAAAATACTATCTTTGTGATCATGGTATCTCTCCTGCCAGGGGCCTTTCCAATGCTTGGGACTATGCATGCAACCTAAATTTAAATATAATCTTGAAGACAGGGTAAGAAGCAACGCCAAACCAAATAAGGTTCAGGTCTGCCACCAACCCCAAAAGAATGGAACTTGCAACTGGAATTAAATTAAGTTGCGGACAATAGAGATTTTTCATTTGGAGGAGAAAATAAAATACTACCTTCAAAGTTGTAAGCTTTCAAAATAGGAATATAAAATCTGAGACAGTATGCCAGACCGCTGGCCAATGCAATTAATTTTATTGCCTTTGAAAGGCTATCAAAGAATATGTTACATGGTTGTCTTCTAGAACAGTGCTTCCTAAGCCTTTTTCCGGTCAACAGAAAAACAGCTAATGTTTATAAATGGACAAAGCAACGTGGCCTGGGAGCAACTGGTCTGGGGCCTTTTCTTGCTCTGTCTCTCCCAGCAGCCAAAAGGGCTAAGGACTTGCTGGTCAAAGTGTGGTTCCAGAAAGGGAGCAACAGGAGCACCTTGTGCTTGTTAGAAATGCAGAATCTCAGGCCTGACACGGGATCTACTGGCCCAGAATCTGCATTTTAACAAGATTCCCAGGTGATTCGTGTCCACAGTACAGGTAGAAGAGCACTGAATAAGGAGTACACGCTAACATACGCTTAGAAAAAGAAATCAATACTGAAATACTCCTTCTATGACTGCCTTTATTACCTATTCCAATTTGATAGTTTTAATATTTTCTACAAAGTTGATTTAGATGTATGTTAAATATGTGTTAAATGTATACATGTGATTTATTTTTATACCCATGTAAAACTTTTTATATAAATTGCTAAAAATCTTGATTTGAGATCAGAACATGTGATCACTATAACTTTCCTAAGCCCTTCTTACATATTTCATATTATTATTCCAAATCACCATTTAAACAAGAAAATCCTTAAGTCTTTTTCCCTCAGTATAAAGTAACCTTCTACTCTCAGTACAAAACAACCCAACTGAAAATGGTCAAAAAATCTGAACACTTTACCAAAGAAGTTTACACGGCAGGTATATAAGCACATAAAAAAATGTTCTACATCATTAATCATTAGGAAAACTGATATCAAAATCATGAGAGACCCATACACACCTATTAGAATGTCTAAAATAAAAAAGACTGAACATATAGTAACCTAACCTATAGAGCCTTGCAGTTACCCTAGCATAGACTAACTTATTTAGAATTCATAATTTGCTTAGATTAACCTGTAAACCCACCTAGATTACCCTAGATGTTATAAGGTTTGTGTAATCATATTCTGTAATTCGCTAAGAGTTTAACGGAAAGTTAATTAACACCTACACCATGCCTGACAGTTGCCATTACTGTCTTTTCAGGGAGATGCCAGGGTGATTTGCAGAACAAGGGGGCTGATGCTGCTCAAATCACCTGAGGCTGGCCAAAGGATGGGAGGACTCTCTACTGACCTCTCCATAAACTATTCTCATTGTACGCTCATTACAATACTAAAATCTAAAATCTCCTCCCGGGGAAAAGATTTTCCGCTATTTTAAACTTGCGATGTATGGATAGGCACGTTTTCTAAATGCGCATGCGCAGGAATGTGCCCACCTATACTGATGATGAAGTTCAGCTCCATGTTTATGCACAATTTTCCTGAATAAAGATAAATCTGATCCTTTGTTTGGAGACGTGCCATTTTGACCCAGCCATTCACTCTCAGGTGTTTACCAAAGAGGAATGAAAGAATATGTCCACTCAAAAATCTATATATGAATATTTAAAGCAGCTTTAGTTGCAATAACCCCACATGAGAAATAACTCAAATGGTCACCAACAAGTGAAAGGATAAACGATTGTGATATAGCCAATGGAATGCCACTCAGCAATAAAAGAGTGGACTATTGATACATGTTAGAGCATGGATAAATATGAAAATAAGTAAGCTGGGTGAAAGAAGTCAAACAAAAAACAAATATTATATGATCCCAAGAAAGATGGTTTACTCTATGTGTGTGTGGATGTAAAACTTAACAAATTTTACATATTAAGAATGGGACTACATCAAACTAAAAAGTTTCTGCTCAGCAAAAGAAACCGTCAACAAGGTAAAGAGAGAACCATCCAAATGGGAAAATATATTTATAAGCAACACCTCTGATAATGGCCTAATATCCAAAATATACAAAGAACTCATACAATTCAATAACAACAAAAAGACACAAATGATCCAATCAAAAAATGGGCAGAGGACCTGAACGGACATTTCTCCCTAGAACACATACAAAAGGCCAACAAATATTTGAAAAGATGCTCAACATTGCTAGCTATTAGGGAAATGCAAATTAAAATCACAATGAGATACCATCTCATACCTGTTAGAATGGCGATAATCAACAGTACAAGTAATAACAAAAGTTGGAGAGGGTGCGGAGAAAAAGGAACCCTCATACACTGCTGGTGGGACTGCAAATTGGTACAGCCACTATGGAAAACAATATGGAGGTTCCTCAAAAAACTAAGAATTGATCTACCACATGATCCAGCAAGCCCTCTACCGGGTATTTGCCCCAAAGACTGGAAAACCTATATCCAAAAAAATATTTGCACACAGATGTTCATAGCAGCATTATTCATAGTGGTCAAGGCATGGAAGCAACCGAAGTGTCCTACAGTAGATGATTGGATAAAGAAGCTGTGGTACATATATACAGTGGAATATTACTCAGTCATAAGAAGAGATGAAATACTTCCATTTGCGACAACATGCATGGACCTCGAGATAATCATGCTAAGTGAAATAAACCAGACAGAAAAAGTTGATAATCACATGATATCACTTATATGTGGGATATAAACCTAAAAGCAACAAAGAGCAGGACAAACAAACAGAGACTCATGGACATGGACTATAGGCTAGTGGTTATCAGAGGATAGGGGGTGGGGGAGGAAGAGGAGGTAGACGAGGTAAAGGGGGCCAAATATATGGGGACAGGGAGAGGGTGAAGTGGGTAAAGGGGATCAATATATGGTATCTGAAGGAGACTGGGCTTTGGGTGGTAAACACACAATAGAATATACAGATGTCAAATGATAATGTACATCTGAAAATTATATAATTGTATTAACCAATGTTACCCTAATAAATTTAATAAAAAATCTTTTAAAAATAAATTTAAAATTTTTTTTACATATTAAATATGTGCATGTGTATGTCAATTATACCTTAATGCTATTACATATTTAAGTTAAAAAATAAAAGATAAGAAAAACATTTGATATACATATTAATATCAAGTTAAACATGCTAAACTAAAATCTAACTTACTAAACCCTTAAGTAACGATAAATTTCTTTCTCATTTTAAAGGAAAATGCAAATAACAAGAAAGAAGTCAGAAACAAGTTTATATATGACTCTATCATACATAGTACGGTAACATAGTATAGTCGCTGACACCTAATAGTCGCACTAAGTAATTTAACTCCTGCCAGGTGGCCCATCCCCAGCACTCTAGGGAATATCTGAAATGTGAGGAAAGTACTCAACACCAAAAAAGAACATTAAGAGTTTTAATCAATAGAAAATATTATAGTTTGATCAAACATTAAGTACGTAGACTGCAACTAGACACCAAGATCCTGGGTGATCTCAGTCTCTAATGTCCATTTACTTGACTCAAAAGCTTTAGTGTTATTTTCTTTTCCTGGGCCAGGCTTCAAAAAACTATGAGGCGTGTTTGCTCCGGAGTTCACCTGCCCTGTTCTCTGAATGCCACTCCACGTGCTGAGTTGACCCACGTGCGCGGCAGCCCAGACAACCCTTTCAATTCCGCGCCAGTGGAAACGCTCTCCCCTCACTCTCTCACTGCTGGACCCACTTCTGGATGATTTTGTGCAATTTCTTCAATTTCCTGCCTTGCAGAAAGTCATAGGCCATAACATAGCTTTTACTTGCCTGGTATAGACATTTACAAAAACAAATCCAATGTCACCATGGGGAAGGGAGCTTAATCCCTTTTATAGGCACTCATCATCTTTCTATTCGATCACTTTTTCTGTCTTAGGAAAGAGCTTTTCTTGCTCAGTTTTTCCTGCAAAGTTCTTCCCTTTCTTATACTTCTTTCCTACATTACAGTTTTGTCATAATTAGCAAATAGGTTTGGTACATCTCCTAGACTGCTCGTATTTTCAGTTGAGATGCCAACAGCTCTGCATCCACGTTCACAGGGTTTTGAACTGATACAAGACCCTGAGCTGATATGTTTGAGGAGGAGGTCTGTGCACAATCGAAAAGGGAATAAGGATTGCATTACTCTTATCATGTTGTACTTAACTAGCGCAGGAGAAGAGATTCCTACCAGGAAAGGCTCAAACTCAAGGATCGTTTTTCAACGAAACTCCATCAGGAAATCCTTGCTGACTGCTTAGCAGCGTTTGCACGCAAACCCCTTGGAAACTCATGCTACCTTGGGCTTCCAGAACTCTTGGTTAACCTATTAATGTCCCAAGTTTACTCTGACAGCTCTTCTTCCTAGTTTACATGCTCTGTGAGTGAAAATGGAGATCTTTCCCAGGCTTCTCTGAACTCTGCGCCAAAAACATCCTATCCACCCTCGCTCGCGGCTTAAAACCTCTCTGCTGATACTTCCTGATTTTTCCCCTCTCTCTTGTCTCTTGTGCTGTCCATTAAGAAAACCGCTACGTGTTAGTGAGAACTTGAAATGTGGCCGGTCCAAACTGAGATGTGTGTAAAACATACATTTTGAAGACTTAATACATGCACACAAAAGTAAAATATTGGTATTTTTTATACTGATTATATATTGAAATCAATATTTTGGATATATTGGGTTAAATAAAATATATTAATAAACTGAATTTCACCTATTTCTTTTTCTTTTTTTACAATATGTACATAATAAAGCAATTGTATGAGGTTATTCCCAGTATTTAGCATTATTATTTTTTTCTTACATTTTATTCTAAATTTTAAAAAGTTAGACATTTATAATCGAGAGATCACTTCACCTGTTTCTTTTTACCTTTTCTTAAATTCTGGCTACTAGAACATCGAATGTTACATATGTGGCTTATATTTCATTCTTATTGGACAACATTGCTCTGACCTAAAATTCAAACTGACCATTTACATTAACACTTTAGAAACTGAACTCAATCTATTTCAGACCCTCAGTACTGCTCCCTCACTGTCATCATAGAATAAACATCAGTTGGCATGAGACAGATACATTGCATAACATCAGCCACTGCTGTTGAGGAAATTGTACGATGAAGGAAGCTCATTCTAGAATAAATTACTTATGAACAGGGTGACAGGATGACTCTGGTAATTGTCAAAGAGACTGTCAACATTGTTCATGGGCAGCTGCAGCAGGAATGTTTGCAGGCCTGGGAAATAACACTATAAGCATTTGACTAGAGAGGCTCTGTAGCAATTAGGAATAAAAACAACCAGGGATTTGCCAAAATAGTGGATAAAGTTTATATGCATTTGGTGTCAGAAATGTTAGCAGTTACACATTGTGACACATTCGCTGCAGGTATTTTCACCATCCTAATGTGTCAAATATTTCCTTGCTTTATCTTGGCTAAGAAATCTTCCTCTTTAACTAGACTGAAACCAGAAGTCATTTTGGACTCGACCCTTTCCTTTATTCCCCCAATCCAAGCAACTACCAAACCCCATTTATTCTACCTACACCCAGTATATCACATCCACATTTTTTTTCCTCATTAAAGAAAAAACAGAGAAGAGACACACAGGTCTTTATGCTTTTCCCATGGCCCCAGGAGGGAGAGCCCATGGTAAGGCCTGCCTCCATAGAGTAACATTAAAAGAAAATAAAGTAAGTCCTGTGCTTTACTGTTATCGTCCAGTAGAAATAGCAGGTGTTAGGAATGCAAATTGACAAGACAGAGAGGCCCTCAAGATGACTCAGGAGAGGGTCTGGCGTGCAACAAACCTTTTCTTTTCTTTCTTTTTTTTTTTTTTTTTTAGCATTTTATTTTATTATTAGTTTCAAGTATATAGCACATTGGTTAGACATTTATGTAGTTTATGAAATGATCCCCCTAATTAGTCCATCACTCCTCTGGCTGTACACCTAGCCATTTACATTACTGCCGACTGCATTCCCTATGCCGTGCTCCCCACCCCCGCGACCATCTCTCAGCTACTAATTTGTACTTCTTTAACCCTTCACCCCATTCTCCCAGCCCCTCCAATCCCCGCTCCCCTCTGGTCATCACCAGATTTCCTTCTTTGCTTTTCCCCTGTCTCCTCACCCTAATCATTCCTATTGCCTTCTTTTTCTAATACATAGAAGCTGTGTCCATGGGTGAACACAGTTTTAACACTTCTCACAGCAAAATGCAATTCGTAAACGATTTTGGATTATCTATGGACTTGCATTAGAAGAAATAATTGAGAGTTGCACGTACACCTGGCATATGTCAATTGAACAGTAAAATGCAAACCTTGTTAAATTTAAAAAATTTTCTGAGTAGTTTAGAAATTCTCAAAGTCACTGGCAATTGTCTAAGCATATGTTTTATGTCAGATACTTTACCAGACTAATTAAATTTTATGGCTTCATTTTTTTAAAGACTTTATACTTATGGTATGTTAGGCTGTGCAAGTTCTGTTCAATAATAGAATGTATACAGTAATTTTAAATTAGAAATGTCTTCTTTTTTGAAGTGTAAACAGAATCATATAGAAGTGACAGTATTTTTATTATTCTTTAGCAACTTGGAGTTAACATTCCAATATACATTTTTATAATTTACTTTGAAAAATTAGTGCTTAGTTTAAAAGGTGATTTTTATGCCAGGTTTTTGCTTGAAGAAACTAATTTGGCCAAACTTATGTGCTGTAAGAACAGATTTATAACGGAAAGGTTGACACATTTAAAAGTAAATTGGGTTTAATTTCAGAAAAATTAACATCATATTCAACTATAATAGATTTGAAAGATAAATTAAAATAATCACCTCAGAAAATTACCAATTGGAACTTTAAGAGTCTTATTCCCCCCGAGATATTGTGTATTCGGCACATGTAAATTTGACTAGATATGATTAACTGGAGACTTTAATTAACTTTTGTTTAAAAGATCAAGCCCACTTTGGGCATGCATTTTAAAATGTAAATGTACCTGGTTGTCATAGTCTCTGAATTGAGGTAATAAACAGTAAAATTATACTGTACAAGGAAACAATCTATAGAAAAGAACAAATACTTTAAATCAATTTTCCCAATACATGTAAACTGGCTGTGTACTCTTAAGTATTTTTATATTTATTGTTATCAAAATATTCCACTCAGAAGCTCTAGGTCGTTTCCAACATATAGATACATTATAGTCTATGAGCAGAAACACTTCTACCTATATATTAGTTAAAGGCAAAGAAAATTAGATGCACAGATTTTTTTTTTTTAAATGCATCTTTGAATTGTTTCTTTCCTATTATGGTTAAGACTGTCAAACTGCAGACTAGTTGCTGTTTCATTCAGGTACTTTGCCATTTAGTTGGTACAATATTTCATTATTTAAGTCAGCAGTCCTCAACGTTTTTGGTACCAGGGACCAGTGGTCCTATGAGAATCTAATGCCTGATGATCTGAGGTGGAGCTGAGGCGGTGATGCTAGTGTTGGGGAGTGGCTGCAAATACAGACGAAGCTCTGTTCACTTGCCCACTGCTGACCTCCTGTTGTGCAGCCTGGTTCCTAACAGGCCACAGACTGGTACCGGTCTGTGGCCCAGGGATTGGAGACCCCTGATTTAAGTATTAAGTAAATAATATATTAAATAGAATTATGAATAACACTGATTGTTCATACACTGTACCTTTTGTTTAATCAAATTCAAATAATGTAATGACCAATTTCACTGAGTACATTTTCTATTCTTTGATTTAGAAAAATTCTATCTCCACATGGCTCTTCTGCAGCATAATCCTTGATAACACATGGCTCAGCTGCAGCTGTGACCCAACAATGAGGAAGTTTTATGTGTTCAAATATCCTCTTCAGTAAAATCTTAACATTACAGTTTCTTTCTAGCCTACATTTGCCTAACTTGTATGAAACCACAAAGTCGACCAACTGTACCTTGACTGCACTGTTCTCATGCATGGTGATGCAGTTATTGGCATCTTCCGAGAGCTGGTACAAGGCTTGAGCTGTTGCTCGATGCACATTGGTGTCATTTGATTTCAGGTAACGCACTAATGGAGCCACCGCTTTGTGCTCGCCAAAGGCCACTCTATTCCTGCCCCACATACAGCAACGTGAAATGGCTTCTGCTAGATGACGCCTCAGTTTATCGTTATTCTGCACGAAGGAAACAAATGGTGGTATGTGCACTGTAATGATCCTGTGAGATCATGTTTATGCTCTAGATGTTTATTATCCACTAAGATGCCAATGAGCCCAGTTACTCAGGTGCTGTCTTGAAGGGAACTAGGATTTTGGTGGGTCGCCAATGGACCAAGTTTCAATTCTGAGTTTTCTTTTTATGAACTGGACATTGTTAGTGCACAAACAGGTGATCAGGAGTCTGGCATTTTAGATATCTGCCTGGCATCATCATCATTATCATCACCACCACCACCACCACCATTATCATCATCATCATCATCATTTGTTATCATTATCATCATTTGGCATCATCATTATCATCATTTGGCATCATCATCATCATCATCATCATCACCACCACCACCACCACCACCACCACCACCATTAACATCATCATCATTGATCTTGAACATCATTATTTGTTCAAGGCTCAGTTTCCTTTTGAGTAAATCTACTCACAATACAGAATTACAGATCAGCAAGTAGTTTAGTAATAAAAATAATTCGGGACATTCTTAATGGAGCATTTCACTTAACTGGGATAAGCAGATTAATTCTACTTCATCACCCTAGGAATACTTCTACGTCAGTAATACACCTTGGCTCCCTAAAGGGAGAAGACAGTGCAGCAAACAATGATGTTTTGAATCTGTCATTTTCCTTTCTGTATTCTTTATGCAGACTATATCCTTCTTTTTGGATGTAATTATATCATATAGGTATAATATAACTAAATAAAGTACAGTTTTTTGTTCATTAATTGTACTGTTCTCTTAAATAAGGCAATAACTTGGTGTCCTTAAATGAATCTGGCAGATATTCTTAGGTTCTCTGTGTAAGACTAGCTCTAAAAAGTCTTCTAGACCAAGCATCCTTCCAATGATTGAATTTCTGCTCTGTGACTTTTCTGCCAAGTGGTAGTCCAGCCTATGCTCAAATACCTCTGATCATGGTGAAGTCATTATGTCGAAAGGCTACTTATTCTATCTGGCACAGCTCTGGATAAACAATACAGTGACTGCCAAAATCTTCGAGTCCAAGAATGCCATAGACCCAAGCTGGGGGAGGCACATTTAACTCCTAAAGTTGGCATAACAATTACCTTAAGAGTAATAGTAATGATGATGTGATGACGATGATAGTTAACACTTCTACAATAACCTATTTGTCACTGTTTTACTTGCTAGTGACAAATGAATAACAGCCCCTATTTTACAAGGATCTTGCATATTAACATTGTACACTTTAAAATACACTTTCACACTTATTAGTCTCAGAGAAATTAAATGAATTAACCAAAATTTCAAACCTCATAGGCGATGGATATTAAACTTGAATCCAGGTTTCTGGACTTGAAGCTCATTGTTTTTGCCACTACACTGTGATATCTTATGACAACATGCATTTAAAATAAAAAGATGTGTTACTTACTGTATTTGCTAGTTTAGACAATAAAGGGACAACTCCATGATCTGTAATAACAGCTAAATTTTCTTGATCTTTTGCTATATTGGTAATAGCAGCACATACACTTGCCAAAACTTCTTTATTATCTGATTTCAGCAAATTGACAACAAGTTCCAAACCACCAACAAAGGAACGAACCATTTCCCCAGCATCCTAGATAACAATAAAAATAAAGATGACATCAATAATAAACCGGTATCTAGCATTTCTTTAAAAGAAAAAAAGTAATGATAAGGCTGAGAGGTATACCTGTGGCATGAAAAACAAATTCGGTTTGACTTATTTCCATATTGTATATATTATCGATGTGTGTATGTATAAAGTATGTATGTGTATATACATACATGCATGCACACAATTCAGTTTTAACAAATATTGACTGAACAACTATGATATGAGTCACTGCGCTAAGTATTGGAGATATAGAAGTTAACAAAATACAGTTGAATCTTTTTATTTCCAGTAGTTATGTTCTATAAAATCATCACAGAAAGGGAATTAGTAAATACTGAACCATTGCCTAAGGGAAATACAAGGTAAAGTTCCTGCAAGACTCTGGTAACATTTTTTGTCCACTAATCAATATATAACCTTGTGTTATATGTGTTTCTGTTTAAAAATCTTATTTCGTATATTATTACTTCATTAATGTTGAACTCATGGATAACATACTATAACTTACGCCTGAATGAAGCTTACCTAATACACACTTTTTCTCTGTAAGGCACATCACAGTCTTCTAGCACTTAGGGACACTAGACAGCACTTCTGCACTATGCTTGGGGGACATTTTAAACAGTAAAATCTTCAACAAAAAAACCCATGAAAATGTGGAAGATGTGGCACTAAGTAGACTGTAAAATGGATGCTTATTTACAGTATGAGAGCTGAAACAAGAAGGCAGAGCATCATCTTTTTGACCTCAGCTGAAAACTTGCACATTGAGCAACTTAAATTTTTCACCATTCTGTTCATATTCAAGAATGACCAAGAAAGTGCTGTGAGTATTGATTTCAGAGTTACAAAAAAATTTAGTAAGTAGGCAAATTCCCAAACAGAATCTGTGAATAATATGGATGGACTGTGTATACTCTGCTGCCATCATGTTGCTTACAATCTGTGGCGAACATGAGTGTTAAGAAATTATGAGTATAATAAATAGCCGTAAGGGGGAAGAGGTAAAGATACCACAATACATACAACAAAGGAATCTCAGCTGGTGTGGATTCAAGGACTGCCTCCCAAGAGGATGTCTGAAAACTGAGGCCTGAGGCATAATCCAGTGTGAGAGAGAGTCTGTGTGAAAGTCATCATATAACATAGATCTGAAAGTGAGAGAAGTGACTTTTTTCTAGGTCACAATGGTTAGAGCATAAAATAGGAAAGGGAGAAATGGGCTAAAATGACACGTAAGAGGTAAGATCTTGAAGGGTCTCATAAGCCTTGGTACAGAGTTTAGAGTTCCTTTTAAGGGCATTTGAAAGCCACATAAGAGGTTTAAGTGTTGGGGGTGTAAGGTGGAGAGGGGATTTTTATCAATTTTCTGTCTTGGGAGATCTCTCAGAATTGCAGGGTTGAAGTTGGGGCAAGGAATGATGTTGGAAACTCAGAGGTTATTTCGCTAGTTCAGATAAGAGGTGGGCATAGTTTGGATGAGGGTGATGGTTTAGACCTGGAGAGAACAGTGTGGGTTCGTGAGGATTGATCAGAGAAGATTAAGACAAATGATTTAGTGATGATTCCTTTGTTTCTGGCTTGACCTAGTGGTGCTAAAGGCAGGGGTTTCTTTTGTTTTCTTGAGGAGGAAGGGTGGTATTTGGTGTGAGAACATGTAATTGAATGAAGTGTCCACAAGACATTTAACTGGAGACACCAGGAGTCAGGGGGAAATATGGGTTTGGAGCTTTCCTGCCTTGACCCCATTCTCCAAGCTCTCTCACACACCCCAAGCCAGTGGCTCACCACAGGAGCTAATAATCAGAATCCTGACATTCTCTGAGAACGCGTTTCATTAAGCGTGGGGTGGGGCCTATGACAAACACCTATATTTCTAAAAAGTCTCGTGGTGAGTTTGAACTTCAGCTGGTATTGGGAACACGGCTTATGCATTAGTCCTTCAAGTCTCATGTCCTCATATGTGCTACTTGCACATGTGTCCATGCCTTTGCATATGCCCTGTTTGTCTACTTTTCTATTAGTTTGGGAATTCTTACACTTCCTCAGCTACTAAGGAAGGTACCATTTTCTTTAATAAGCCTTTCCTGAACCTTAAGTCTGGGTTAAACTGCTCTTTCTATGATACCCAGTTCTTCTATATTATAATAACACTTATCACTCTATGAAGTTAGTGGCTTATTTGTTTGACTTTAATGTTAAACTCTTATGTTCCAAGAGGGCAGAAACTCTGTCCTACTCACTGTTGTATGCCCAGTGCCTATGCCACTTTCTAGCAGTAAGTACATGCTCAATTAACATTCGTTGAATTTGATTATATGCAAACTCACGTCTACAAAAGGAATTTTCACTGACAGCATAACAAACTAAACTAAGCTTCCAGTAAATGTCGAAGAAAGGACCCAATCAGATTCTTCCCAAGGGTAAGGACAAAACTTTTTTCTCCATACCTTGTCTCTCCCAATTGCTGCGAGAAATGATGTCAGCAACATTGGATATTTGAATGCAATTTCTGATAGCACACATAAATTCTGATGTATTAATAAAATTATTTTGAACATATTTACTTGCCTTTTTTTTCTAAAATTCTACAATAAAGTTTTTATGTAATACAAAAGAAGTTATTTTACTTTCAACTGTCTTCTATACTGGCATCTTATTATACTTCTATGCATTCGATACAATCAAATCAAAAGATTATAAATATAAATTTATTAACCTTCAGTCAAATATCCAATATAACTTAATCCAAATTATTCTTTAAGATACTTAGTAGCAGTAGTTGTAGAAGTAGTATTCCCATGTTGTAGATGAGGAAAACTTCAGGCAAGTGAATTAATGTGTGAAAAGAAAAATGATAAGTGGCAAAAGGTGAATTTGACTCCAGATCTGCCTGATCCCAAAGCCCCTCTACAATGTGGTGGTTATGTAAATCCTAACCATTACTTACTTGGTCCAAATGAGACTGTGAACATGTAAATTGAAAAGCAAAATAATGGCTCTTAGAATTTAAGGAAAGTTCAAAAGTATAGCCCAAAAGCTCAACTTTTCTAAGTGATGTTATATGCGTCAATAATCTAACATATTTTTCAATTACAAATTTATAGAACAATTTTTTTCTCAAGGGACAATGGAGGAATTCTAGAAAGATGATGGTGACATAGTTTTTAATCTCCCTATAAAAATGGGGCAACTGGTATAACAAAACAAATAAAAGGACAACATATACAACAACACTAAGTGACAAGGTATCTATACCAACCCCAGAATACACACAGGTCGGGACAAACTCCCAACCACTACAAAATCTGCATGTTCTAAGAAAGAGCTGGAATCTGAGTAGGGAAGGCTCAGAGAATGCCCTGAGAGCCAGGGAACAGAGTTGCCATCAGGTCTCACTAAAAAGCCCACAACAGCATCAGAAGCTGGGAATGGACTTTTCAGGCTGCGATTGATGGGTAAGTCTAAAAAAAATGCCACCAGGTCTGATAGTACTGAAGCGTTCTGTAGGTCTGAGACCTGTGAATTCTTAAAACTATAAACTAGAAGCCCTCTCCTCGGACAAAGCCCCTCATTGAGGAGAAATTACTGGAGGTGGCATCCAACTTGAGCAAGGACAGTGGGATGAAGGGATGAGAAAGTCCAGATAAAAAGAGAGGAGGAAGCCCGAACCTACTCTCTATCACTGTGAAAATTACAGACATGAGATCTTGAGAACCATAAAATTAGAAATGCTACCCTGGCTCATCTCTCTCTCTAAAAGACCATGGAAACACATTTCACTTAAAAATGAGCAATATAGAAAGACTACAGTCAATTTCCATATGGAGTTATTATAAGAAAAAAATGAGCTCAAATAATTATAGAAGCAGTGAAAGGAAAATATGAATTAGGATTATTAAAGTGCACAAATTAGGTGATTAGTAAAATAAAACAATTTCCACAATGAATTAGAAATAAAAAAATTCATTTTGGAAATGAAGAGTAAACTAGAAGGAACACAAGAATAAATAAACAACACAGGCAATATTTTTAAATAAACAGAAGATGTGAAAACTTGAAAATGATGGAAAAAGAGCAAACGAAAAATTCAAGAGAACAAGTAGGCAGAGAAGATCTAACATATGTATAGTAACAGTCCCCAAGAAGGAAACAAAGCACTAAAATAGAGCAAATTTTTAGAACTATAAATCAAGAAAACCATTTCCTAAAATAAGTAAAACCTGAAAATATATGGAAAAGTCATCTTATATACCAGGAAAAGTTGGCCCAGGATGGGCTAACATAAAGACATATTCTAGTACAACTGCTAGACTTTAATAAAAAAGAAAAAAATTCTTTGGTCATTTAGGCAAAAAGACCAAGTCACTTCTAAGAAAAAGAATATGTTATCATCCTTAGACTTTTCAATAGCAATGTTTCATGTACAGGGGAAGGTAATAACCTATATAAGCTACTCAAGAGATAATGTGAATCAAGGTTCTAACATCCAGCCAAAATGGCTTTCAAGTATAACACTGTACAGGGAAGACCTCAGGGAATGCTATCAACACAGGCCCTTCCTGAGCAATCTATTTGAGGATGAGTGTCAGACCTCCAAAAAGACTAGAAGACATTGACAAAATAACTGAGGATTTCTTAAAATCCTCTGGTGGCTTTATTTCCTTCAAAATGAGGTCTAAATTGCTAGCATGACACTGAAGTATTTTCCCCTAACTGGCCCAACCTCACCCTCTTCTCTTATTCCCTGGTATACTCTTTGGCATAATCCATACTCCAGCATCTAGGATTACTGTTGTTCCCTCATGATTTTTACATCTTTAACTCTGTTGTTTTCTTTATCTTCTAAACTCCTTCTCAGCCCTAAAAACTCTGACTCATCTTTTAATACATCTTTTTTATTTTAAGGTTACAGAGATTGTTTTGTTAATTTTTTTTTTAGTGAACAGTAAAATTCGCTTTTTTTGCATTACAGTTCTATGAGTTTTGTCCAATGCTTATAATCATGTAACCACAACCACAATCAAGATATAGAACGGTTCCATCACCCCCAAACTCCCTCATGCTATCTTGCTATAGTCAGTACTTCTTCCCACTCCCAGTCTCTGGAAACTCTTTATGTGTTTCCTGCCCCTATATTTTTACCTTTTCCAGAATATCTTATAGATGGAATGATACAGTATGAAGCCTTTTGAATCTGGCTTCTTACACTTAGATAACACATTTGAAACTAATCCATGATGTTGCATGTATCTGTATTCGATCCACTTTTATAGCTAAATCATATTCCATTTTGTAAATGCACCACTGTTTGTTTATCTGTTCACCAGATGAAGGGTATTTGGGTTGTTTCTAGATTTTTGGAATTATGAATAAATCCTCTATAAATATTCATGAACTGGTTTTTTTGGTGAGCATAAATTTTGTTTTTGAGTAGGCAGGAGTGGTTTAATATCTAGTTCATAACATCTGCTTATTATCTTTTCAATATTTGTAGGGTCTATAGTGATGGTCTATTTCTACCCCTGATATTGGTAACTTGAATCTTTTTTTTTCTCTTGATCATACTGACCAGAGGTTTATTAACTTTATTGATTTCTTTTTCAAGAATCGGCCTTTTTTTTTTCTAGTGGTTTTTAAAAATAAAAACTTAGATACTCTTTTTAACTTTACGTTTTTAATGCTATGGGTTTTCCTCTAAAACGTGTTGTGGATGCATCCAACAATGTTTGATATGTTGTGTTTTCATTTTCATTCAATTCAAAAGATTTTCTAATTTTCCTTGTGACTTTTTTTGGTCCATGGTTATCTAGATGTTTTTAAATTTTAAAATATTTGGGGACTTTCCAACTATGTTTCTGTTATTGACCTCTAGTTTCATTCTATTATGGTCAAAGAACTTTTAATTTTTATGATTTCTTAAGGTTTGTCTTATGGCTCAGAATATGGTCCAGCTTGATGAATGTTCTGAATGTATTCTAAAATAATGTGTATTCTGCTGTCATTGTGTGGAATGTTCTATATACATGTTGTGTTCAGTTGTTTGACACAGGTGTTCAGGTTTTCTATATCCTTACTTATTTTCCATTGTTTTGTATTGATGACAGAGAAGTGGTGAAATTTTCGACCATTATTGTGGATTTTCTATTTCTCCTTTCAGGTCTACCAATTTTTGCTTCATGAATTTTGAAGTTCTGTTTTTAAGTGACCATAGAGATTTTATATTAAAATAGGATAAAATAAATCCTACAGACAAGTAAAAACAACATAATTCTCTATTTATTCCTCTTTCAAAAGATATATTGAAAGAAGAATTGTTTTCATGCATAGAGCATATAGGCACAGTTTCCTTTGTTCTGTTCTTTAGAAAAACTTAGTGGTTCTCAAACTATAAGTTTAAAAATTCTACAAGACTGTAGACTGTTGTATTGCATGTTTACTGCATGGATGATTTAAGGACTCTACAAGGATAAATTTAACTCGATTTTTTTCTTATGTACTTACTCTGGAGCCCAACCCCCTATAAAAAGGCACCTTTACATTATTTTCTTTCTCCTTTATTCTACTTGGGACTATCAAAATTAAAGGTTATTTGCCAAACTTCTATCAACTACTTTTTTCCCAGTAAATGAATCTGAGCTTTTGCTCTCTTCCATCATGTCTCTCTCGATCATGGCACCAAAATTCTATTATATTTGATATAGCTATGAGCTGCCTTCTAAGAATATCTTAACCATCTATTTATCCATTGCTAACTGATGAAGTCTAGTACCCATGTGGCTTCATAGTTATTACAATATTGTTGACTATAGTCTTTATGTCATACTTTATATACATCCCCGTGACTATTTTTATAACTGGCAATCTGTATTTCTTAGTCCCTTTCCCATTTTTCACCCATGCTCCCAACCCCCATCCCATCTGGTGACCATCAATTCATTCTCTGTAATACATTTTTTAATAGCAGCTTAGATAACATCTCCTCCATGAAATTTCCCTCCACTTCCCTTCTCAGTATTAGTCACTCCCTTCCCTCCATATTCTTGTAGATGTTTTCCTCCAAAATCCATTTCCTCTTCCTCCTGTGTCTGACAAATCTCGATTTTGTTTGAGTGTCCATCTCTCACATACAAGCATCAGGAGAAATTGCTTCTAGACCCCAGAGGTGATTCTTGACTGGCCTAAGCCTATTCTGGAGTCTCATTCCCTTTGTCAATTATTTGTTAAGGGGTGGGGTAGATATGGCCCAATTGTGGCCAATGAATTCTGAGACAATATCTACCAGAATCTTCTGGAAAAGTCTTCCTATTTATAATAAGGAATAATCATAGGTCACACTGAGACTGGCAGAACAGAAAGGGGAAAGAAAACAGCCTGGGTCCTTGGTGACATTGTCGAGCTGCTCAATCAATTTACCCTAATATCTGATTTGGCCATTTAATACCAAATACAAATAGCCATTTTTCATTATATTATAGTTATTTTCTTACGGATCCTTTCCCAATTAATCTGTGAGCTCTTCAAGAAGAGACCCCTGGTCTTGTTCTTTGATTCTCCCTTAAAATATAGTCTGCTATCTTTCACTCAGTAGATTTTCAATAAATGTTTGTTGAATTATGAAAAAATAAAAGGAATAAGGGGACTATAACTTTAAGATAATTAACCACAGTCACAAACACTAGAAGGAAAAGAGCATGAGCTCTGTAGGATGGAATATAAATTGATAAGATTGATTCAAACTCACAGCCTAGTGACTTCCTGATTCTTTCGCTGCTTTATCAGGAGGCAGAGTAAGCCGCAGAACTGGGGCTATACTTGGAAAAACAACAAAAATGATCACATCTGCCTGTGATCCAAGAACTTCCTAAGGTACATGGTATGAGATATAGGGAGCCAAAGTCTCAGTGAGATCATGGGCATGTCTCACCAAGGCCTTGTAATGTTTACAATCTGTGGGACAGTGAAATGTTAAGAGTCAAGCCTACAGACCCCTCCAAAGTTTATCTGTTTTGAAGGTGAATTTCTTTCTTTTTTTTCTTTTTGCATTTAAATATTTTAAACATATGGCAACGTGCCTCACATAGTTTCTATGGAAAGGGAGACAGTATATTTGAGGATGGAAAAAGTCATTACACTGCCAAAACTGTCTTTCACTAATGCTAAGCGACGGGGCAAATTTACCACATTTTCCACCTTCTCACATATCTTAAAAATTAGTCTTTGCCAATTTCACCGCTGCTACAGTATTGGTTATACATAATTCAAATTTTCATCTGTAATAGAAAAACTCTTACTACTACTACTACTACTACTACTACTACTACTACTATTACTACTATTACTAGTATTACAACAACAACCTAATGTGCATATACATATTTCATCTGATCCTCATAGCTCTGCCTTATGGAGGTATGATATCCCCATTCCTTAGACGAGAAGGCTTACAGTTCATGAACAGTTAATGACAAAACTAAAAATCAACTTTAAATTTCCTGATTTCTCATTTAATGTATCTGTTCACTATACACCATGTGCTTAGACTTGGAAGTACGAATCATTATATTTATCAGATTAAACCTAGTTTATAAATAGTGAGAAGAATCTTCACAATTTATAGGGTTAACAGTTCCCAAAGAGATGAAGCTATTTTGCCAATGATGTCTCCTAAGACAAACAATAACAGTAATTGAAAAAGAGAATATAAAACACCTTTATACTGCTATTAAAGTAAAGCTTGAATGGTTGAATAAGTAGGAAAAGGTGTCAGGTTCAAATTAAACAAAATTAGGTCAAATATACAAATAAGATGAAGAATATGAAGAAGCAAAATACATTTGGTAAATTCAACTAATAGAAAAACACTAAGACATTATTTACAGATTAATGAATAAAACAGAAAATAGATATTTTGGCATTGAGCAATTAAACTTATGGGTATGAAATTCTTTCTCTTGCCTCCAGTGAAAAGAACTGGCAGTTTTCTGATGAGGTGAGATAAACATAATACAACTTTAAAGCACATACAAGCAAGCAAAATATGACTTAAGACAAAGATTTTTATCCAAAAAGGCTATAGAAATCCTGCTTTGTGCCATGTAGAGACTATACAATGCACAATACAGTGTTTGAAAAAGATTTTAAAATAGCACATTGCACATAAAAAATTTCAAAAATGCTACATTCACATTAGAATAGCATGTCAGGAAAACCAAAACTGAACAGGCAAATCTTGTCCCAAAAGTGTATTCAATAAATTAAAGGTTTTTAAATTTCTAAATACAACCTATATACACTCAAGGAAAACAGACTGTGTGGCTCTATCACAATAAGATCTTTGTTCTGATCCTAGTAGTTAACAAGTCCTGTAGCTTTCAATAATACACACTCACACACACACACACACACAGCTGATTTAGAATTACCTTACACTTTCAAATGCAGTTCTTCAAAAATCAAAATTAGAACATCAATTATTACCCTTTTGCTTCTGAAGGAAAAATAAATTAATTTCAGATAAAATAAATGATACAACCCTCATAGTCTAACATAGAAGAAAATGCATTATACTTTTAGGGTAGCTTTATCCAATTAAATCACAAGAAAACTAAGGAAAATAAATTTAATAGTTCTGATTTTTTTCTACTTCCCTAGCCTAATTAGAGATAATTTTTTTAAATATCACAGACAACTGTAATTTTTACATTTTACTATGTCCTGTGTTGATTCTGCTTTAGATGCAATATTCTGTTAATAAGGAGGTCTAAATTGTGAGGTACTATTGTGTATCCAGAGGCTTATATAGTTAATTACATGATTCTTAACCAATGATGCATTTGAAAGAAGTTTATAACACATACAAGGTGCTAAACAAATTTGTCATATTATCATAATAGTTATTACTTATAAAACTATGTGTATATACATGCATTTATATATATTTAAAAGTTTAAACATATATATTAAAATTTTTTTCTCACTTGTACTCAATAACTCACAGATTAAAATAAGTAAAGCAATTTCCTCTTAAGATTCAATCAGATGCATCTGAACAGTGACTTGTGTGAAAACCATAATCTTGACAGAAAAAAAAACTATCTGAAATAACATATTTGAAAACAAAACAAAACAAAACAAAAAACTATGGAGTCTCTAATTATGAAGAGATTATTTTACAGAAGCTTATTTGTTGGATCTGTTACATGACATTTAAGTGTATAAATATGTGGTTAGCTTTCCAGTTCAGCAGCTAAGAGTCTATTGAACTCATAATGAACCTGAAATATAACATTATACTAACTGTAACTAACCCTTGTCTTCATGAATATTCTCATATTTGAAGCCAGGTATCCGGTTTACCCTGTCTTATGCAATATGTACTTTTGACTAATTTTTGTATTAAATGGTTTTCATAGGTCTCCTTTCATATTTATCAAAGTTTCTCTTAAAACATACCCAGAGATTAACACAGAATTCCAGCTGTGTTCTGACTAGGGCAGAGTGGAGTGGAATTCTTCTGTGATCTAGAAGCAGTACTGTGGCCAACTACAGGTATTATTTCAGTGGTCACATTACCCTATTTGTTCATATTAAACTTTGAATCGGCTCAAATCTCAATAACCCAATAACCAATATTGTACAGTCAGGATTCCCACATCCTGCACTTACGGGAATTCTAGGAAAATTGGGTTGAACAATTTTTGCAGAAAAGACATAAACTTTTAGATGTGAAATTCCACCTTGTGTAATTTATCTACTTCTATATAATACTTTGAGAAACCAAGTTAGCTATCTGGATATTTTAAAGTGAAAATGTATCCAAGCATTCTGATGTTAAAATAAATTCCTTGGGTAGGTAGAAAATATAGTTTTTAAGATACTAGTTCTCAAATTTTGTTGCACATTAGAAGTACCCAGGGGAATTTTTAACATCCTCAAAGCCCAAGTTGTACCTCCTACTAATTATATCAGAAAGTATGGTCTTGGGAACCAGTATCCACAAAGATCTCTAGGTGATGCCAACGTGCATCAAATTTTGGGAACTATTGGGTTAAGAGTTCAAGTCACATAATGAAAATACCTGGGGGCCTATCCACATTTCATCTCATTAGGTATATGGCTTTAAAAATGTTACTCTACTTCTCTCTAAGCTTCAATTTCCTCATCTGTAATATGGAGCTAATATAATATTTATCTCTTAAGGGTTGTTAAGAGGATACATATAAAGCATATAACAAGATGCCTGGCATATGATAACAGCTGTTATTAGTATTATTATCCTTTAATTATTTTGAGAATGTATATGTTACTAATGGTTTGCACAAAATAGCAACTTAATAAATAACCACTTGGAATGTATTTGATTCCACATATCATCCACCTTGTGAATGTGTTCAATATGCAAAACTCAGGTGGTAATAAACACTTTGCCACATATTGAATCCTGTTTTAAAATCTACAAAAAATGAGTTAACAAAATACATCTTTTACTGTCATTAGATAATAAATCTATGTTTATTTATATCATTGAAACCACTTTCATTCATAAATTTATTTTTCATTTGGCAAATTAGGAGCCTCGGAAATGTAAAGTAGTATATTATGTTATGGGATTCAAAATGAGTAAGATCTAGATCAGTGGTTCTTAGCTCTGGTTTCACATTATAATCACCTGTGTTGATTTTTTTTAGAAATATAAATGCCTAGGTTTCAATCTCAATATACAGAACAGGGGTTGGGCCCTTGCATAAGAATATTTTTTAAAGCTCTGAAGGTAATGTGTATCCAGAGTAGAGAATAACTGATCTGGATAATTATCAAATTGTGTTGCTGTTATTTCCAAAATCATAGCATTGGTGTAAAATTGATTAACTCAAATGCCCATATTTACTTTAAGAACAAATGGAGAAGACGACGACTCTGCTTCTGATCCTCTATAACAACAGTAAAAACACTGGGAAAACTGGCAAAAACAACTTTTTTAGAACTCTCAAATTCAATGAAAGGCTTACGGGAGTGTCTATTCAAGAAAAATGGTTGAATCTCGGAAAGAATAGTGAGCTTTATGTCATTTTAACTTTCTTTATTCCCATCTCCCTCTCCCCAGCTCTGCAGTGGCCTTGAAAACCAGCAGACTTGCAACCATGGTATCTGGGAAAACCTGCAGCCTAGCAGCTACAGGAGGGAAAGAACGGATCTGGAGCTCCCCATAGAGCCCCATTCCAATAGAATTATCACCATTTTACCTGAATGACAACCTCTAGGAAAAACCTTAAAGCCTTGTCTTTTCTGTACCTCAGAGCTCAATCAGTGAGGAAAATCTTCCTATCAGAAGCAATAATTTAATATAAAAACTGTTAGAGATGTTAACATCGGCTGGGACAAACAAGAGGATGGCCAAAAAAACATTAAAAGGAAAATCTTGGATATGAGATGTCTATAGAAGGCTTTGAAAAACAACATATTCCTGGGGATCTAAAATGCCACGTGCAAGGGTAGAGTTTTATACATTCCCAGAAAAGAATGGAGATAGCCTTAACTGCTCACCTCTGGCTGACCTTGAGGCTCTATGAAGGCAGAATTGAAAGGCAAGAGAGAGTTGTAAACTGTTGGAGTATTCAACGTGTGCCATAAAACGCACACAGAATCCCTTACCAAAGGGCGAAAAACCCAGTGGTGCAAGGCACTTAAGAAAATCTCTTTCCACTCATTAGCTGACTAATAAGCTACATGAGCAGAGACCTCAGTGGCCGCACTGACAAAGAATACAGGCATTGCAGAATTAGTCCAAGAAAGTCACCAACAAACAATAGCAAAACCAACAACAAATAGCAACAGCATAAGTCCTGGGAAGGGGAAAACTGATTTCCAATGTTTCTACATTATATTATTTAAAATGTTAATTTCCAACAAAAAATTATGAGACATACAAAGAAAGAGGCAGATATGTTGCAAAATATGTTCTGGGGAAAGAAGTCAATAAAATCTGACCCTCGGGAAGCCTGTACCATGTTAGACTTAATAGATAAAGACTTTAAATCAGTCATTATAAATATGTTCAAGGGACTAAAGGAAACAATGCCTACTAAACAATTAAAGTTTGAGAACAGTGTATCAGGAAATAGAGAATATCAATAAAGAGATTTAAATTATATTAAAAAAATCAATGAAAAATTCTGGACTTGAAAAGTACAATAACTGAAATAGAAAATTCACTAGATAGGCCCAATAGTAGATTTGAACAGGCAAAGGAGAGACTTCGAGAACTTTAAAATAGGTCAATTCAGCTTATCTAGTCTGAGGAGCAAAAATAAAAATAGAAATGAACACATCCTCAAGACCAATAGGACACCAACATACTTATATGAGAATTCTTAAAGAGGAAGAGAGAGAGAAAGGGAAGAAATAATATTTGAAGAAATGAAATCAAAATTTGATGAAAAACTTTAACCTCCAAATCCAGTATCTTAAACTAAAAGATATACTCCTAGACATATATTAGTCAAACTGTTGAAAGATAAGAAGAGACTCCTGAAAGTTGCAAGTTGCACTTGAAAAATTGTACATAACTCATCATATACAAGGAAACTTCATGAAGATCATCAGTGACAAACCAAAGTTCACACCATACTCAGTGGTGAAAAAATCTTTTCCTCTAAGATGAAGAACAAGACAAAGATGCCCACTCTCCCCACTTTATTCAACATAGTATTGGAAGTCATAGCCAGAGCAATCAGATAAGAAAAAGAAAATGCATTCAAATTAGAAAGAAATAAGTAAAACTGTTATTATTTGCAGATGACATGATTCTATATATGTAGAGAACCCTAGAGATTCCACCAAAAAAACTATTAGAATAAATGTATTCAGTAAAGTTTCAGAACACAAAATTAATATACATAAATCTGTTGCATTTTTATATAGCAATAATGAACTATTAGAAGGAAAAGTTAAGAAAATAATTTCATTTACAATTGCATCAAACTGAATAAAATACCTAGGAATAAATTTAACTAAGAGAGTTAAAGACCTTTACCCTGAAAACTGTAAGACATTAAAGAAATTGAAGAGGACATAAATAAATGGAAAGACATCTGTGTTTATAGACTAGAAGACTTAATATTGTTAAGATTTCAATACTACCCATAGTGATCTACAGATTCAATGCAATTCCTATCAAAATTCCAACTTTTTTTTGCGCAAATAGATAAATCCATCCTAAAATTCATACATAATCTCAAGTGACCCTGAATAACAAAAATAATCTTGAAAAAGAAAACCAAAGTTGGAGGTCTCACACTTTCTGATTTCAAAATTGATTGCAAAGCTATAGTAATCAAAACAGTGTGGTACTGACATAAAAACAGACATGTATACTAATGGAACAGAACAGAGACCCAGAAATAAACCTTTTGAGTATTCTGTCAAGTGACTTTTGACAAAATCATTTTGTCATGCCAAAAAGCTACCAAGAACATTCAATGAGAAAAGGATAGTCTGCTCAACAAATGGTGTTTGGAAAACTGGATATCCATATACAAAAGAATGAAGTTCTTACCTAATACCATATAAAAAATTAACTCAAAATGGATTAAAGACCTAACTGTAAACCCGGAACTATAAAATTCCTATAAGAAAAAATCCAAAGTGCAATGTAGCCGAAGTCTTGAGTATCCTGAGTTTGGGTCTAGAAGCAGGATAATAAAAATATTCTAGACAGGGGACCGAAAGCTAGTTCACTTCTTGAGAACAAGGGTAACAAAAGGGCTTCCATAGTTATGAAAAAGGTAGAAAAACATTACTACTAACTGTTGCCTAGACTATTTCTTGTAAGAAGCTGTGTGTCTAGAGAGGTGGAAGGATACAACCTTGTAATTAGAACTGGGGTCCCAATCAGATGTCTGAAGCAGTGAATTTTGAGATGGCAAAGTTTCTGATGGTGATGAAGTACAGTGTGTGATCCTGGCTGTTCTTGGCTGAAGTGAATATAATGATATTATTAATTAAATGGATGAGATTCTTAATTTTATAAAGTAACTTGCAACCAACAACAAACTACTCGAGATTAAATGGGTAAATGGTTTCTTCTGTAGCTAACTGTTAGCACGGAGTCTGTACAGACCTGTTTAAATATAGTCGTAACTATATCTAATGGATGTGTATAGTTGTATGTACAACTATACCTTTAGTTGTAACGTTCCATTTTGTATATTATGCCTCTGTCAGTTCTACCCCTTCCTAGACTACCAACCTCCATTTTAGCCCTGTAAGGAGTTGGGACTAAGAAGGATGGAATGAGAGAGCAGTAGCAGAGAAAAAGAATCCAAATGAAAGCAACAGATTTGACCTGTAGATAGTGGACTTTCCAGCTGTAATCTGAAGACATCCTTAATCTTGTTTTGGCCCTTCCTTTCCCCATTTGGAAATCAGGCATATAGAGAAAAACAAAAACAAAAACATTACAATATAGTTCACTTTAATCTTTTAGGATTTTAGGAACTGGGAGCCAGATAAACAGCATACCTGAAACTATTAAGTGACTTAAAAATGATAGGAGACCCCAAATAGGCTTTACATTTTAAAGAGGTTTTAGATATTTTGAAAAACAACGCAGCCTCTCTGGCACACTGTCGAACAGCTAGGGCCCAAACAGGACCAAATTGAAGTTCATAAACGTGTTTATGGCAGGAATCTTAGTATGAAACTGCTCCCCCTTCACACGCCTTCTCCAAGTTCTCTGTGGCTTCCTGATTGACCATGGCTCATTGGGCAGCTGAAGCTAAACAGAGAGTGATGTCAAATTCCTGTCCTGTTTGATCAGCTGTGTTCTGTCACACCTGTAGTCAGGAAGTTGGCCTCATCCACACTCAGCATTCGACATTCCTGGCTAAAATCACCCAACCTTGTATTCCAACCTCACAGAAATTAACTGTTCTCTTCTCTTTGGGGTAATCATTCTCAAATGTCTTTAGCTTCTCTGCTTGGAGCAGATCCTTAGGCCACTGGTTTTGAAATTACTAGAGACTTTTTTCCTCCAAGATCAAAATTCAAAACCAGACTTTATTTTCTAAACAAATAGCAAAATTAAGTTTAAAGAGGTTACGAGGAAAATGATCTCATAGATATATTACTGGTTTGGAATACAGATTGAGTTTTCTTCCTAATTCTACAACTGATTTACACGTTCAGAGTATTTATTCTAAAATAAGAATACCTGTTTCCTTTCTAATTCATAAGGAAGTGGTGATCGTAAATTAATATGAACTTTGTGAATAACTTCTTATCAAGGGGCAAAAAAGTATTAACCATTACTTTTTTCTTAATAAAAACTTCTTAAAGAAACAGAATTGAGGAATTTAAATACTATCTTACAACATTCATAATGACATAAAAAATGCAATGATATTTTAAGAAAGAAATGTGATTCTTATAAATGTTGGCAAAAGGCATAAAACTGATTGTAAGTGATGTAATATAATTATACATACCATACTTTATATGAGTTACTGTAGTTTTCAATATCTTATTGTTCATGGAACACAAATTTGAGTTGACTTTCTGTAGCAGAGTTTTGCTTCTTAAGAACAAAGAATTTAATACTACATGGATTTTTGCCAGATTCAGTTGTTGCATTCTTTACATCACAAGTTCATAATACTGAACACCTGCTCAACCTCTGTTTTTCTCCAAAAATGTGTTTGATCATTCAGCTTGAAAGGAACAGCTTTTCACTTCCATTTACAAATCTCCCATACTTTTCACAACGCAGTTATTTGTCTGCAAGCAGACTTGGATCTCACGAAATTTACTACATAACATCACTACAGAGGTCAAATCTTTTTAGCAATCTTTACTAAACAACAACAATACAAACCCGCCTTAAGCCTTACCCAGAAAACACTTTAAATGGTACACTGCTAAATAAAAGTACTTAGAAAAATATGCAGCGAATTTTTTTGTAATTAGTTCACTTTAGTTCAGCCTTCTGTCCTTCAGTTCTTGATAGACTGAAGAACACTGAGTAATTTTTAAACTGAGGTTGCTTATTTCCTGTCTTAGATATTCTTTCAGGTTTTATACGAGACCATAAAGCACAATTCGCACTCTGATTTTCCAATCATATGAAGAATAAACAGAGAATGATTAAGCTGGCAAAACATACTTTTTTCACTTAGTACATTTTCTTTGTTACTGATAAGCTATCAAAAACTATTAAGTATCGACTTTCACTAAAATGAAGGAAAATATTAAGCTTTCTAATTGAAACACTGGTCTAACTGGTCAAAATGTAATACTTTCTACTACCAAGATCCTAGATTATATTTGTTTTATACATGTAATAACAAAATAATTACAATACAAATTTACATCATGAATCTTTGTCTCAATTATTCCACAATTTATTACTGAAGTCTTTGATTCTGGTACTGCATGGCCTGGTTCATTCACTGACAGGTAGCTTTAAAGATTTCCCAGCAAGAAAAGATGTAGTACATTCACTAGAAGTAATTTTCGCATCTCATTTTCTTTACAGACAGACCTGAAAATGTGTTCTAATATGTATGCTGTTAACAATATCAAAAATGAATAACATCTGTTTTGCACAGTTGACATTTCACCGTATCCATTCCACATGGACACATACATAGTGCAAGTGCCTAGGTTTCACGATGCCTGACAGACACGGTGAGACCCTGAAGGAGCAATAACTTGTCTGAAGGCACAGCTTGTGCTTTCTTCCCATTTGCATTGCTCTTAGCTGTAATCGACAATGGCTGGTTTCTGCAGCATTACTCTCAGTGCCATTAATCCAGACTAAGAAGTTATTTATTTCAAAATGATGCCAAATCCTATGATTCATATGTTAATAAGTCTAAATGACTTGCAAAAGCATCTTTTGTAAAAAAAAAAAAAAATTGTAGAAATGCCATCTTAGAAAATAAAAGGTGATTTTTCTTAGAAAGCTGAGTCATATTAACTTATTTGAACGAGGGATGGGTGGGTAGGGGGAGAAGTGGGGAGGAGGAGGGAAAAATGGACCAAAATTTCTGGCAAGATTTCTTTTTACCGCAAGCTGATACTCAGCATATTAACAACAACAACAACAACAACAACAACAACAACAACAACAAAAACATTTCATGCCTCACCTCTACTCTTCCTCAGAACTTATAATATTAAAAAACAATTTTAATTTTCCTAAAAATGATAAAATATACAAAATGCTACTTGAAAATGCTAAATTGGACATAATCAGGTAGGATACGTTTTGCATGGTGATGTGAAAAAAGGATACATGATATACTAAAAGAGTTCCAACTACACACGACCTCCACGCGTACAGACATTTGCAAGTATCTTCACCCATATCGTTTCGGCCAAACCGCAAGGCAACCGATTGCAAAATACACTATTATTTACACAGCACCAAGAAAGAGAATACACTGCCCTTTAACCTATGACACAATGTAATTATAAAACACATCCCTGGGGAGCTATGCTCAAATTTTTAGCAATAAGTCAGAGGTGCCTTTATTTTCTCCCCCTTGAGAGAACATTCTAGAAAGGCTCAAATGAGAATCTTATTTCATTTAACCTCACTCTCTTTTTTTTTTAACACTGGAAACTTAATTGCATGAATGTTATGCATTTGTGTTAAGATGCAAAAAAAAAAGTGAGGGTATACAGAATGTAATGTGTATCTGCATGGGGTTTGGCAAAGGGTGTTAAAAGAATGTTGACGAATTAATAAAATTATTTGATATGCCTAGAGATAAAGTTAAATCATTGCTAACTTTTAATTTTTCTATATTCATGTATTGCTGCAAAATTCTTCGAGGCAAAATAAAAATTTAAATGTAAATGCAAATGCTAACGAAGCATAAACACAATCCAATTACTAGTTATTAATATTGTGATATGTTCTTCTCTGGCATCATTTTATATTCTGGGACTTTCACACTTACCTAAAGGCCACCAAGGAAAGTAACGGAACATGTTGTACCTCCTTCGGTATCCTTGGGTGTCATACATGGGTGAAACTGAGAGATAAGCTCATACAACCCTCAGATTCCCACATCATAAGTTAAAGATTGAACTAAACACAAACAAAACCTTTTCTATTCTTGATTTGTGATTAATTTTTGGTGCAAGTATTGAAAATGAAATCACTCAGCAATTCATGGATTTTAAATATTCATTTGGTTTAGTGTGAAAAGGATTAATCAATAAATGTAAAATGTTTTTTAAAGCTTACTAAATGTAAAATGTTTTTTAAAGCTTACTAAAACAAATACAGTGTGGCCCAAAAGTCTTAGTGCAGTTTTATGGTCTAATTACTTCAGAAGTATAAATGCTTCAGATTTTGAAAACTCAATTATATATGTTTCATTTTCACATGTTTAGTTTTGTGAATTTTGATAACACATTTTTAATTTTAATATTTTAATCTCTCTCACTGAATACGGCACTGACTAAAACAAAACATTTAAGTTAAAATTTTACTTCGAAGTTTCCAAAATTGAACAAGTATAAAAGTTAAATAATAGAACTTTTAAATGATTTTTTAAGATTCTTTAAAAAACAGACTTGTTTAAAGCAGTTTTAAGTTCACAGAAAAAATGAGCAGAAGGTATTGAAATTTCCCACATATCCCTATGTGCACACACGCATCGCCTCCCCATTATCAGCATAATGTTATCCCACTGTATGGCACACACAACGGTATGTATCAAAGACATTTTAAAAATATCCCCCACCCCAGAGTGGTACACTGAATACATTTTCTAAAGTTTGTAGTATTTACATCTTTGAAGGTCTCAAATCTTAAAACAGCACTAAGACTTTTAGGACATCCATTATTTTCTAAAGCAATAGGGATTTTTCTTCACAAAGCGATCACCCGGGAAAAATCTTCTTGGAAATGAAGTGAACATGGGAAAGATTTCTTTTCTTCGTGACTCTGTCTTTCCCTCAGGAGTGAGAAGAAGGGAGCTGAAGTTATTTTTGTTTCTTGAGAAGAATTCAAAGATACTAAGTTGGTGGGAATAGAGAGCATGCAGAGGGCAGGTGAGCAATGGAACGAGCAGGAGCTCTTCATGGAGTCGTGGATCTAGTCTAGGCCTTGGGGCCACGAGCTAAAGACAGACAGGTTGTGTTGTGTTTAAAGTCTGAGTGTGGTTCAGTTTAGGTAGCTAGCATAGGAGACCAGTTGGCCCTTCAGGACAGACATTCTGGGCAGGGATAATAAAAATGGAAATATTGGAATATCTTTTAATATCAGTAATAGATAAGTAGGTAGATTTGGAGTTGAAGTCCATCATAATAAAGGATATAATTTGTACATAATAAAAGCACTAAGTAGAAATGTTATCTACACAAAATGGTATCTTGCCAATGAAAATATTAACTTCTGTATTTAAATTTATATTTTTAATGATGATTGACAATTAACCAGTATCTATAACACTCTTTTCCTGGAAAATTAAAGACCTTTATATATTTTTACCTATTACCTTCCACTACCTAACATGTTTTCTGAATCATCTGATAGTTTAGCTTCAGATTGTTAATATGATAATATTATTTGCTTTTATTTTATGCCATTATTTAAAAAAAATTCTTTCTTAATAATTTGAAAGACATATTATCAACACAAATTCACATTTAACTATAGATTCTAATTATTTTATGGTAATTATTGTTTCTGTAATTCATTTTATTCTTTTTCTTAGAATCTTTTGTTTTGTTGGAAGATATTCTAATTTTTTTTTTTTTTTTTTAGAAAAGATTCATAGAGGATAAATTTCCTGAATCTTCACAATTCTAAAAGAAAAAAATGTCTTTATTCTGTCCTTATTCTACACTCACTTGAATGCTAGTTTTGCAGGATATAGAATTCTGGGATAAAAAGATTTTCCACTAAGGACAGTAAAGGCTTTGTTTAATTTTGTTTTAGAATTTATTGTGAACAATGTTAAGTCTAATACTGGTATGATTCTTGTTCTTTGTAAGTTTTTCCTTTCCTTTAGTTTCTGAAAACATCGCATTTTAATTTATGTTGCGTATAGATAACTTTGTTTTTCCTGCTTTGCACTAAGTGGGTCTTTTCGATCTGATGACTATAATCACATCATTTTTGGCCTTTTGGCTAAGATCAAGTGAAGACTATAATCTTTCTTCAGAGCTTCAGTTTACAGAGACTTCCCCACTACCCACCATTTTTTTAAATGGCTAGTTCTTCTTTTCAATTGCTCTCTTTCTTTCTGGTGTTTTCATGACATATTTCCTTTTTACTTTTTTTTTTACATTTCCATTTACTAGACTTTATCTTCCAGATAATACTCAGTCATACCCAATCTGGTATTTGTCTCTTCTACTAAATTTACTGTTTTGCTAAATATATTTTTATTTCCAGAAACCCTTTCTTAATCTATGACTGTCCAGAAAAGTCATAGATTATATTAGTATATATCACAATTCACTTTTTACAAAAGATTATTTCTAGTCAAAAACATTTAGGATGATATTTAGAATTGCATTAAATTTATTATAGGAATTAAATTCTTTAGATAAAAATGTTCAACAAAGAGAAATACCTCTAGCAACAAGGATCTTAAAGGGAAATCTCTAAACCTATAGCAAAGAATTTTAAGTAAAGTTAACAGATATAGGCTGAAAAGAGATCTTTAAAGATAATAAAATTTATAAATGAAGAGCTAAGTCTTCAGCAACTTTTAGTTCAGTCTTTGTTCTTGTGAAAATATTTCATCCATAGGTTTTATATCATCTTTATTGCACATAAGAAAAGTAAGATTTGTGAAATTAAGTGACTTTTTCAAGGTAACAAAAAAATGTAGTGATCTCTCCCTGCCACATTTGAGGCTATAAATAAAATAGAAGCAGTCTTGTCCTTCTGAAAGTAGCCAATATACAGTCAATTTTCTTATCATTCAAGAGATAAGAACAGTCAACTTCTTCATCTTGATTTACCTGGAGTACTCATTTCAATTGCACCAGCCAGGCAGAACCTGGTAATAACTGCTGCCTAGTTTCAGTTGGCATTGAAAAACTGACTAGGAAAAGGCATTGCTCAAAAATTATTTTGGCACAAGTGTTAAGCACTCTTTTCCACCAGATAAATCTGACCAAAAATAAGCCAAAAGCGATTAGTGACCTGTGATGCGTTATTCAATATGGTATTAGAAATTCTAGAATCAATTGATCTGCAGTCTATTACCTTAGCATTTTGGATGCAGGGACAAAGAGCCCAAGCTGCACTGGCCTTAACGTCTGGGTGAGGATTTTTCAGCAGGGACCACAACAAACGAACTCCATCTAAGCGATCAATGATCCTATTGTGAAACCAAAATAGAGGTATAAACTGTAATTAGCACATGAAAATGAAAATTTAAATGGCCTATCTATTCACACAATTCTAATTGTTTTTTCTCCTTTTGACATTTGGCTTGATTTTTTTTTTTTTAACTTCAACAACAGCAAGGATATAACATGCCATTGAATTGTGAGTGCTCTGATTTCAATTTTAAATTCATGACACGGAAAGCAAGCTACATGATAATTATGATTCACATAAACTTAAAGTCAAGCCATGTAATTTTTTAATTAGCTGTACACAGACTGTTAGCTAGATGTAAAAATACTAGTTTCTTTCATATAGTAACATCTAAATATTTCCCAAAACAAATATTTATGCCTCACAACTCTGCAGTTACCTTTTTTATTTGGTCTATGTTTAATTGACTTACCTTACTGTATGACATATTTTAAACTCCGCCAGTCCTAATCTAGTATTAGGAATTAAAATCATTACACCACAGTGCATCCTTTGTTGGGCACGAATAACACGTAACTTGTTTTCCATGTGCTCCGACTGTGTTATAATTACTTAAACACTCTGTAATCAAAATATCTTCATGACTAGCTGAAAAATGAATTATCATCAGAGTCATCTCTACACCATCTGTCTTCTGTTTATACATCAATCAGTCCAGGGAGCAGAACCTCAAATTAACGTCCACTGAGTGCTTGCAGTTGAGAAGAAGGCCAAACAAAACTTAATATCATTTACAAACACGGTTTTGTTCAGAAAGATATGTTAAACTCAAAGCAGATGAGAAAAGATAAAGAACATCAAAATTTCTTTGATTTTTTTAATCTCAAATTGCGTTAAACACATGTAGTTTTTAGCCACGGACAGAACAAATACTGCTAGCTTAAAATGCCATTCAAATTCTTTCTGAAAGTCAACATAAAAACATCTTCATTTCTTGATTAGCTGAGATGAGTTTGCCAGAAAAAAAAGTATTATTCCAAAGGTTCCAAGTAGGATGTCATTTCTGCATAACTGTATAAAACAATTGGTAATTGCAAATAGAGTATAGTAAGATATAAACTCTTTCTTTAAAAAATAACTTATAATAAGAAAAAAATGCATTGAGAAAGTGTTTTAACCCAAAGTTTAACTAAATACCTTTCGAAACCTGAAGTTTTGTCAATATCATGCTGAGAGAAAACAAAGTTTTATTTCTCAATTTATGGAAGCTGTAAAGAGAGATACTGAGCACTTCACAGCAAAAGATTTACTTTATAAACTTAAGCTTACTGCTTTACATATGCCACTGAAAACATAACTGATTCTGCTCCTTGGGTCTCTATTTTTCTGCACATAATTTCTCAATGAATGACAGGTCTGTCTTACCCTCTCACAAATGTAGCAGTAACATTTGCATTAGTAATATCTATACAATGCTGGATATAACTTTTCATTAGAGTGGAAGTCATTCAGATGGCACACATTTTCAGTTTAAAATAAAAAGGATAACTCAATGCTGGACCTCCTCCCCAGGCAAAATTTCACAACTAACTATAATCACTCACTATTAATTATAAAACGAGATCTACTGTCCCCAACCCTCACCCCAAACCCAAGGCAATTCATTAGCTACTTAGTTACATAGGATGAGCATTTTAACCCCATTACTGATGTCATAAAAATAACTCAGCACATTACAGAGTAATAAATAACCTTAGAGGAGGAAAATATTTTCAGAAAACATTTTCAAACACAGGAACTAACAAAGTCAGGGGTAGCCAACTTCAGAGTTTAGTTTTGTCCCTTCCACTTCCATCTTCCTCATCCCCTGTATCAACCCACTGACCACTAATGTTTACTTCACAATAACTCGAGTATCCCCTCCCCAAGTCCTCCGTTCTCCCTGCAACACCTACTAATCCTGGTCTTTACTACTTCATATCAGGACTGCTGCTGTGGCTACAAAACTTGGTTTTGTATCTTCGATTTCTCTCAGTTCCAATCCATCCTAGATATACCTGTGAAATTCATCTTCTTAAAGGACCTTCTGAGCTTTTGCAGTAACTTCCTGAGGGCCGGACCCCAGGGATATTCATTCTGTTCATCACACCACACAGCACGTTCAATCAACACAGAAAGATCACCCCCAGGAGAAAGTCTCCAAGGGCTTCCCATCACCTGCAGTGTATTAAAACTTCAGTTCTTGAACTCTGTATTCAACATGTCCAAGGAGCTGCTGTATTCCTCCCAATTCCCTATATGTAGACATTCTCTAATAAAACTGTTTGGCCATCTACTAAACAATAAGTGCTAAGCAAACAGAAATAACAGATACAGTCAATTCTTGCTACTGGGGGTAGTTATGTTCTGTAAAGTTGCTGCAAACAGTGAATTAGTAAATACTGAACCACGTTCCTAGGAGAAATATAAAATTTTGTCTCTGAGGGCCTCTAGTCAGAACATTTTCATCAACTCATCGATATATAACCTTGTTTTGTGTGTTTCTGTTTAAAGGCACCTTATTTAAAACACGTGGTTGATTCATTGACATGGAACCCAGGGCCAATAGCACTATGAAGCCAACACACATTTTCTCCGCCAGGTGCATCCAGCCTTCGTGTGCTTAGGAACCATAGACTAGACAGCGCGGCAGCACTCTGCTTCGGGGCCATTTTTAACAGTAAAATCGCCAGCTTGAAGCACACAAATGTGAGAAACAGGGTGCTAAATAGACCATGAAATGGACACTTGTTTACACTATGAGCTGAAACAAGAAGGCAGATAGTGGCCTTCTTCAATCTCAGCTGGAAACGTGTACCAGGTGACTCAAATTTTTCACTGCTTTGCGCATGTCCAAGATTGATGGTGAATATGCTCTAAGCATTGATTTAGGGGTTACAAATAAATTTTAGCAGGGATACGAATTCACAAATACAAAATCTGCAAATAATGAGGATTTCAATTGTCTTTCAGGAACCTAGAGTCTACTAAGGGAGATAAAGAGATCATTATAATGTATTATAATAAATGCTACAATTGATGTGTCATAGAGTTCCCTGCGAACACATACAGGAGACACCGGTTGACTCACGAGCCACAGAAATTCTCCCAACTATAAGCCTTTGCCCATGCCATTGCCATCTTTTGTTATAATAACCCATCTTTTAAGGTCACAGTTTTAAAAACAAAACCTCTCCCACAAATTCTTTGGTTTCTTCCTCCTTTAAGCTTCTTGTGAGTTTTGCTGTCCCCTTTTCTGGCACTTATAACGCATTGCTTTGCTTTGTTGTGGTCATGTATGTATGCTGTTTATGACCTCAGTTATTGTGTAATCTCCATGACAGCAGGAATGATATGCCCACTATGCTTAGGCACACAACTGTAGCCAGTGAATATCGGTTAAATGGGCCTGAAACAGGATAGCCTCCTTTCTTAATGAATCAAAAATCTCTCCCAATACAAATACATTCATTCTTAACCTCATACTTACAAAGGACATGCTCAAATTCTAAATACAATCAGTAGAGAAAGTTTTCATCTGAAATTGTCTCCAAGTTCAAAGTGCATTTGTATAGAATTTCTGTACAACTTTTTTGCTTTTTGCATATACAATGATGGGCTAATATGTGGTATTAATTTTTGCCACTGTCCATTTGCAGTGGGTCTATCTCCTTTTGCATTGTTTTTTATTTTGATTAGCATCTTGCTGTTGAGTTCATATCCAGCACTATGTTGGCTCTTCCCATTTTTACTATCAATAGAATTTAACAGCAATTCTTTGACATTATAAAAACAAATCAAAATTATGTTTTCAAAATCCTCAACTCATCATAAAAATCAAACTGGGTGGCTGGCAGAATAACATATACATATATATATTCTGGCTATTAAAAAAACAAATGAACCAAAAAAGATGCAGTACTTATGTTTTTCAGTTTCTTTAACATTTGCCAGAATTGTTAAGAAGTCTGGCTGGCTTGTCTGCCCACTGAGGCCACATATGAACAAATGTGAAATGTTTGTGCCCACATAGTAGATGTGGCTAAGGTTGTAGCATTTCTTTCTGTCAATGTCAATAAATCTATTTTGAACCCATAAGTTTGCATGATTTCTAAAAATTTCATAATATTTGATGAAAACTGCACAGATAAATACTGTTGTATGACAATGGCTCACACTACATGTGGTTACCCAGATCACGATGTTCTTAAACCACATTAAGGACCACAACGAGTATCTGTAGGTTTTGAAACCAAGTTGGCAATTCAGTGAAAACAGAAACGTAAATGATGTCGGAATTGAATGATCATCCCTGTGAAAAACAATTAAACAAGAATTTTACTTTTTTATAAAAAAGTCTCAAAGTTTTCATGTATATATCTCTATGTATTATTTTAAAGAAGCTATGGGAGACCAAATTTGGAGGAAAGTTATGAACGTGACAGCCTCTGGAAAAGGATGTTCCAGAATTCCTTGGCCTTGGTAAAGCAGGATGATGATCTATCTTTTTATAGTTGTGTAAGCAATATGATTAGAAAAACTCTAGAAACTTTTTCTCAGAAAAATTATTCATTCTTACAGTAAATACGAAGAGAGTGCCTATCACGTGCCGGGCAATTTTTGAGGCACTAGGAATTTGTTTCCATCAGGAAAGAAATCCCTGCTCTCATGGAGCTATATTCTTTTGGGAAATGATATAAAAGAGAAATCTGTATACTATATAAAATACTGAGAAGTGACTAGAGGACAATCAAACAGAGAAGGAGAGACAGAGGGTGCAAGGAGACAGTGTCAATGAAACAATGAAACAGAGCCAGCCACAGGACTACAGGTACTCCAGGACCTAGCTAGTGTTGTCCCTGGCATGGAGACAACCAATAAACACTAAATAAAAGTTATTCAGACATCCTTACATTCATCAAATATTAGTGTTGGAACCTAGAGTAAATTTACTCCAATACTTTTTAATACAATGAGAAAACAGGTAGAGTGGCCTGACCAATTCTGTATAACATGTTGGTTGTATGCACAAAACATCATTTATTCTTTCCTTTATTAAAAAAATGTACATGACTTTGGTGAGTACATTGTAAAAATGGTATGATGCAACTATAAACATCCCTAAATATTTGGAGTAATAAAATAAACTCCCTAAATAATTAAACACTTAAAATTATTAGTGGATAAATTTATATTTTTACCTGGATTTGGGGGTTTTATGGCTATGATTGAGTGAGTACTTTTCAAAATAACAAAACAGATATAGAAATCAATCTAAGAGTAGTCAGCACCTGCCTAAGTGTTACCTGCTATTATCGAAAGACCATAGACTAGATAATTATATATCCATGTATTCAAATCCCAAGACTACTGCTTATAACCATGACACTGGGCAAACATTTAATCTCCTGAAGCTTGAGTTTCCTCATCTATTAAACTCAGGATATTAGATATCCATCATCTAATGAGATAGGCAATACAATAACAAGGAGATAATATTAGTTCCATTTCAGAGGATGGTAACTGTGCAAATAATCTTAGATTAACCTATCGTTCTATCTATATCCAGTGATTAGACTGCTAAGATTTATTTAGAGAATATTATAAATTTACACATATATACTAGAAAAATATTATATAATATTGAACCAAGAAAATTCTGATTTTTATCCAGGCACACAGCCTCACTTGAGTGTGTGTGGGCACCATGTTACCAGCACTGATAGAAAAGACAATCTAGTTGATTTGGGTTTGAATTCAATAAAGTAAACTTGCAGTGACACTCCATGTGGCTTATGAAATAATTTGTTCTAATTTAGATAACAGAGATTAATTGTACATTATTGAGTAGAATATTGCAAGAAATCCACATTTTAATCCTAAATTTAAATCCCTATCTCAATATCATCAGGAATGTATAAATTATAGGAGTGAAAAGGAAGTTTCCAGGCCAGGAGGGTGAGTGGACAAAGGAAAGAGGCATCTCAAGCTGAATAGGTTTGGGGGACTGCTTGGAGCACAGTGGAGTTTTGGCCCTGGGGATGATGTGCTTGGGGATGAGGAATGAGTCTGCAGAGTTATACAGGGCAGACCCGGAAAGCTCTGTGTGAAAACAAATGAATGGAATATAAAGGATTCTAGAAGCCCAGGGTTCATTTAAAAATGAGCAGTATATACAATTGCAGGAGTCAGCTTGTAACAAAACTACAGAAGCAGCATGCATTGCTAATTTCCCCCAATATCAATAAATTCTAACAAAACAGGAAACTACTTCAATGGATTGTAAGTAAATACGATTTGGTTTCCTGTTGGATTTTACACTTACATATTACCATGAGTTTTATTCATATCATTCAACAGTTTTCAAAAGCATGAGACTTTTTCAACATATAAGCTAATAAATTCTCAGGTAGAAAATCAAAGTACAGTTGAGTCTTGAACAAAATGGGTTCAAACTATGTGGGTCTACTTTTATGTGGATTTTTTTTCAATAAACACTTTAAATGTATTTCGTCTTCTTTAGGATTTTCCTAATAACATTTTCTTTTCTCTAGCTTACTTTATTCTAAGGATACAGTATTAATACATATATTAAATATGTGTCAATTGTTTACGTTACTGGTAAGGCTTCCAGTCAACAGTAGGCTATTAGTAGTTAAGTCAAAAGTTAAGTGCAGATTTTTGACTATGTGAGGGGTTGGTGCCCCTAACCTCCACATTGTTCAAGGGTCAACTATAATACAAAAAGTTATGATGAAGAGAAATTTTAAAAAATCACCCAAATTTTCCCAATTCCCTGGTCTCTGTATAAAGAATTTTCTAGTCTCTAAGCAAACATGTGGACATGCAACATTATGGAGTTGTTCTATATGTGGTGTTTTATAACTTGCCTTACTAATTCAATATATATGATAGAGCTTCCTCCATTGTCAATGAATACAGTGAATATGGATTTACAATAATCACTTTTAAATGGCTAGATGGTATTGTTGTAATGGTGTACAATAAAGGATCATATTTAATTGATCCTTTATTGATGTAAATTAGATTCTTTTTAGTTTTGCATAATAACAGAAAAAAATAATATTGCAAAGGCCATCCTTGCATCTTTTTTGCAATACACTGATTATATTCTTAGGAGAAATACTAAGAATGGAATTGCTCATTAAAAATTTTACATATTTTAAATATTAATACATATCGACAGACTGTACTCCATAAAAGTTATGTCAATTTGATTCCCATAAACAGATCATGAGAATACCAGTCACCAGCATTGGGTACTATCTTAATTTTGCCATTCTATCAAGTGTAAAAATATTTACTTTTTTCCTCAATTTTTTTCTCTCTTCTCATTATGGAAAATTTCAAACATGCTTAAGAAGTTTTTTTAATTAGTAAATACCAGTAGACACAACCCTCAAAGTTTACATATTTGTGTCATCTATTAATATAACCATGTGTTCATTTTTTTCAAAACAATTTGCAAGTTATAGATGTCATAACATTCACAAAAATTTAAAAAATTTAATCTTTTACACGTAAGTGCAATCTTTCATATTATCATTGTACCATTATTACATCTGTGAAATTCCCTAACATAATTAAATATACAGTTCAGATTCGAATATTCCCAATTGTTCTCAAAAACTCCTTTAGAGCTCTTTAAAAAACAAACAAACAAAACCTGGATTCAAAAAAAGAGCATATGTTTTTAATATGTTTTTTAAGTCTCATTTAATTTAGAACATTTTTATGGCATTGACTCTAAGGAGATCAGGCTTGATGTCTTGTAGAAAATCCCACAATTTGAACTTGTCTGATTGCTTCCTTGGTGTTATTTAACTTGCCCGTCTATCCCATTTTCTATAAACAGGAAGTTAGATTTAAAGTCTGAGCTTGATTCAAATTACACATTTTTTGCAAAATACACCATAGGTGATACTAGGTACCTCACATTGAACACATAAAGAGGCTCATAATGCCCAATTGTCTCATTCTTAGATGCCAAGTTTGGTCATTTATTTACAATGATGACCACTAGAACTCTCCATTGTAAAGACATATTCTTTCCATTTTCATTGGGGTCTCACTTGGTCACTGTGAGAAGGTCCTGTCCCAATAAACTTTTCCCTTCTTTACAGTTTTAGCATCTGATAATTATTCTTGCCTAAAAGAATTATTTTATTGGTAGTTACAGTGATTTTTCTAATTCTGTCTACTCTATTTGTTACCTCGCATTCTTCTATAAAGAAGAGCTTTTCCTCATTAAATGGGGCTTAGTTATCCTCCAGAAAGGCAGAATAATGTTTAATCCTTTCCCGTTACTGACCACTTTGTTACATAAGGAGTTATTTTAGTAGTCCTCTTCACTGGAAGCAAAGGAGATTTTTCTCCTTTCTCATTTTCATTCTTCCTCAAAATTTAAAATTTTATGTAACTAAATCCATCATTTCCTTTATAATTTTGATCTTTAGCTTATGCTTAGCCACCCACGCCCCAAGATAATAAAATTGCATATTTCTTCTGCTCTCTTATAACTTACTTTGTTTATAGTTAAATATTTTAATTACCTGAATTTTCTATAAGAAGGAAGTAGGGATTCAGCTTTTTTCTTCATGAAAACGCTATTATCATATCTTAAATTTTGATAGGCATTTATATAGATATAGTCATCAATATATAGTGCTATCTATTGTATTCCATTGATCTATCCATACCTGTACCGTTAGTTGTTTGTTTTTAATACATGTATGAGTTCTAATGACTGAACAACAACCCACAAAATGGATACCCTTTAATTCTATAAAATAATTTGTTGCTTCCTGATTAGGAGGCACTTATATAATTTGACTATGATTTTGCACTTTTCAAAAATGTTTATAATTGGATTCAGAAAAAAATTCTGAGACCAGAGACATCAAAAATTATTTTAAAAGGACCAAAATAAAAATGCTAGATTTGAAAACTAAGGTACAAGAAATGAAGAGTTTATTATAAGGGCTTAACAGCAAACTGGACATAAGAGGGCAAAAAGGTATCCAAATTGAAAAATAAAGAAAAAAAATCACCAAAAAATGTCCAGAGTCCAATGTCTGAGGGATATATTAAATGAAACAATATATGGAGGTACAGGAGGAGGAGGAAAGACAGAATGAGACCAAAGAATATTTGTAAAGACAGTGACTGAAGACTTTCTAAAATTGATGGAAGACATTAATCTACAGGTTCAAGAAGCTCGGTGAACCTTAAATGGGATAAATACAATGAAAATCATACCTAAACATGTAATCAAACTGCTGAAACCCAAAGATAAGGAGCAGATCTTAAAAGTAGCTAAAGAAAAAGGACAATTAGGTATAGGAAATTATGATAAAAATTATGATAAAAGCTGACTTTTCACAGGAAAATGACAATCTAGACTTCTATACCCAGTGAAGATATTCTTCAAAAATTATGGTAAAGCCCCTTCCCTTTGCCTCCTGAACAATTCAGCCCTAAAGTAATAATGTGGGGCAGAACAATGTAGGCATCCACAGTGGAAGGCAAGATGAGTTTAGTGGCTCCGAATGGAGTATGAGAGCTCCAGGAAGAGGAACAGGAGGATGAACAGGGAATCTCTACATATAGGGAAAACCAGCGATGGGATATCTGATACTAAATAAAGTGATCAGAGCACTTTGAGTTGGGGGTACAACTCAGTGTGGGAAGACAGAACCCTAGCAGAATGAGGGGATGTCCCTACTGAGAATCAGCTGTTGTGTGGTGACAAAGCCTGAACAGGGTGAGGAGGGTGTCAACATAGTGGAGAAGCCTTGCATGGGAAGTCAGAGGTGGAGCAGCGTGAGTAGTAAAGTATTAGAAGGGAAAGGTGGCCCAGGATGGGGTACCAGAGCCAAAATAAGCTAAAGAGAGCATCCAGGTGCCTGGGCAATCCAGCATGCTGAACCAGAGTCACAGCAGGGTGAAGAGCATCTGCAAAGGGGACAAAATAGGAATGAAGATAGAAGACTGGTTACATATAGGGAGATCAGTCAAATAAGTAAGGACGGAAATCAGCTTCTCACTGTCAATGAAGACGATTACAGAGGAAAAACTAGAAATAAATCTATACCCATTATGGAAGATTTTAACATCCCTTTCTTAGGAGTTGATAGAAAAAAATAGAAAAAAAAAAAACATGTGAATATATAAAAGACTGAACAACACACTGAACAAGTGGCCTAATCAACATTTTAAAAAATATTACTATAGAATACAGCTACATAGTATACATTTTTTTCCCAGTGCATATGAAACATGTTTGGGCAATAAAGCTAAATATGAGAGAACTTAAATCATAAAGAATATAATCTCTGACCACATAGTTTTAAACTAGAAATCAGAAGCAATGTAGTATCCTGAAAATATCCAAATTTTTAGAAGTTAAGTTCTGGGCCAAAGAGAAAATCAGAAGCAATGTAGTATCTAGAAAATACCCAAATTTTTAGAAGTTAAGCCCTGGGCCAAATAGAAATCACAGAGAAAAGTAGGAAACATTTCGAATTGAATAAAAGCGAAAGCACAACTTATATTTGTGGATGAAGCTAAAACCGTGCTTAGAGCTTTAAATGCTTATATACTAGAAAAAAGTTGACTTATCTAATATCAATAATCACAACTTTAAAACCCAAATAAGTACAATAAATAATGAAAATAAGATGAATAAACCACTTGAACAAGGGTTAACAAACTTTTTATGTAAAGAGCCAGACAGTGAATATTTTAGGCTTTGTAGGCAATATATGATCTCTGTTGCATATTCTTGTTTTGTTTTTTGTTTTTTTTTCCAAATCATTTTTAGCTTATAGTTTATATAAATGAGTTCTCTCAGAGAGACTGATTAGAAGAGACACAGAGAGGGAAAAAAGTTATTCTATAGCACAGAAATTTAACGATGAATTTGTATCTAGAATATGAAAAGAACTTCAAATCACTAAAAAAAGCTCCAAAAAAATCCAATTTAAAATGGACAAAACACATGAATAAACTGCAAAATAATACACATGGACAATAAGCACATGGAAAATCACTCATCATTAGTAATTACTCATCAATTACTCATCATTTTCATCCGAAAAATGAAATCTACAATGACATACCATTTTTTTCCTATTAGAAGGACTAAATTTTTTAAAAAGACCAACAACACTAAATATTGGCACTGATGAAAATGTAAAATTGTACAACCACTTTTGTATACTATTTGGAAGTTCTAATGAGCTTAAACTTCCATCGTATGATTCAGAAATTCCACTCCTAGAATAGGCAAACTAACATATAGTGAAGGAAATCAGAAAGCAGTTGCTTAGGGTGGAAGTGGGATTGATTGGATAATACTATGAGTAAACCTTGTTGGGAGAAGGAAATGTTTTATATTTTATTTTGACTGGTGGTTATAAGAGTACATACAATTGTTAAAATGTATCAAATTGGACAATTAATCTAGAATTTTGAACAAAAATAGACAAAAATCAACACATACTATATGCTTACATTTGTTTCCAAATAGAAACAAAACTAAACTATATTTTAGAGGGATGAATTCTCGAGTATGAAATTATGAAAACAAAGCAAGATACTAATTATCATAAAAGGCAAGAGAGGTGGCTCTAGGTGGGCTGTGATAAGAGGCTGCCAAGGAGTTTTGGAGTAATGACAGTATTCTATTTCTTGGCTTGGGTGGCAGTTACACAAATCTCCCTTTTCTAATAATTTGCTAAGTTATTAGAAAATAATTCTATGTAAATGTTCATTTACATTCGCACTTCATCTGTGCTATATTTTACAAATTGAAAGTTTTAAAACTGTTTTTTAATTTCACAGTGAGCACAAACATACACAGGAAATAGTACTGAACAGCCCATTTATTCAGCTATTGAACTAAGCCCATATCACAACTGGCTGGATGAGATATATAATGTGGAGAAATAAATTCCGCATAATCCTCAAATTAAAAGTCCCTAGAGCTTGTTTTAAAATGAGAAAACTAAGATTCAGCAGATTAAATGATTCACACAATTGCTTTTCATTTGGCATTTTGGTATCTAAGTTAAATCCATATGCTTTAAAAAGTATGCAGATGAAAAACAAATAACAAAAAAATGTGAAAGAAAAATGTCCTTACTGGTACAAATGTGCGAAGCATATACTCTATTTTATGTCTTGCATAAACTCTATAAGGTCACAAAGACTAGTTCTGTAGTAGAAGAAATATCTGGGCAGCCACAAAGAGATTAAATCTCTTCTGTATACAAACAAGCATAGTTTTCCTTTTTTTTATCCTTTGTAAAGAACAAATAAACCCAATGTAAAAATAAAAAAATCACTATGTAAATGCAACATAATTATGTTTAAACCACAGAAGACAGGAAATTTAGAGTTACAAATTCCATGGTAAGTTTTAATTCTATCCTTGTGTATATGTTTTATAAAAGAGTCTTTCATTACATGATCATGTAACACTAGATCATGTAACAATCAGTTCTGCAGATGTTTATTTTACAATGTGTGGAAGGAAAATATTTTATAGGATAAATTATAGGAAATTAGTACATTATTTAGGTAAATTGTTATGTAAAATTTCTTAGGATCCTAGATATTTACAGAATATTAATAGAAACACTTTTTTTTCTTGATTGTCTTTAAAGAACATGAAATGTACTCTTTTATAGGCAGGCACTCACTTATATTTGAAAGCCAACCTTTAGATTTTAAAGTTATTTTAAAAGAATGAAAAACTTAGGACATTAGGATGTTAGTATGTTTTGAATCATGTATGCCAGGCTTTTTGTACAAAAGAACAATAGAGACTAAAGTAAATCACGAATATTTACAAGTTCATAACAAATACAAAAAAAACAGCCCTTATTGTCACAATTGAAGTTGCTAGGGTTCCTGACAACTCATATATTTAAAATTTGATTTTTTAAAGGAAGAAAAAAACATTTATCCTGCCTTTCCTGTATGAATTATAATTCAGGTTAACCAAATAATTAGCAATCAACTAATTAGAATATAAAAATAAAGGAAAAAATCCTCAAGGCCTCTGGACAAAAGGATCAAATAACTTACAAGACTGAAGAATTAGATTAGCATCAGACTTAAAAAAAAGGCAACAATGAAGCAGAATTTTCTTAATTCGATGAAAAAAGTAGGAACCAAAGATTTTATATCTAGCAAGGCTGTCTTCTGAGTATTTATAGAAAAATAGCTTCACTGGATAGCCACATGTGCTTCTGCATTGCAAAAGAAAAAAATTAATGAAACAAAGAGGCAATCTATGAAATGGGAGAAATATTTATAACCATATTTCTGACAAGGAGTTAATATTTAAAATATATAAGGAATTCATACAACTCAACCTCCCCGCCCCACTCAAAGAAAAAATTAAATTAAAAAATAGACAGAGGAACTGAAAAGACATTTCTCCAAAGAAAATATACAAATGGTCAGCAGGTAAATGAAAAAGTGTTCAACAGTACTAATCACCAGGAAATGACAATCAAATCCACAATAAGATGTCATCTCATTCCTTATTACAATGGCTATTAACAAAAAGACAAGAAAGAGATAACAAATGTCGGCAAGGATGTGGAAAAAAGAACCCCCCCCCTTGCATATTGATGGTGGGAATGTAAATTGGTAGTCTTTATGGAAAACAGTATACAGGTTCCTCAAAAAATTAAAAATGGAACTACCATAAGACCCAGCAATTCCGCTTCTGGGCGTATAACCAAAGGAAATAAAATTAATATCTCAAAGAGATACCTGCGCTCCCATGTTCACTGTGGCATTATTCACAGTAGTTAAGGTATGGAAACAATCTAAGTGCCCACTGACAGATGAACAGATAAAGAAATTGTGGTTCATACATATAGTAGAATATTATTCAGTCTTAAATCAGAAAGAAATCCTGCCACTTGTGACACTGTGGACCAACTTGGAAGACAGTATGCTAAGTGAAATAAACCAGACACAGAAAGATATTGTACGAGATCACTCATATATAGAATCTAAGAAAGCTGAACTTAGAGAAACAGAGTAGAATGGTGATTGACAGAAGCTGAGAGATGGAGGAAATGGGGAGACAAGTGATCAAAAATTACAAATTTTCAGTTATAAGGTGAATAAGCTTTAGGGATCTAATGTTCTGCATGGTAACTATATTAATATCATATTTACATCATATTAATATCATATACTTGAAATTTGCTGAGAGTAGATCCTAGGTGTTTTCACCACATACACACAAAAACAAGTAACTATGTGAGGTGGTGGATGTGTTACATAGCTTGATTGTGGTAATCATGACACAAGGCATACCTATATCAAAACACCACATTGTAGACCTTAAATATAAATTTTCTATTGTCAATCAAATATTTTCTATTTGTTAACCAAGTATTTATCAAGTATTGATATCTCTATAAAGCTGGGAAAAAAAGGAAAAATACTTTCAACATATAAGACCTTAGGAAATTCTGCACCCATGAGCCCTTCTTGTTGATTCTTTTACAGGATAGGCTCCAAAATTAAAGCTCCAAATTAAAATATGACTGCAAAACTTTGGCACAAAACAGATGATGAGCATTTTAATATGCATGTACATGTATAATTGTTGATCCAAGATTAAAACAAAGGCAGGTGTGTGGATGGAATAACAATGTTCAAATGTCATATGTTATGACAAAGAAGAAATGATACACTTAAAAATGGGAGGAAAAAAGAGAAAAAGAGATAAAAGTACAAACCTTTCTAAATAAAAAATAAAAAGAGCAAAGACTACTAATCTTATAGAGAAACAGTAAATATAACAAAATACAAATAATTATAAAATATTATGACATCGTTGAGACCAAACATATCAGTTATACCCATAAATGTGAATGGGCTTAATTCATTTATTAAAAGAAAAAATATTCTTATTTTGGTTTACAAAGCAAGACTCATGTATATACTATATAAAAGGGCACACCTAAAACAAAATGATTCAGAAAGACTAAAAATAAAGAGTAGAGCAAGATATTCTAAAAAATGAAAAAAATTTAAAAAGCAGGGATAAAGATTCTAATATCAGACAAAGTAGAAATCAAGCCAAAACTTATTAAACATGAAAAAGAATAGCACTTGGACTATTAAAAGCCACAATTCACAATGATTAGAAACATTTATGTACCAAGTAACACAGCATCTGACTTTAAGAAGCAAAAACTACATGAGACATGAGAAGACAGAAGTACGTTAGTAAGAGATTTTAATAAACCATTTTCAGTATAAGACAGATAAACTCAATAGTTTGTATACGACAGATTAACAGTACAAAAATAATAAGTAGAGATAGAGGATCATAATAAAGTGGATCTTAAGGATACACATCAAACTTTACACTCTGTTGACAGGAACTACATCTTCATCCCAAGTATCTATGCTTCACATAAATTCATTTTATATTAGGTCATAAAGAAAACATTAGTAAGTTCTATAAAAAGTAGAAATAAAACAATCAACCACTCTCTGACCAAAATGTAGTAGTGATAAATATCTAACAACCAAAAGGAGTTCTTCCATGTGGATTTTTTTTTTTTTTGGATCCAATAAACAACTCCTGGGCTAAAGGAGAAATACAAATTGAACTTAACAAATTTCTAAAGAAATAATGATAATAAAAGCACTACATGTAAGAATCTACACAGGACATTTAAAGCAGAGTCAAACAGAGACAGCATCAACCACTTTTATTTTTTTAAAAGAATACAAATAAGCAAAATACCTTCTCAGCTCAAACATTAGAAAAACGATTGTAAAATAAACCAAAAGAAAGCAACAAGTAATTAATAAAAATAAGAAATTTATGAGGTAGAGAATAGAACAGCATACCTAATTAATAAAATAACATTTTTTCAGAAAATCAAAATAGAGAAACTACACTAGATAACCCAATTAAGAAAAAAAATCAAGAGAAAGCTCACATATACAAAAGTAAAAAATAATGAGAAAATAACCATTGAAAAAAGACAAATTTAAGTCATAAGACATTACTTTGCAAACCACTATTCAAATAAACTTGATATACCAAACAAAACTGATCACGTTATAAGGAAACACACATTGCCAAAGTTGACCCCATTAGAGTAGAAAGTATAAGTAGACCAGTTTCCATAGAAGAACTAGAGAAAGCTAATACACACACACATGCACGCACACACGCACACAAGGCCCATATTGTTGCACAGTAGACTTCTACACAACCTTCAAAGTCTAGGGGTCCCATTGCTCAATAAATTACTCCAAAGTATTGAAATGAAAGAAAACTGCCTAATTGATTTTGTGAAGCGGGTATAACATATGATACTTAGATTTGATAAAGATAGTAAAAAAAGGACAACAGACTAATATCACTCATGAGTATCATTACAAAAATACTAAATAAAATATTATCGAATGGGATCCTACACCACATTAAGAAAATAGTACACCATGACCAAGTGAAAATTCCCAGAATGCAAAAGTGGTTCAATGTTTGGAAACCTATTAATATCATTCACCATATTAACAGATGTAAGGAAAAAATCACAATGGAACATAATCTCCATAAATGCTTAAAAAACCTTTGACAAGATTCAGTACCTATTTCTGATTTAAAAAAAGAAAAAACACTTTAAAAATAGAAATTTTTTAAAAAGAGGTTTTTTTAATACGATAAAACATGTATACTTCAGTCCTCAAGATATTATCTTACTTAATAGAGAAACACTAGAGGCATTTCCACCAAAACCAGAAACAAGGCAAAGAGGCCTATTATCTCCACTACAATTCAACTTAGTGCCAGGGAATTAGCTAATAAAATTAGGCAAGAGAAATCAATTTTAAGAATAAAAATATGTAAAGAAGCAAAACTTTGTCTGGAATATCTTAAAGCAGAGTCAGCAAATGTTTCTGTAAAGAACTAGAAAGTAAGTATTTTAGTCTTTGTGGGTTATTCACTTTCTGTCATTAACTTACTCAACTCTGCCACTATAATGGCGGCCAAAGACAATACATAAATGAATGTGTAACTATGTTCCCATAAAACTTTATTTATAAAAACAGGACTTGGTCCATGGGCTATAGTTTGTCAACCGCTGTGCTAAAGAATTAACAATAAAATGAACTCAAACAATAAGAGAATTCCATAAGGTAGTAGCATACAGAATTAACATAAAATTCAATAGTGTTCATAGAGACAATCAGTTGAAGGGCATAATGGCAGGAGAAAAAAGCCATTAACAGCACAGCAAGGAAGATTAAATATTTAGCGATGAAATGAAGGAAAACGTACAAAATCCACATGAAGAAAACTTTAAAATACTCTTCAAAGTAAAAAAATGGACTTGAACAAATGAAAAGTTTCTATAATTTCACTCTGGTTATGTAGGATGTTAAGGGAAGCTAGGTGAAGAGCATATGTGGGAACTCTGCACTCTGCACTCTGTTTTTTCAACTTTTCTATAAGTCTCATGCTATTTCAAAATAAAGTTGAAAAGAAAATTTTAAAAATGAAAGTAAAGTTCCTGCGATGTGGAAAATAAATCATAGCTATTTCTTAAATTTTTAGCTTCAGTATTTTTAGTTGTTTGAAATTTTATAGTATTCTATTAGAAAATTACATTCCCCAAAACACAAGTGTTAACCGTTTTTTGTAATATTAGTAGGATTTTATATACTTGAAGGCCAAATTACCTCCAGATGAATTCTGTACACATGAAAGAGACATTAAAAGTCAACAAGAAAAAAAAAGTTCAGCCTGAATAAATCTAATTTTTCATAAACTTATGTCAGGATACCTGTTCCAGGGGAAAGGCATAATTAATATGAAATAATTTATATTGAGTTTTTAAAAGCAGTGGTCTGAAGTACTAAAAAAAGTCAACAGAGTTTTATGAAATCATTGGTTTCGTAAAAATCACTTTTGATTCAGTAGCCAAACTGTTATTATTAAGATATTTCTTATTCTTACTGAAAAATATATAAGGGAAGAGAAGTACTTATGCATTCTACTGCTCCAAGTTAGCAAAACTGTGCTTTGAGTATATGTTTATCCTGATATGTGATCTAAATTTTAGCCACAGCCACAGACCAATCATTAAAACATAAAACTTCTAGTCATTAAAATAAGTTCCTAACCAATGAATTATATAAGGCTTACACAGGGGAGAGGTATTTGTTTGTCATTTCCTTCCATTTAACTTAAAGCTCAAAGATGCAATAAATTCTACAAATCTAACAATAATAGCCATGTCTGAAATATGATGCCAAGAGTAATGCTGTTTGGATTCTTACCAAACTCAAAATACTGTTTTCTGAAACTACCCTAGTGCATTTATAAGAGCATTTGTGGGAAAATCACATTTATATGTACAGCTTCCTTGTTGCACAAGAAAGGCCAGTTTTGTCTTTATCTTAAAGAGGCTTTGTCATAGAATGTGATATTTTTGAACACTTTCTCTCCTTTAAATATTCTTTTCCCTTTTTTTTATTTTTTAGTAACTCTTCTAGAAGTTTCCCTCACAATTCTCTGGCTGATTCTTAGTTTCTTCACAGGTACTTCTTTTGTTCTTTCATTTTACTTAAAAAATTGCATTCAATAGGTTCTGTTCTTATCCTTCTCTTTTCACTTTGCTTTCTCTTCCTCACAATCTCACATATATCCATGACTTCGATTACCAAATATTCATAATACCGTATGGCCAACCCATATCTCTATCGTAAGCTTGAGATATCAACATCTAATTGACTAGTTGCCATAGTCACTTGGATGTCCCATAGAAACCTCAATGTCTACCCAACCATAAGTGAATTCACTACCCATTCGTTATATAATAAATGTTTGTGGGGGGCCTACCCTGAGCCTGGGACTGGATTAGGCACTGATGATGTAATGATCAACAAATTGCCTTTCTTTCTCCCCTCGTGAAGTTCCTTCTTCCTTTACCAGTCCTCCGACTATATTCCTTGAATCAGCACGGTACCATTATCCATCTAGTTACGCAAGTCAGAAACCTAAATATAATTCATGACTCCTCTCTTTTCTTTACAATTCATGTTCAATCATTCCCCTAGTCCTATCCATTTTCTCCCTTTTTATCTCTTAATCTGTCGATTTCTTTATTCTTTGTTACATTATATTCCATTGGCTTAGTTTAAGCCACCTTCACCTCTGGCCTGCAATGATCCCCTAACAAGCTTCTCTGTCCCAAGTTATGCTTAAAACCTTTCAATAATCTTCAATTAACTTATAAACAAAATCCAAACTTATTACCATAATGCAAAAAGACCTGAATTAAAAGTGCTTATTTATATGTCTATAAATACAAGTTATTCACCATTTAGGGCCCCCTTGTTCTCAATTTATAGCAAATTAAAATATCAGGATTTTTTTTTTATCAGGATTATTATGAGAGAAACAATAAACGGACTTATCTGTAGATGAATACAGATACTATATGCTCTGACTTTAATTTTCTATTTATGTATAATCATTTAAAATTGCTATTAATTGAAGCTTCTGCTACAGGAACAATACTAGCCAACGTTTACCTAGCACATATTATGTATCAAGCACTTTACATATACTAATTCACTTAATCATTACAACAACCCAATAAGATAGGCACCATTACTATCCTCACGCTATTTATGTGATAACCAAGGAATCAACTAGTTTAATAATTGGCCAAAGGAAACATAGTTAGTAAGTGGGGAGACTGGTATTCCAGACAATGGTTCCAGAACCATACTCTTAACCATTATACACTATACAAAATAAAATCAGATTGAGCAAGGTATTAAATGAGGACTTTGGTTTTGTAAAGATGATACATGCTCATCATACAGACTTCATAAATATAAAGAAAATAAAAATGATCCCTAATTCTACCATCCAGAAATAACAATCATTAACAGCTAATATAAATGATTCTAGATATCTCTTTATGTCTAAATAAAACAGATGGATAGGAAAAATAGATAAATGAATGGATAGATAATAAAAATAATGTGTACTGTATCTACTGATTTATGTGGAAGATGATAAAATTTGCACTTATCTACCCTATACTGTTTTTACTTTTGTCAGTTTTATTATTACATTATTATCAATATCTATAAAATGTGGATGATTCCCCTAATGATAATTCCTCCATTATTATGTCTTAATTTAATATTTAAATGATTGTCTCCCTTGGTACCTTTTAGCCACAGTTTTGCTATTTAAAATACTTTGAGTAATTTCTTAATTGACTGGAATTTTGTCATCAAGTAGTTTTTTTCAATAAGTACTATATTCACTAATTTCTTTTATGAGTGAGGATGTGTTATTGCCTACATATTAGGACAACTTGGTGGGATATGAAATTCTTGGGCAATATTTTCTCTCTCTTGGGGTATTAATCTGAGGGATTTAATCATTTAATGTCTTTTGACATTAAAGGAAGCTTGAAGACAATCTACCTTTGAGGTTTGCTTCTTTTGCCTACATATATTTATTTTGAAATGCAAGTAGCTTTATCAGGACGTGTTACTACGGGCCATTCTGAATGAATATCACTAGGATCTTTTTGGGGCTTTTGATCTACAGATTCATGCAAAAAAATTTTCTTCTGTTATAGCTTTAATTAAGATCATATTCCATTGGTTCCAACCTTTTCTTAAGGAACACCAACTATGATTAATGCTGGATCTCTTTGGGTTATCTATTTATCTAGCTTCTATTATAATTTTAATATATTTTTCTTTTAAATTTCAATTTTATTTCCTATATACCACATTTCTGGCTGTGTATTCAGTTGTGTTTATTGTATTTCTTCTGCTTCTATCTAGGCTTTTAGTTCAATAAGTTTTCTACTTCTCTTCTGAGCTCTGACAACTTGCTTTTTATAACTATTTAGATTGTCTTATAAAGTCTTTTTGTAAAACTTTATGTAATTTCTTTTGCAGTTTTATTAAGAGGGAATACACTGCTTTAATGGCTTTATGATTGTGAGAAAATTATTTGTCTAAATTTACCTGTTTTCTTTCGTGATGAAATTACCTCAAATACAATCCCACGAAAATCTGCAATTCTCTTCGCCCTACAAACACATCTCCATTCAGTTTTGAGCATTCAAATGGTCAATCTGGCTCACTCCAAATCTCTAAAAATTTATAGTCTCACTGTGCTGTGTTCTGGCAATCATGGTCTCTAGTATCCTTTTCACTCCTAAGTGTCTCCTGCAGTCTCCGTGGGCTGGATGACTATTGTAGACAATATAAAATGACATGTCCATATGACTTTTCCTTAGGCTCCACTTCTGATGTTTTATAATGAAAAACTAGGTCTCCGATGGAAAATCCCTCACTTCTTCTAAAGCCCATTCACTCCCCTCGTGTCTGCTCTCTATGAAACAAATGTTGGCTATGCATCTCATGACCATGACACTTTTTTGGGGGGGAAATCTTACTATCTGAAGAGGCATGTGTTAGCTGTCAGCACATTACATATAGGCCAATAATTCATAGCATTTTGCAGGTGTGTTTCACATTTAAGATTTGGAGTTGTGGCCATTTCCTTGTTTGGGGGAATATGATTTTTTTCTACTTTTACTCTTCACTGTAGTTTTCATTTCACTATCCTGAAATCAAGGCTCTCATAAAATTCCACAAAATAATTCTATATATTTACTAATAAATGTTTATTTACTGCCATCCCATTATTTACTATTTTAAAATTACTTTTTTCCCCAACTCAGTCTAAAGGTTCTTGAAGCCTATTTAACAGAGTCATTCTTTCTCTTTCATTACATTTTTGTTGCTTCTAAATCTAGGTTAAAATTCAAAATAAAAAATAAATGTGTGTAGCTGTTTCTCTGGCCTTTTCTTCTTCTCTTGAATGGATTCAACTGAAAATTAATAAATATAATAATTTACTTAATACAGTTATATTAAAACGAGTTTGAAGGCCCATTCAAAAGAAATGTAATGATGATATTTAGAAGAAATTTTCAGGTGTCAACTAGATAACCTGATAATAACTCATGTAAAAATCATTAAATCTTAGATATAAAATAGTACCAGGAGCTTTGCAAGAATAAGTTGTAATCTATATAAATAAAATTCATTGTGTTTATTAAGAAATTAGTAGTCATAAAGAGATAAAAAGATGATTTGTGACACAGTTGCACGGTGATATACAGAAAACATACGACTAACAAGACAGACAATGATAAAAGCTACATAAAAGTATAAAAAAATTTCAAAGTAGCTTCTCGAGCAAAGCTCAATCCCATCTCAGGGCTTTTGTGTTTCCTACTCTTTGTCTGAGATGTTCTTTCCTCAGGTGCCTTCTCATCTCTCAGGTCTTGGTTCAAATATTATCCTCCCAGAAACCACTTTCGTCTCTTCCCTCTTCTCCTTCCTCTTTCGAATCCAGCTAAAGTAAGCCCTCCCCACTTAGTTGCTGTCTTTCAATCACACAGTTTTCTTTGTCACATTTAATACTATCTGAAATCACGTTAGATGCTCAAGAGTTTACAGTCTGTGCCCCACATACAATAGAATGTGAGTTCCAAGAGAGCAGGAATTTTCTTTGTTACACTGTGTTATCTCCAGCGGCCGGAACAAAAGATGCTTGAAAAATATTTGCTCAAACACAAATAACAATATAACTCTAGATAATTAACAGTTGCGGGGGGGAAAACATGAAACTTGAGAGGTAGACTGGGGCCAGAAGGCAAATGTTTTGAATACCAGGCTAAGGAAAGGAGCTGTGCAGGAAGGTGTAAAAGGGGGAGAGATCTGAAGTGAGATCAAGAGAACCGACTTCAGAAGTCCAGGTTAGAGGTGACAGAACCTCAACTTGAGAGCAGAGAGGAGATACATTCAAAAAAATTCAGATGTAATTGGTGGTAGTTGGTAGATCTGAGCAGACAGAAAACAAGAAGAGCCAAATATCAAAAGAAGTACATAAAGTCATTTCTGAAAAGCGTTTATCAAGTTTTAATGAACACCATGTGTTTTTCAAAGAGATAAATGTATTAGAAAATTGTTTTATAATGCCAGCCAACATTCTTCCCTTAAAGTTAGCATGTTACGTGTAAGTAGTGTTCGTTAGTGTCTGAAACACCTGAGACCAAGACTCTGACAACCAAATTCTAAAGCAGTTATGAAGGCTTTAAGGACTTGTGTACCAGCATGTGGTTAGACGAAGCCGCGAGAATCCAAAAGAGAATCATGTTAAAAAGTTCTATGACTGTCTTAGAGTTTGGGGCTTTTTATGAAGAGGGCCTACACAACTGAATACATGTAATCCTTGTTCTCAGATACCAGGAAAGTGGGCTGAAGGGAGGAAGTACAACCAGAGACTACTGGCACAGAGTATAAGCCTTCAGTAGTGACCAAATGATGAAACAGACAGCAAACTGCACCTTCCCAGGGTTCTCTGTATGGCCACATAGCGTATGGTGCTCCATACATAGCAGTCCATATGAATGTTACTCCCTAGAGTTGTGCAGGATATATCTGTACATAGCAGCCCCCAAAGGAGCTGAATGAATAAATGAGTGAATCAGAATAAAATGACATAGGAGATACATACAGGAATGTATGTATGTATGTATGGTATATATAAACACAATAAACAACCCAAAATAAAAATATGTAACCTATTAAAATATGTACACTCTATATTACTCTGTATTAAATGCAAATTATAAGCTTAAATTATTTCCTTAATAGCCTGAAAAGTTCTACTGATTAGCATTGTCTGAATCACTCAGTCCTTTATTGCATTTCTTAATGGAAATCAGAGGAGTCATAGGACCCAAGAGGGGGCAGGACCAGAGTATCGAGACTGAATGGAAACGTCCCTACCATATTTTTGTCTCTACCCAGTATTAGTTAGGTAGGTTTAGGGACTGATCTCTTGCTTCATAATGCCTGATAGGATAAATGCCTGCACAGCCTCAGAAAAGGGCGATACTGAGAATTCGGGAAGATAAAATTAGCCATCTAGGTCTTCCTTTGTCTGACTCCATCTTATTTGTCGATACTACCTCCTATTCATCTTCCTCTGATGGGACTTTCCACTCTTGCACTCTCTCATTGCTCAGGCCTCTACACAAATATCCCTCAGTCATGCTTCCCTATTCTTCCACCCATTCAAATAGGTTTTATTCATTAACAATACACTTCATCCACTTCCTCTAGATAACTCATTATGACAATTGTTATGGACTGAATTACAGCCCCCATATGTTCATGTGTTGAAGTCTTAATCTCTAGTACCTAGAATGTAACTATATTTCAAGACAGGGTTTTTAAAGAAGTGATTAAGTTCGAATGGGATTCTTAGTGTAGGTCCTAATCCAATCTGACTGCTGTCCTTATTAAAAGAGATTAGGACACATAAGGAGACACCAGGGGCACACACAAAGGAACTACCATGTGAGGCAGCAAGAGGGTGGCCATATACAAACGGAGGAAAGAGGCCTTAGAAGAAACCAACCCTGCCAGCACTTTGATCTTGGACTTACAGCCTCCAGAACTGTGAGGAAATAAATTTCTGTTGTAGTCTCTGGTATTTTGTTATGGCAGCCTTAGAAAGCTAATAGATTTTGGTGCTGGGAAGTGAAGTGCTGCTATAATCTAAAAATGTGGATGGAGCTTTGAAAATGTGATGAGTAAGGGGTGGAAGCTGGAAGAGTTAGAGGTGAGTGTTAGAAAAAGTTTAGATTGCCCTTGAAGAAACTGCTGGTAGAAATAGAAATGCTAAAGGTGATTCTGATGAAATCTCAGATGGAAATGAGGAACATATTATTGGAACAGGAAGAAAGTGATCCTTGGTATAAAATGGCAAAGAACTTGGCTGAATTGTGTTGTAGTGTTTTGCGGGAGGTAGAACTTGTGAGTGGCAAACGTGGATATTTAGCAGAGATTTTTAAACAAAGTGTTAAAGGTGCAGCGTGGTTTCTCCATACTAATTATAGTATAATGCAAGAGAGAGATCTGTTAAGCAAAAAGGAACCAAACTTGAAGATTTAGAAAATGTTCAGCTAATTTGTACTGCAAAAAAATGAGAATGTGTGTTCTGGGAAAATATCAAAAGTGTGGCTAGACAATCATATGACAGAGATTAAAGGTGTGACACATGGATCCAATCAGCCGTCTCGGCAGAAACACTGCCATCCTGGACCCAAGGGGTTAGAGGAAGTGGATGAACCGAAGTCCACGGCTGGACTTCCGGGATTCTACAGATGGGTCAACAGAGCTATGCGTCTGTAAACAATATGTTGCCATTTCTCCCATAGTCAGGATTCATGGGTCCAGGATTCAAGGTGTGGAAATGGGAGCGATACTCACTATTACTCCTACTGAGCTACTAGCAAAGATTTTACTTCTGTCTCCACAACCTTATGCTCTGCTGGCCTGGAGGTTTTAGTTCCAAAGGGAGGAATGTTTCCACTAGGAGACACAATAATGACATCGCCAAAATAGAAGTTAAGATGGCCACTTGGCCACTTTTGACCTCCCCATGCTTCTAAATCACCAGGCAAAGACGGGAGTTACTGTGCTGGCTGGGTGATTGAGCCCGACCACCAAGGGGAAATCAGATGCTACAACAGAGGTCAGGAGGGGCCCATCTGGAATACAGGAGGTCCTATAGGGTGTCTCTTAGTATGACCCTGCCTTGTGATTAAAGTCAAAAGAAACTACAACAAACCTAATCCAGGCAGGACTACTAATGGCCCAGACCCATCGAGAGTGAAGTCACCCCGTCAGGTGAAGAACCACAACCAACTGAAGTGCCAGCTGAGGACAAAGGTAATACGGAGTGGTTAGTGAAAGAAGGCAGTTACAAATACCAGCTACAGCATGTGACCAATTACAGAAATGAGGACTGTAACTGTCAGAGGATTCCTTCCTATTATGTTATAAATGCACGTGTATGTTTATATATACCTTTGTTTTTCTCCCCTCTTATCCTCTTATCATGTAACATGAGATGCACTGACCTTATATATATCACAGGTTTGAAGTATTGTTAACGTCACATCACAGTATTTAAGTCATAGGATATCAATAAGAGTAAACATCACCCAAGGACTTTGCTTCCTCTTCTGGGGAACTGATTAGTGCATTTTAGCTGTATGTAAGATAGTTGTGTAGTGTTGGTAAGAATTATGACCTTATTATTGTCTTTATATGGAAACTAAATAAATAAATGTATATATGAATATCAAGTTGACAAGGGGTGATTTGTGAGGGCTCATTTTTGTGCATCAGTTTGTGCGGGCTAAAGGATGCTCAGATATTTAGCCAAATATTATTCTGAATATTTCTACAATGGTGTTTTTTGGGTGAGATTAACATATAAATTGCTAGACTTTGAATAAAGCAGATTATGCTCCATGTTGGTGGGCTTCATCTAATCAGTTGAAGGTCTTAATAGAACAAAGACCGACCTCCCTGAGCAAGAAGGAGTCCTGCCAGAAGACTGCCTGTGAACTCAAACTGCAATTTTTTTCCTGAGTCTCCAGCCCGCTAGCCTATTCCAGCAGAATTTGGACTTGTCAAGCCTCCACAATCATATGAGCTAATTCCTTAAAATAAATCTCTCTTTCTCTAGAGAGATAATAAGACAGATAGATAGACAGATAGATAGATAGATAGATAGATCTACCTATCATCCATCCATCCATCCATCCATCTATATCTTTGATTCTCTGGAGAACTCTAATACAACAACTTTTACTCATATAGGTTCCTCCCTTTCTGGATATATACGTATGTGTGTGTATGTTTGCATGTTTGTGTGTGTGTATTTCTATATAATCCTGCTATTACTCTTAAATTATACAACATTTAAGCCTTTTCTTCCTAATTAGACAATAATTTGCTTAAGGACCGTGATCATAGCTTAATATCCTTTGTTTTTTCCCCCTCATCAGTTCGCAGCTCTTGTTAGGTACTCAAAATATGTTTGCTAAATTGAATTGAGAAACAAGGAGGATACGAAGAGTATTCTATCTAAAACAACTTAGGACCTCAGTTAGATAGAGATAGGTAATTCTTCCCCAGGATATAGAGAAAATTTTTGTTGACTATATTAAGGTTTCTGCAAGAGAAATTGACTACTGGGTATTTTTAGTCTTCCCAATATGCCCAGCATCAGCCCTCCAGCTCATTCAAGGGAACAACATGGCTCTGTAAGTCACGATTTGGTAACCTTGTGGCTATTTATCTGTAAACGCATTTTTCTTTTTCATCATTTGTGCACACCATTTATAAGTGATGATATTATTCTATGATTATTCAAGTGCTTCCCATAACACTCTCAAATAAAATGGTCACTCTGTAGGGCCACTTACATCATACTTTCAGATTCTACTGCACAAGCACCAACTGCTTTTGTAACATTGACGAGTAGAGCTTGGTTTATTCCAACAAGGAGGTTTACGAGTGGCTGAATGCCACCACACTTCCGGACCAGGACTCGGTTTTCATATTCTTGGCAACACTCTCCCAACGCGCCAACCACGTTCACAAGGACTTCTTCGGGCTGGTCAGTTAAAAGTCCCACCAAAGTTTCAATGGCTTTGTATTCCCGAAACCTAAGTTTACCACAAGAAAAAGAGATCGGAGGTAGGAAAAGAGGAGAACAATATTATTTTTCATATAAAGTTAACTGATGATAACATTAATCGCTAAAAATTACTACTGCCAACTATATGCTCGATCCATCCATCCTTACAAGAACCCTATGATTTGTATCCTATTATAATCCCCATTCTCAAAAAGTTAATCTGAAGCTTGGTAAATAGTGAAGCTGGCGTCCACACGTAGCCATCTGTGTGCCCTTAACCACTACACTGCACAACCTCTAAGGCAACTACAATTTCTTCCAAATTTGAGCGGCAACTATTCCACTATGCTAAGGGCTATTTCCCCATGTTACAGAGACCATTTTACACAAACAAAGCCAAATAAACCTAATATGTGTTAAACTGGACATGTGAATTTCTTATTAAAGAAAATCATCACACCGAGACAAGGAAGATTTGCCTCAGAACATCCATCACTGTGTGAGAACTCTAAAAATAAATGGAGATAAATTTGAGCATTAAATTAAATCAGATGGTCATAAAGTTTACAAAGACTTTGAAAGTAAATGAAATCACATCTGAAGATGACTACTCTTTAAGATTAACTGGTTAGTTGGCATTTAGCTCACTCATCTTGTTTATCTTTAGAAAAGAGAGAAAAATGGAACCACTTGTGGATCTCTTAAGATTCAGTGGAAAATTCATCTTCTCACCTTGACAGGTGTCTGCAGGAAGTATCAGAAATGCTTCACATTTAAATGGCTGCCCATATGCAAAACAGCTCATTTGGACAGATTATCAGCAAGCCCCAGAGCCCTCATGAGGCATAGAAAACCACTGCCAGGAGGTGGGGTGGGAAATAGTGGCCTTTCATTTCTAAGAATTTAATTCCACCAATTTAGTCCAAAACGTACATCTATGAAAACTATAGCAGTAACATTAAAATGGACTCTTTCTTACAATAGCATTAAATTACAAGAATGTGTTTTGGTGGCCATATTTTCATTACAAAATGTGGAATGCCTTCTCTTACTTGGTCACATTCTCTTTGCTGATGGAACATTTCCATATTGCCCCTGTGACAGCAGCCAAACGTTTTTTATTGTCGGTGTTATTGAGCAGACTGGCCAGGGGTTTAAGTCCTCCGTGCAGCCTAACCAGGTCACGAGTTTCCTCATCTTCAGCACACTACACAAAAAATCAAATCAGAAGCTGTCAGTGATCAAGGCATACCAAGATCTCTGTGATTATTAAAGAGGCTGTCATTCTAGTAACTATAAAACTTCTTTTCAGAGAGTACCGTTTTCTGAAGGCACCTCCAAGTAAAATATAATTCTTCTCTACACTGGCAGCTATCTGACAGTCTCTCTGCTAGGTTTTGGCCATGTCTAGCAGTTTCTGCACATTTAGCAATTTTCTCAAGCCAGCTCTGAGGTACCCGGGTTTCCACCAAGACAGACAGAGGTTGGTAAATCTAGAATGTCACATGCATCAATGGAGGATTTCTGCAGTGATGCAACCAGAATCTTGGGAAAACATAGTAGATAGATTAGTGACAGGGATTCAGTCAGATCTTTAATGACCCCCCAAATCTAAGAGATAAGGAATTTCCCCCAACAGAGTTTCTATGTCCAGTGGGTTATATCAATAGCAACTGACATTTTATTCAAACATGTTTATCCATATGTTTGTATCATCTTTCGAAATAAATATGCACCACATAGGTGATCCCAACTGATCAACCTTCCTAGGTTATAGAGCAAGATGATGATTTACTACAGGTTTGCTATTATCCTAAGCATACAGCTGGGCTCTGAGGCCACATGATACAGATGCATGTCATACAACATCCATGAGAACCACTAGAGGAAATCCTCATCATAATACACCACGAGGCACCTGCCATGTTTATCTTCCATTTGCGACTTTCTGTTCTGGTTCAGCTGCAACTTTTAAAAATTAATCACTATTTCTATCCAACCCGTAACGGTTTCTCATATGGGGCACATATACAAGTCAAGACATATCTTTGTTACGAGCTGAATTGTGCCCTCAAAACTCTTTTTTAAGCTGCAGCTCTAACGCCTGTACTTCAGTATGTGACCATATTTGAAAACAGAGTCTTTAAAGAGGTAATTAAGGTTAAACGAGGTCATTGAGCTGGGCTCTGAAATCCAATCTGACTGATGTCCTTATAAGAAGAGGCTACTAGGACACAGAGGAAAGATCATGTAAAGATGGAGGGAGAATGACATGAAGATGGCCATTTACAAGCCAAGGAAAGAGTCCTCAGAAGGAATCAGTTCTGTCGACACCTTGATCTAGGACTTCTAGCCTCCAGAACTATAGGGAAATAAATATCCACCAGGCATTTAAGCCACCAGTGCATGATATTTTGTTATGGCAGCCGTGGCAAACTAATACAACCTTCTACTAACATGAACCTCTTCTCTATCTTTTTGATGCACTCTCACTTTGCATATTTTAAAACGCATTCCTCTAGGATATCAATTTTGATTAGACAGAAGCTGGCCAGGCCAGTAACCAGCCATATACTAATTTATCAAGGCCATCTTTTCTTCCCCTTTACCATTTTAATCTGTTTTCTGGCATACAATAAGTCCTCACCTAACATCATCGACAGGTTCTGTGACTTGAAGTGAAACGATGTGTAACAAAATCAATTTTACCATAGGCTAAGAGTTAAGTTACTATAGCATCTCATCGACATTATAATGAAATAATGTTGAATGAAACAATGTTATTTGAAGATATCCTGTACTATGAAATTTATAACCCATATAAAGTTAACAAAGATTAAAAGTAAATAAATTAAAAAACAGATAAAACAGGAACACACACACAACACACTTGTACTCATTCATCCACCTTGTCTTGGTAGGAGATAGACTTTCCAAGACCACTGTGTTTGAATGGGATATGTGAAAAGCAATATAGAAGCACCGTACACATATTTAGCCATTTTATACTAACTAAATCATTTTAGCAGACAAAGATACATGTGTCTTATAGAACTGCAAATAATCAGACAGGTTGAAGCAGGTTGCTCTCTGAAATTTACAGGCATCTGTCACTAGCACTAGACAATGGTTCTCAGACCTATGTGTGCATGAAAATCCCCGGAGGATCTTGGAGAAAATGCAGATTCCTGAGTCCCATCCCCAGAGAATGAGGCCTTGTGTTTAGAAGCACCACCTCCACCTACATGAAGACCACCAGGACTGGGTGGAGGGTCCCCTGTACCTGGTAGATGGCCATGGCGCAATGCTCCTGCAGTTGCTCATTCTCACTATTTAGGTTCTTTACTAGATTTTCAATTATCCTTTCTGCTTTGATTGCAGCTCGGTAGTTTTCCTAGGAATATGAATTTAAATATTGATATGTGCATAATGCACACATATAAGTATTTACATTTATTAATAAGTACACTAAATAAACTTTCTAAGTAAATACATTAAAGCCCAAGGTTCACATAAGGGTGTAACAATAAGAGAACTTAGTCAACATGTTCAAAAAAATATCACATAGATAACAATTTAATTAATGTTCTATTAGTATTTTGATCTCTTTCTAATAGGATACTGACTTCTTGTGGGGAAAAATCCTTAGCAGTCATGATAACCTTACAAATTGTTTTTTGGCTGAGAAAGGCAAGGGGAGCGGAGCTGGCCTGGGTACCTCTGATGCACATTCTTGCAATGTCCCCACCACCGGAATCAGCATGTTTTCATGAGACGTCTTCAATAACCGAGCCAGCAAAGGAATACCCCCCGCCTTGCGGATGGCTTCTTTATTCGTATAGCTCTTACTGCAGCTCCACAGCGCCTGCGCCCCACAGCGGGCCACTTCCACGTCTCTTTCGTCATACAAACTCGATTGAACAGGCTCTGTGGCGTTCTGTGCACAGTCGAGAAGAGCAACCTACGAGAACAAACACGGTATATGTGGGAATCTTTAAAATAAAAGACTACATCCAACAACAGCCACAGGCTTGCCACCAAGCTCACCTCAATCAAAAATAAGAGTATTTTTAAAAACTAACGTTCATACTACACAGCAGCCAGTGAAAGCAAAGACGGTATTTTCCTAACATGGCTCTAACAGTTACGTTAGTAAGATTTGTAAACCACATCCTCAGCCCTGGCATCTCAGGAAAGCAGGCTCCCTAAAGCCATTAGAACTGTCTGATGAGAAATGACTGGCCACACTCTCTTAAAACCCTGACATAGCATCCCACCTGCACTACTGAAACCAAGCAAACCAAATGGCACAGATGCCAGGATGCCCTTTTCTTTGGAAAAACCAAAGTTACTGGAGACCTTAAGAAAAGGCAGTTTATATGGATATAGCAGTATGTCAGGGGGCCCCAAAGATGAAGTAAAGCAAGCCCCCCAGAACTGTCTGTATCCAACACATGTCTACACCATTCTCCTCTCTCTCTGCAGGCCAAATTCCATGGATACTGCCCACATAATCACGACCACCAATCCCGAGTTTAGAAGGGAGTAGCCCAGACTAAGTAGAGTCTTTGATTCCTAATTTCAAATTCCTGGGAGAGATACGTGGAACCAGCTTGAGTCAGGTGGACGCCTGTGGTCTAATTAGTTATGAACCAAGGAAGGACAGGGGTGAGGAGAATTTACATGGGTTCAGGTATCGCAATGTGAGGAAGATATTCTAAAACAATGGGATTGAACACAGGGCAGAGAGACTAAAAGTATCTGTGGACTACAGTTATTCCCTCTTATCTATATGAAGTCCAGACTCCATAGCTCATCGGATAAGGCCCTGTGTGATCACCGTGGTCCTCCACCTTCACCTCTCACTGTGCAGCCAGCCCATCTCTCCCTAGGTCTGGCCACATTAAACCACTTGCAGTTTCTGAACACGTAGTGTTGTTTCTAGCTCTGGGCCTTTACTAACACGACTCCATCTTCCTGAAATGCCTGTCCCTGGTGTGTCTGCCTGACAAATACCTACTCATCTTTCAAGACTCGACAAAGACTACATCTTCTCTTTCCAGTTTCTCTTGACTGTGCTCCCTCAAGTAGGATCCATTGATCACCCCCTCCCCTTTGCTCTTCCACTATTCCTAGTACTGACTTCCATAAAATATCTAATACTCACCCCATCACACTTATACTTTTGCTTATAGCCCCCCTTCCCCCACCACTGTGAGACTGTGACATGTCTATGGTCAGGAACATACATTTTTAAAAAATTATTTATTATTATTATTATTATTGCCTACAGCACCTAGTCTTCCTAGGTGGTCTCCCATCCAAATACTAACAAGGCCCGAACCTGCTTAACTTCAGAGATCAGACTTCGGGCTCATTCAGGGTGGCATGGCCGTAGACCATAGACCATGGCTCCATTGGGGTGCAAACCCAGGATCTTCTGTGTAAAGCAGACATGCTAACCGCTACACTATGGAACCACGTCCAGGAACATACATTTTTTATATTCATAATTCCACCAGCTAGTTCTATACTTGGCACACATTTCAAGAAATGTTTGAAATGGTTTTCAATGAAAGTGTCAAGTATGCTACACATACAGAGGAACATGTAAACTGGCCACAGAATTCACAGAGCTAGATTCGGCAATACACCCATGCCTGATGCATTCTCCCTGCCTACTCAGACTTTGGGTCTTCTGCCCAGTCTTCTATTAGGTGTGTCTCTCCAGAGACTGACCTTCATCCAGGTGCTCCAACCTCACTGTGGCCAGTGACCTTCTGCCTTCTCTGATCCTGACCTTGATGTCCTTGCTCTGACGCCATAAGCAGTTCACTGATCCATCTCTGCATTGGTGACCTCCCTCATTTCCAGTTTTCCCTGCGGACTTTACCATCCCCACCCCATACCTAGTAAACAAAAGTGAATCCCCAATCTCTGTCCTTCTCAGATGTGTTCTCGACCCAGCAATTATGAGTTTATTATTAGTCTATCTATTATTGGTCTTTCCTGTACCTGATTCAGCTATTATTTAAAATTAAATCAAAATGTGTGTCATTAACATGACTAAATTAGTGCAATCATACAAATTCCAGGCCTTCAAATGTGATGCATAAAACTTCCCTAAAAACATATTTTAGTTTCACATTACGTTATTCATTCTTATAATTTAATGGGAGTAGTTTCAGTGGGGAGCCACATCAGCCTACCATGTAATTTCATTATTTAAACAGAACAATGACAATCACAGTAATAATTACCTCTTCCCCCAAGATTTTATTATAAAATTTTGTAAACATATACAAAAGCTGAAAGAATTATACAGCCATTATACAGCAATATCCATACACCCACCACCTAGATTCTATAATTAACATTCTGCCATATTTGTTTTATCACACAGCTAAGCATCATTCATCCACCTGTCCATATAGAAATACATCTTATTTTTGAAACAGTAATTATCATTTACAGTGCTCTACAGATTACAAATGAAAACAAAGACTCTCTTTCAGTAAATTTCTGAACACATTTTACTGTGCATGTATTCACATTATTTTTCCCCAAAAAACAGTATTTATTTATAGAATTTATTGATCCCAAATCTATTGCATTTGGTTATGTCGCTTTTAATTAGGAATATTTTCCCTGCCTTTTCTTGTTTTTGTTTTTTATTTATGACCTAGAAATTTCAGAGTTCAGGTCAGATAATTTAAAAACTGTCCGAGTCTGAATTTGTCTGATTGCTTCTTCATGGCTGAATTCAGGTTAAACATTTTTGGCCAGAATATTCCAAAAGTGATGTCGTACTTCCCAATGTATCCATTAGGAGGCACTTGGTGCCAGTTTGTCCTGTTATTGATGATGCTAAATTTGATCACTTTATGATAGTGTACACTAGATTTCCCCACAGAAAAAAATACAACTATCCCCTCTGTTCTTAATAAGTAATTTGATATAATAAATATGATATTTTTGAGACTGTGAATATCCTGTTAAATCCATATTATGATTAACCTTTTTATATGCGTAATGTATGGTACTAAATTCTATGGATGACACTAAGATGAATAAGACATGTTTCTCATCTTAAGGAACTTAAAATACAGAAGTGGTGACCTCTAGTATAGTAAAAGCTGTGGGAGAGACACACTATCTGTCGATCCTTACCTAGGAGGTTAGAAATGCATTTCCATATTACACTTTATTAAGGTCTTTCCTGCCATGCAAGGGTGTTAAGGAGAGTTTTTTCTTTCAGCGATAGTTATTGAAATAATCTTTTTTTCTGATTATAAAAGTAATACTTCTATGACAAACTAGCAAATGTGGTAAAATAGAATAAAAATTTGGTAATCACCTCAGATCAAACCCCTGTGAACAATTTTCAATTTTCAATTATTTCAAATGTCTTTTCTGTACTTGTTAGGTAGGTCTTTAAAAATTGAGACCATAGATGCCATCAATTTTTAATCCTATTATGGTTTATATAATATTAAATATACATTTATTCCTTGTTATTAAATAAACTTCCAAAATATAACACTAATAGCTGAAAATAGATATTTCTTATGGGTATACTGCAAACTATTTTACTTATTGCATAATGTAAAACATGCTGTTTCCAGTTGTCGCTCTTAGAAGTAACAATGAGATGAATAAGTATCTGCAGCTCTGACTCTCTCCTTGGGGACAATCCTCATGGTGAGGTCACCACACTGGAGGTCAAGAGCTACCAACCTGCTATGCACTGCACAGGCTCTCACCATCCATCACCAACACTGCATGCGCACATGCATACACGCACACACACGCACACGTGCGCACACCCACATACACTGTAACACACACTATATCCCTACCAATGTAATAGGTGAAAATTACATGTATTTTTTTTAATTTGTATTTCTTTGCAAAATAATGTTGAACATGTTTTTTAGCCACTTGCTAATATAAATATACAAAAATAGTTTTCAAGGACATGGTATACCAAAAGAAGATTCCCAGAACACACCCGTGGTTATCTAATGTCCGGGAGTGGCCAGGAAGGACAGCAGGGAGCTGACATCCCGGTGGCAGCTGGTGTGCTGATGAGGATGTCGGTGGTACTCACCAGTTTGGTGATGCCCCCGTGATGCCTCACTGCCCGCCGGGCTCTTTTAAACTTGGCAACATTCGCAATTGTCTCAGCTGCCAAACATTTCAGACTCTTATGTGGAGAATCAAGTATATTAACCATAATTGGTAAGCCCCCAAGGTCAACAATATTACGTCTGATTTGAGGATTATGACTGATTTCCTTCAGGATTTTTAATGAACCAATCTAAAGGAGAAAAAACGTTATAGATGAATTGAGTGCTTACTATAGAACTTGTGCTTTATTTTTAAAAATTCCGAGTCAACTAAAAATCCTTCCCCAATTCTATTCCCAGGTGTTACACATAGCCTCCATATTTTCCTTCAATTATATATATATAATTGAATGTATATATATATATATATATACACACACAATTTTATATATTTTATATGTGTATATACGTGTATATATACACAATTTTATATATATTATATATATTTTTATATATTTTATATATATAAAATTGTGTATATATACACGTATATACACATATAATTTTATACATATATAAACATATAATTTTATATATATATGAAAATATATAATTTACATATGTATATGTAAATACTCATCATTTAAAAAGCGCATACTAATGAAAAAGAACCAGAAGAGAAAGAAGAAGAGCAGAGAGATGAGAAGAACAGCTAACAGTAGAAGTAGCAGATTATCAGTAAGAAGAGCAGATAAACACGAGAAGCAGGCAGCAGGAGTGGCAGGCACCTAGCACTAAGAAGTGAACCACGAGAAGGTAAGAATAAGGTTCCTCATCCACTATGACAAAGCACTCACCTTACATTTGACTTCATCTGTATCAAGTAAATTGATTAAAACTTCAAGGCCTCCAACATCCCTGATTGCCAACTGGCAGGTCTCTTGTGCTAAGTTGAAATCCTTCATTGAACACAATGCAATCACTGTAGCGGTCTGATTTCCTCCCTATGAAGACACAGTGCCACAGAAAGATTAAATAGGATCATCCTCCCATAGAAATGTACTAAACGGTTATAAATCCGTGAACTGGGAAATGTAACTCCCCACTCACACGGCACATTACACTTTATTCAAGTTCTCCGTGTGGGTTATAATGTGTTAAATGAATCGTGTGGAGCTAAAGTATGAAAAAGCTGTACAGAGTGTCATAAAACATTATTCCAATAAAGAGAACATTTAAAGATGGTCGGTCTGCTTTAAGCAGCTACAGCATTAGGCGGTCTTAGTGTATTAAATAGAGTCGAGGGGCAAGCCTTGAGAGAGCCACTGAGGAATGTAAGTTTTATGCAGAGGTGACAAGTGGTCCCTATAGTTCTCGCCCAGTATACTGTGCCATGCAAACCATGTCTGAAAATTCTTCTTACAGATGTACATATGTTCTTATTTTTGTACGCATGTGCATGCACATGTATGTTCTTACAGATGCAGGTATGGTCTTACGTGCATACGTACGTATATGTGCGCTCTTACATATGTACATGTGTTCTTAGCATGAACGTACGTACATATGTTCTTACAAATGCATGTATGTTTGGAAGAGGGAAAACCTGGAAGGAGGGAAACCATGTGGGAGGCAGTGTAACAATCCACGTTGGAGCCAAGAGGAAGTGGAGTAAGGGCTGCGGAGGTTGCGAAAGAAGAGGCAGTTCCGTTAAGATCTGGAGATGACGCAGTGGGTGGCTGAAGAAGAGGAAGATAAAGCTTCACTGCCATGAGCAAAATGCTGGCCCAAACGAGAGGATCACGCGAATCAACGTTTACGTAATCACCACATATAAAGAATAGTGGGGAACTGCTCCTTCAAGATAAAACGATCTGAGAGCGTTTTTAAAATTTAATGATTGATCAGTGAAACTGACCTGCCAGGAAATTAAAATCAGAATTCAGTGCAGGAATTCTTAAACAATGTCCACTGATCATTAATACCTTGAAAATCTTCTGAAGAACACAGCATAGTACAGATTACTTCTACTGCTATTAAGACTAGCTGGTAAATAAGAATTCTAGTATAAGCACTAAAATAGTTCATAAGACACAAAAGCAATATGTCTAATGTAGCTAAGACTAAACTATTTTTGTAAAATGTGGTCATAAAAGAGTCTTGTCTCGGATTTCTACCTCAAAACATAGTACCAATGGCATAAAAAAAACCAAAAAACAACCTTTTCTTTTTTGAGGGAAGATGTCTATAAATTGTTTATTTGCATTTGTTATCATTACTCTATATTGCCATATCCATTATATATGTGTACATATAGATAACATATAGACTTAGCACAAAAAATGGAAATTATATTCAAGCTGCCCATCTCCCTCCATAGCACGGTACTCAAATCCTCCTGTGAATTGAATATAATATGTTACTTTTAAAATAAGACACTGAAATGGGATTACTAGAGGGCAAGCGGCAAAAGTGAAATTGGAAAGGTTTAGACTTCAGCCTTTCCTCTCCTTTCCAGAAAATTCTCTCCAGATCTCTAAAAATGTTATGAACCACTATCCTGTGGAGACACCACTGACAATTTCCGTATTTACGTTAAATTAATTTTATATTAATTTTCCTTCTGGGTTATCTAGACTGTCCTCTATGTTCAAAATTAAGTCTAGAATGACAATAGCCTTAATTTTATTATTTACATTTAAAGTACATTTTATTCCTTCAATTCTTAGTGTCCTTTTCTCAGTATCAAGAGAGATTTTAACAGCACTAACTTTCCTACAGTTGGTTCTGAAACATAAAATAATAAGCCCTCTATGTATTACTGTCAGTTTCATAAACTTTCTCATTTGGGGGGCACAGGACCCCCACATGCTAGTACTTCTGATGCCTCTTTTAGAAAAAGAAATGGCAGATATTTTGTAAACCGTAAAGAATCTAAATGTTACTCATCATTAATTAAACAATGAAGAATAAAGAAAAGCAAAGCAAGTAAGAAAAAACAATTCATTAAACGAAGCCCTTTTTCTGAATTTAAATAGTTAAAAGGAGCTAGAAAGTTCCCGTGGGGTACCTGAAGGAACAAACCCAGGTTCCTACATTAAAAGGTTGAAAATGCAAACCAAGAGCTTCAGGTAGAGTGAGTTCCTTAGGCAGTAGCTTCAGGGTCAAGCTTGGCTAGAAAGCAAGATGTCAGACAGTTGTGTCATGCCTCAGTCAAGCCGAGAGTCCCCACGCCACAGGCCCAGCTTCCTGAAGAAGAGTGTACTATTCCGACATTCAGTTGTACATGATCAAGGACCTCCTTGACTGCTATTCTTGCATTATATTTTCTTTGGTAGCAATTTTACACTTATACACTCAGTACAATCATCGCTTCCTTATTTCATTTTAAGGTCTCCCAATTTTTCTCTTTCTGTAGACTATGTCTATCCTTGGAGCTTTATTTCATTGTTTACACTACGACCGATGACATCAATTTTTTAAAAGTCGTGCACTTGCAGCGGATACTCAAAAGGTAACATTCTATATTTTTCTGAATTATCTCTAGGCCAATTTTGAAGCCAAAGGATGGAAAATTTACATTTATCATTAAGAAGTTAGATCCTGATAGGAAAAAAGAATTCTGTAAATTAAGAGCTTTTTCTGAAAATCTGGAAACATATTCATAGGCTTGAGGGATTTTTTTTTTCAGAACAGTTTTATATTAGGGAAAGTTAGTTTTTCCACATTTCAGGATTTAGTTCTACCCTTGTCACTGACCACACTCCCCGAAGGATTATAAATCTTTCAGAATGAATACCAGAGGATGGGAGCCAAAATATTCGACATACAGAGCCGCAAATGTTAGCCAATTGCTATCCTTTAAATACCGGCTATGTCAAAAAATTTTCAAATGTTCGTTCTCCTTTCCCAGACGCCATAAACATCTCACTGTGGAGAAGCAGTGCAAATACACTCCTTTTTTAATTAAATCTCCCTGGAGAATGTAATTAATTGCCAATCCTTATTTTCACATTTTATAATGCATTTGCATTTGTGAGGTTTTTAAGTGCTGGAGAAAACATAGTAAAATATTATTTTACAAGCTTCTGAAGGGTTTTGAAGAATGCTTCCAATAAGCTTTTCCACTCCTTAAATTAATGCAATTCTTTTGCTAGTTGTCTTCCTGCCCCTGCTTCTTCTCAGACATCTCCTGGCTCTGTCCGCCTTCAGATATTTTGCAACTCACATTCCCTTTTATGACCGGGAGACATTTGTTCATGTGCATAATCAGTTTTTAAACACACAAAGGTTGAATGAATGTTGCTTTCTCTTACTTTTCTCAAAATTTCTTTTTGAAAGACAAGATGAATAGAAGACATTTTTCTAAATAATGTTTTTCATTGTTTTAAATACAATCTTTGAAATAAAAATGTATTACATTATTTGGTATAAAGAGCAATACTCACTCCCAAACCCCCTTACTGCTTGATAAGGAATAAATATTGACTAAGTTTAGGTGGAGAATGTATTCAAGATCAAATCGGGAAGCAAGCTGCCTCAAATCATTTTTATATTCTTTCACTCAACAAATTTACACACTAACTAGTCACTGCGTTCAACGCTAGGCCCCTGAGACATCCAGGTAAATAAAAACAGACATGGTCTTTGTCTTTATGGAGCTTACAGTTTAGCGAAGATGAAAGATTTTCATTTTTTTTTTAAGCCCATTCAAATACGTGAAAACTATGAAAAGTGCTATAAGGGAGAAGGGCATGGGGCAACAAAGGCCCACGATAGGGCCTTTAACCAGGCCAGGGGGATCAGGGAAGTTCTGCCCAAGGACCATATGTTTGGACCGAGGTCTGGACAAAGAGTAGGAGCTTTTCCCTGATGGAGAAGGGAACTGATGGAAGGCATTGCAGTCAGTGGAAACGGTATGTGCAAAGCTCTACACTGACGTGGAACATGGCGTGTTGAAGACCTAAAGGCAGCCAGTGTGGCTGAGACCCAGATAGTGGGTGGCTGAGTGGTCCAAGACGAGCAGGGTGGGCAACACACCCTGCTGGGCCCATAGGCAGGGTTGAGAATTTTAATCTTTGTTGAAGATTGATAGGAAATAGTCAAGAGCAGTTGTTTTTCTGAGGAGAGGACAGGGAAAGACTAACATGAGCTGAGTATATTTTTAAAAGACCATTCTGTTGACGAGGCCTCTGGCTGGAAAGGGGCAAGTGTGGACATCAGGTTACTGCAGCTATGCAGAGAAGAGCATATAGAAAGGGGTGACTCGGATCCGGAGGCTGATGTGATTTACCGTGTCAGAAAGAATTCGAGGAACTTGGTTCAGAAGAGGATACTACAAAGCTAGTAGATGGAACTGATGGGCAACACACTCACAGGGACAGTAAGTCACAGCTTGCTGTCAGAGCCCCACAGGACGACAGTGAGGCAAGGCGGCAGACAGAGGCATGACTGGGAACTCAGGCCTCTCTTTTCCTGTCCCCCAGTGTCCGTGATCAAGAGTCAGCAGGCAAGACCTGGTGAGGTGACACAACCATCACATAGCCATCCAGCTGGCTTTCTATGTTCTTAGCATTTTTTCCTCCAAACACGCCACTCAGAGAGCAAGAAAAGTGAGTGCCTGCCAATGACTGTTAATGACGATGAAGGGCCTGGCACCCGGCATGGAGCTTTGGCTTACAGGTGCTCATCCCCTCCCGGGGTCAGAAATGGCGAACAGTCAGTGCTCAAAGTGAGTGGCACATGGCCACGTAAGTCAAGGCGGTAAAATATATTGCCTTGCCTTCTGTTTATTTGCAAAACGATTTTATACCGATGATTCAGTGCTCATAAACCTAAGACTCAAGAGATGAGACTCAGAGAACTCCAGGAAGGAAAATGAGAAAAGACTGTTCCAGAAGAAAAAAGAAATTTGACTCAGACTGTTATACTACAAGCTTGCTAAGAATTCTGATTGGGAATAAGGGGTAAGGGACGATGCAAGGATTCCCTACACATTCTTTTTAAATAGCCGTGGAACATTGACAGACATTGATAACTTATTGGAATATCCTAGTTATTACAATGAGAAAAAATCTGTACCAAATATAACTGTCTTCCTAAAAAGAGTAGAAGAATGAACTGAATAATTATGATAATTACTAAAAATAGCTCAGTAAAGTGGCTGGATACAAGGGCAACATTCAAAAAAATAAGTAACTTTCCATACACTAAGAATAACAAATAGAAATGTATAATCTGAAAAATGTTCCCATGACAATATTAGCAAAATAACAACAAAAATATCTGAGTAAATCTCACAAGAAATGTGTTGGAAATATATGGAAAAAAGCAATTAAGTTTTACTAAAGTACGTAAAGAATTAAATAAATAAATGGTTATACCATACTCCTAAATAGGATAGCTGAATGTTATTAAAATTGCAGTTTATCCAATGGTAACTTATAAATTCATGCAAGCCAACCAAAGTCTCAATAGCAGTTTTTGAGTTGTTTCTTTTTTTAAACTTAATTCTCAACTCATTCTAAATATGACTTGGAATACAAAATACACAAAAAGTAGGTTTAAATTTTTTAAAGAAAACTCTCTGGCAAATCAATTATTAAAATATAGCAAACTATAGCAATTAAAACAGTATGGAACTGGCTTGGGAACATCCAAATAAATCAACATAACAGAGACAGACCCAGAAACAAACTCTCGCATGTGAGACTACAGTATTTGTTAAAGGTAGATGCTCTCAAATCATTTAAGAAAAGAGTGGACAAGCCAATAACCTGTGTTGATACAACTATCCACCTAGAGAAGAAAAGTAAAGTTAGATACCACCTCTCACTATACATAAATCTAAATGGATTAAGGACCTGAACTTTTTTAAAAAGCTACTATCAGAAGGAAATAGAAAGCATTTGTTGTCTTAGAATGGCTTCAGAAGAACCTTTCTAACTCTCAAGACACAAAATCCATAAGCCACTAAGAAAACAGTTGATATATTTATTAATGTACAATTTAAAAACTCATAACAAAGAGTAGATAAAAAGACATGACAAAATATCTGTAAATAATATAATGAAGAATTAATTTGCATTGAGAACCGAAGACAAAGAACTCCACAGAAAAACAGGCAAGGCGTACAATACAATGGCTACTGACATTTGAAAAAAATTATCAATCTCACTAGTAATCAGGAATAAGGAAATTTACACACGACACATTTTTCCCTTATCAGAATTGGCTAAATAAATAAATAAATAAATAAATAAATAAATAAATAAATAAAATACTGCAGATTAGTAAGAATTTATAACAGTGAATCTCTTTCCTAGATGAACAAGTCTCAGACCCTGGGGAGAGTTTAAAGGCTATTAATGGCCAGACCTTTTCTAGACAAATTCAGTTAAAACTTCCACAAATGGTATCTGGGCATCGGGGTCTTTGTTTTGTTTTTAAAAGCCTGGCTGATTTCGTTCTGTAATAAAGGTTGAAAACCTTTGGTATTTTACTAATAGAATGTAAACTGATGCTTGCTTTCTGTAGAGAGTATCAAATAAAAAGATTTTTATAGAATCCAGCTTGGTTGGTTTATTACTTTTCATTATTTCTCTTTAAATTAAAAAAAAAAATTAATGCAGTACTTCCCAAACTTTACTGTGCATATATTTTTTCTGTTTATTAAAACAGCTTTATTGAAGTATAATTGATATACAAAAAACTGCACATCTTTAATGTATACAAGTTGATGAGCTTGGAAATATGCACACACCTTTGAAGCCATCAACAACAGATTTATTACCATTGATCAAGGTAATAAACATATCTATCACCTCCAAAAGTTTCCTTATGTCTCCCGCTTTTTTGCGGTAATACCACTTAACATGAGAGCTATCCTCTTAATTTTTTAAAGGGCACAATACAGTATTATTACCTATAGGCACTTATGTTATACAGCAGATCTCTAGAACTTACTCATCTTGCAAAACCGAAACATTATACCCATTGAACGACAACTCTCCATTAGAACTATCAACATTTAAATGTATACTCTTTGACCCAAGCAATTCCATTTCAAAGAATCTATCCTACAGAAATAGTGTCCATAGCCAAAGAATACATAAACGTATTTGCTGCAGTGCTGCTGGAGCAACAAAAATTGATCTGGGAGATGATCTAACAAGTTATCAAAAAAGAACTGTTCAATTATTGATATATACATATAATGAAATACTATGTAGCAACTTAAAGGGCTCAAATAGGCATGAAAGATCACCAAGGTGTAACATTAAATATAAAAAGAAAAATGTAGAATAGTATGACTTCATTTTATGTATAAAAATTATAAATGTATATGAACAGAAACATCTGGAAGGGAGCTTTCACTTTCATTATTTTGCATGGCTTGAATATTTACAATGAGCGTATGATAATGCATTTTATAATATTTTAAGATGTTAAATTCAGAAGAGAATAAGAAAAGGACCAGAAGAGGAACATATGCTTCTGTTATACCCTGCATGTCACAGAAACATTAAGAGGCCACAACCAGATAGCCACACCCACCCAGAGAGCAAAAGCTGGGAAGAAAGTCACAGCCCTTGCCAGCAGGAATCTCAGAGGCTAGTAGACCAAAAAGGGACATGGAGTTTAACATTTGTCCTATAAACATGCAGTTTGTAATAAAGATTACAACAGATTATAGATTCACGTGTAAAATGAAAGATCATTTATACCCAATCTGGTACCTCTTTTACTCCTTTAGAAATTCTTCAGCATACAAACTTCTATAACAAGACATGAATATGTGTTTTTAGAACAAAAAGTATAACAGCTTGGTGCATTATATTAACTGGGAGCTAGGCAATATTATTTTACTTCACTATTTTTAGCCTCTCAAATTTGAAGGGGAAGCATAATTCGAGGAACAAAAAAAATGGTGTGGCTGCAAATACATCAGGCAGCAAATACCTTGGAAATATCTATTACATTTTCAGATCATTACATAAAACTGCCTTAGATATCAAAATTCTTTCCAATCAAAAATCTTATGAATAGCTAGATGGGCAGTGTGTATCATATAATTATGCTCTAGCTGGGCTAGTTCACAGTGTGCATTCATGAATGAATGAGTTAAAGCTTAAGAGGCTGCCTATGAGATTTTTTAAATTGTCATTTTTCAGTAGTTAAGTTGACGTGGTTGTATAATGCTAGCTAGAAGTGGCATAAACTGTTATGGTTCACTAGCATTGTATTATCATACTCATCAAATCACCTTTGCTTTTTCTCCACTTTCATTTATTTATAATAGCCGAAAGGAAGGAGATTTTAAAGCTCAAAAACTGAAAAAGTTATTATTTTATTTTGGGAGTATAGATTTCCCTGTGGAGATGAGAAATCTCTCCATCACTTCCACCATCTCTTGTGTAATAAAAATCAAAGGGGATGACTTCTTTTTTTGTGGGCAATATAAACATACAAGTAATACACATCTCAAGTAATCCAAGTATTTAAAAGATGTTCATTTCTTACACCTGATGAGTTAAGAAAATATAAATGTGAACTCTAATGGGTAGAAATTTTGTTGGATGATGGAATTTAAAATATGATATCTGACAGGTAGTTTTTTTAAAAAGCTTTTTTTAAAAAAGCTCTCCTACTCTTTGTCACAGTCTTTTTTTTTTAAGTTAACCCATGTCAATGTAACAACGTATGTCTTAACTTAAAGAATGTATCTCAGGAAAGTGGTATTAATCTTCCTTTTTAACTAGTGGAGTTTATCTGGGTGCATAAACAGTGACTTTTTTTTTTTTCATTTTTGAAAGATTCTTTTCAATAAGAATAACACAGTACGACGTTCCTCTCCATTTAAGTAAAAACCTAACAAAAGAGCACTCTCATACTGCCTCCAAAAACGACTACTGAATTTTTTTTAAAAAGTGTTTTCTGTTAAGTTAGCCTCTTATACAGACGAGAAGAAGAAAAACCCAAGATAGAAAAAAAGGAACATCCAACAGCAAAGCCTGCAGCACCCCCGACCCTTGAAGTTCTTGACAGTGGGACGGGATAACCAGGCAACCGGTAGTAAAGACAGGAGTCTGGATGCCAGTCCTGGCCTCACGCCGCCTTCTGTGTGGCCAGGAGTGAAGTATTTCTCAGCTTTTCCACAATGAAACAAGAATCACAGTACCTGCCACTCTATACCCAAAGCCCAAGTAATGGGGAAGGAATTTAATTAACTGTAATTGATTGCAAAGTCCATCAAATTCTTGCAATGAAAAATCATATACCTATTTGAGGAATACCTCAGAGGTATTGTGGTTTCAGTTCCAGTCCACCACATTAAAGCCTCACAATACAGCAAGTCCTTCATTTCTGCCGGTGGAGGGTCTTGCCTTCAATTTGTAAAAACTGCAACATCTGTGAAGCACAATAAAGTGAAGCACAATAGCTATGCCTGCGACTCCCTATTACCGCTTAGAACTCTTTAACCAGTTAAGGGTGGGTGTGTGTGTGGGGGGTGTGTGTGTGCATGTGTTCGCTTCGTGGAAGATCATTAAGGAACTGACCACCGTAAAGGGATGAAGAAGTACAAAGTAGTAGTTACAAAACAGTGATGAGGATGTAGAATACAGCATAGAGAACATACATAGTCAATATTATCGTCATGGCTATGTGCAGTGCCAGGTGGGTGCTAGAGTAATCGGGGGGATCACTTCATAAATTACATAATTGTCTAACCATTGTACTGTGTACCTGAAACTAACAATGAATGAATGAATGAAAGTAGTTTTTAACCAAAGTTTTCAAATATGAGAATATCACTGCTGAGAATCCCTGCACCAGACCGGAAATCCAAACCGTGCCAGGGGAGGGAGGCCCGAGTGTTTCCTGGGAAGCTTCATGGGCTTTCTGGTGTGATTGTCTTTTAGTTATCACTCTGGAGAGTCCTGGCCTGAGAATTATGAATTTGTGGATACATGACAGAACAGGAGAATAACTAGCAAGACCCCCGGCTCATATGAAAAGTGAAGTCGACACCAGTGTTTTACAAATTGGATCATACAGAATGAACAAATTAGGCACTACCTCTCACCAACACGTCGGTGTGGAGAGAGAAGATAAATGCACAGTAGTCATTATAAGTTGCTACTCAGCAGCCTACAGCAGACATTTTCCGCTTAGTGAAGGTTCAGATACCATCACTATCTCCCCAGAATGTGGGAACAAGGACTGCCCCTGTATCACTTTCAAGACTGACACCACATTCGTGAATATACATTAAAAAGCCCTCAGTCTCCCCAGGCTTCACATCTAGCTCCTCACAGTTTCAGTGGTAAGAGCTTTCACTTGGAAGGAAACTCACTTTAAAAATAGACCTTTTTTGCTTCAAACTTTCCCAATTACTTATCTTCCTTTAATTAATCTTTTGTGTCTATGAGCTAGTTGCATAAAATTACCAAATGTTACTTTAAGATTTTTTTTAAAAGGCCATGATGTAATCTGCTTATAGGATGGCAAACTAACATTTAAAGAAAGACTTCCAGTTTAACACTGGAATTTTGATCCAAAAATATTGCCTCAGTTGTACTAACTCAAGGGAGAGGCAGCAACTCTCTGATTAACTATTAAGTGATCACGTTCCATCATAAATTAAAAGACAAAACAGGGCCACAAGCTCCATACTCTCTCCTCAGTCTCACTTATCCTGTGGCTCCTGAAGAGGCACAGCTTCATTTCTAATGACTAATTTGAGTTTCGTTCCTTTATTTCCAACTACTGCATGGGCATCTCTATTTGAACAGTTCACTCTCTTCAAACTTAATCTGTCCTGAACCAAACCTTCATCATAAATTGGCTTTCCTTTTTTCTTGGTCATTTCTTTGTTGCTACTGGAGACATGATCCTCTTCTAATCCCCCAACAGACTTTCACTATAAACACAACTGCCTTGTCACTGGCCTCCGTCTCTTCCCACCCAGATTCATTTTGCATAACACCTGCTGCTAGACTCAGCCTTTGCAATCAACACGTTCATCCTCCCACTCCCCCAGGTGGACTCTGATCGAAATCCCAGGTGCTGAAACAGACATCCGGCAGGGAGGAGATGCACCTGGAGAAATGGCCCTGGGGATTAGCCCTAGATTCCTCCATTATTGAGACATGTACTCAGGAAAGAGACCAGACCAACAAAGCCCTTCAGGTCTTCAACTTGCCTGCTAATATTATCTCAGCTGAGCTTGGGGTTGATGCGAGGATGGTACAGAGTTTATCTTCAAGGGACAGCCCTGGGAAATACCCACAGGGGAGATAAAGCCTGATTGTAGACCAAGGCTCTGAGATACCTCCAAGCTACCTAAAAGCTGACCATTTTCTTGCCATCACTTTAGTCTCAATTTTCTCTTGGATTTACTGATCCTGTAGTATTAAATTCCAAACCCAATCCAACCCCAAGCCACACAGAAATGGACTGCAACACGCCTCCGGCCTTCCATCCAGAAATTCATTCTTGGTTTTAAGGATACTTGCACTAATGGGTATGAAATGCAGATCTCTAATTATGGCCTTTTAACATTTTGTCTCATGTTACTAAAGAGAACCCATTTCTATTAATTTATGGTATTATAACAGTTGTTGCTAATAATCATTCAGCGCTCCTCCTATTTGACAAAGGAGTTCTCCACGTACCTGATTTAGAAATGAGTGAAACTTCTGTATTTTTAGAGATGAACAGGATTAGTGTAGAGCATACACCTTAAAAACCGTCTCCCCTACTCATTGGAACTGGTCCAAAGGAAAACATTTTAACTGCAAGATTTCGAAGGAATCCTGACCAGAGGAGAAAATAATATCCATATGAAGCTCGCAAATGGGGTAAGAATAGCATATTTACAAGGAGAAAGGGAGCAGGAAAAGGCAGAGGAGAATAAAAGAAGGCAGGGAAAGATGGCAGCAGCAGAAGGAACGGCTCTGGCTCAGGAGGCAAGACAGCTCTCGAGGACCTGGGCATGAAGAACAGCACAGCCGGGCCCTTCAAGAGTGTTGTCCTCCCCCATCATACCTTCTGGGCAGAGGGCGGAGAGGCAAGCCTGTGCTCATAGCAAGACACTCTGCAAGACTCAGAAATACATTTAATAAGGTCTCGCCACTCAAGGAGCAGCTGATGAGACAGACACGATGAATCATAATGATGGCAGGAGGCAGAATACAAGTGCTTCTCACTAAGGTAGCTGAAGGGGGTTCACTGCTTCACTTAGAATTGGGGTACAGAGTCATTGGCTATGTAGAAAAAAAGTTGGAAGGCTGGTGAGTAAAAATGCAAAATATTAGTTTAAAATTGAATTGTGTTCTAAAAATCCAGATTAAAGGAATATATACATATATAAAATTTGCAAGATGTAATGAACGTGTATCAAGGCCAAATAATTAAATACAAACTCCCTTTACTTACATGCCAAGATCTGAGCTCATAGGTCTGGATAAATAATAAGCTATAGTTCATTGACCTGTTTGGGTATTAATGAGCTCATCAAATTTTTTTTTCAACAATCACAGACATTGCTGTACTTGGAAAATTGTAAGTAAAAAGTCAGGTCAACATTAATATTCCTCTGCTAGTTTAAATCTACATTTAAGGCATAATTTTATAAATTAAAATGTCAGGTTATTTATTTTGAGATTACCTACAGACGTTCAATTGTGCATTTCACAGACTTTTAATATCCTTTTGTGTCTCCATATAAGACATTTATCTGCGTTGAAACCTTGAAATCATTTGTAGATATACTTTTTCTTTTATTGGCTATGCTAAGAATATTTACCTGTGGGAACTATAATAATTCCAAGCAATTTACTGTCTGGCCAAAAGTATCACATTTGCACATGATTTATTGATGAAGAACTTGTGTGAGCTTAAGTAGCACTTCATCAATAAATGTTTTCCTTAGCCATTCTGGGACAGAAACATTGCATCCCTTTTTGGCCTAGATTATAGGGACTTACCCTAAACAGTTGAAAAACTCAAGATAGTTATTCAATAATTAGACTATTTTAAGAACCCCTTTGCCATGTTCACTGGGAGGATATTATTGAAAAGGCAGTTCACTACCTAACTCACAGTCTGCCCTGCTAAGTCTTCAGGGAGAAAATTCTTTCTGCTCTTAGCCTCAGGATCAGTTACACTCATTGGCAACTGGGTTATTTCTATCTCATGGTGGTAAGAGTCTTTCCCTCACTGTATTAACTCAACAGTATTTCTCTCTCTTTACTGGTTGCTAGAAAGCCTAAAGCAAAAGCTGAGGGTCCTCTGCGTAAGTCAGTAAGACCACACCATGCATTGTCTATGTTATAATAAGTAATATAAATTATTATTGCCAATATTTTCCATGTGTTAGATTTCACGTAATATTCGTAATAATCCTAAAATGTGGGAACTTTATTTTGCCATCTTGACCAATGAGGAAAAAAAAGCCTAGATTGGTCCATCAACTCCCCCAAGGCCACTGAGCTAGTAAGTGGTAGATCCTGACTCATCTTAAGTCTTTCTGACATTGAAGATCATGCTGCTCTGCTATTCTGCCTCCTGGCCTGGCTGATGCTTAACTCTTTTTTTCCTTTTACTAATGAAATATGGTTAATAGACCATAATTCTTTGGATAAACACCAGGGCTCTTCCAAATCTTCTTTCAAAGGCCACATACAACCACCAATGCCCATCTGGCTCAAACCACCCAAGTGCTGGGTAACAAAGTTCCCCACTAACAGACTTTTCCCCAGATGACATGCTCCTCAAGAGTAGAGATCGTGGGCAGCTCTGTGGTTCAGTAACGGAGTAGAGGTACTGCCTGGAAGGCCTCCGGAGTCTGGACATCACTGCTATGTATGCTGGGCTGGGCCGCCATGCTGACTGCATGATTTGTGCATGAAGACACCTGTCAACGGGGGTGCAGGATAGTGGGGCATGAACTCCAGCCTGTGCTCCGTGCTAGTATTTCCAAACTCCCAAGATATGAATCTTCAAGATTCAGAATAAGAAGTCAGCATTACCAAGAAATTCCCAGGAATTATGGAAATCAAAGTTACTCCATACTTTTTCCTAAATTTTACTTACATTTTTAAAAATAATAACGATGACCACAACAGAGAATAATTTCCATATTAAACAGTGAATTATTTTTTGTGGTAGAGATGCTAAAAATTTCAGACGCTTTCTGTAAAAAAAACTACATATTGTAGTAACATGTAAAAATGACTTTCACCTCTTATTTGATAACAGAAAACACTGAAACGGGGAACATTAATGCAAAATAAATGCCAAATAAAAGCCATTTTAAATACCGAAAAACCATATAAAATATTTTGTTTATAAGATATCATTCTTAAAATAAAAATTTAAAGCACCCAACCATTAATTGTCCTATCTGACAATGTTAGGTTTTGTTTCCTGATAAATATTCCAGATGTAAAAATAAAAAAATTTCTTTCATTTTACATTGATATTGGTCAAATTGTTCAGAGGCTTTGAAAAGCACAGCCAAGGCGGGCATTAGGGTGTGCTTCACATAAACTCATTTCCTTCTTTAATGATAAAAATATTTTATCCGCTTGCCCTGATTCTGGTTTGGCCATTGAAGTCTATGTTGTTTTTGCTAATTCGGATTTTAGATCAGTTTCTGGTTTTATAACGGAGCGTTCCACAACATATTTACATCATCTTTTCCTGGCATTTCTTCTGTTAAATTACTAAGAAAGAACACATTGTAATGCATAATATATATACAATAGCAAACATCCAAACACTGAAAAAACGCCAGCAGACATTACCGGGTAGCACATCCAAATAACGTAACATTCAGATCTCCTTAGCATGCTTGACAAGACTACATAGCATCACAGGTGGAAAGTTCAAATTTAATGACTTATTTTGCTTCCAAATTTGTTCTTTCTTAGAACACCACTAATAGGATTTGTATAAAGTATACCATGCATATAAACTCATTAATAGTTTTGCAAGAATGACTCACCGTTAGCAGCAGACACACTAGTTTAGAGCACGATGACAGCTACAAGCAGGCTGACGGATTAGATTGTGACCACTTCTCTCCTACTTGCTCCTGTCCTGAAGCTTGGAAATGCCTGCTTTCACCTTTGACTCTGCTATCAGTATTTTTTGTTTCTTGGGTTTTTTTTTTAACTTTATTGAGGAATAATTTACAAATATAATTGTCTCTATTTAAAGTGTACAACATGCTGATTTGATATATATCTACACTGTGGAATGATTACCAAGATCAATATAATTAACTGCTCTTGTTTTCAATGATGCCAGTGGATTACTTCAAATCAGTAAGGTCTTTATGATGATGATTAAATTTTAATTCTCAAATGAAAATTAGAATACTTTTTTCCCATTTTCCCAATTTTTTGACTAGTTTTTCTTGGGATTCAGGATTCAGAAAAGCATATCACTTCTTTTTTTCTGAGAACTGCAGCTAAAGCTGTGACCATCAGAGGAAAGGGGCATATTTTTCTTGTAAGAAAACCTTTTTTTGGCTGACTTATGCCTACAAGGCCGTGTCCATGCAGAGGGCCTTTGTTGAATTCACAAAAATGTGCTATTTTACTTGAGAAAAACCTTAAAGGCACAGGAAAAGAACGCTTTAGCACTTTAGGAGTCACATAAATATCTTTAAATAATATGCAAAGCCACCTGCAAATACCCATGTTGATTTGACCAAAGATATGGAAAAGCAGGAGGAAAACATGAGATAAGTCAAATGTTTTTACAAGTATTTCTAGACTACAGCTTTAGACATGGCCCATACATCATCAATATCATTTGTCCAATATCAGAAATTAATATTAACCTGGATTTTAGCAAATCATTTTCCTTAATTTACCCCCATTCAAGTATTTAAATAAAACATCATATGGGTCGGTTATTATGTAAAATGTTTTCACACACACATGATCTTGCTTAAGAGAATAATGGAAATAGGCCAATACACATTTTATGCATCTACAATGCATCAGACACTATACATATTTCAAATGTGTTTTCTCAATCCTTAAAGTAATCCTATAGGATAGATATTAATTTTATTCCGTGGGTTGAGAAAAATAAGGCTCAAAACCATAACTTTTCAACAGCCACACTGTTGGTCATGCAGCCTAAAATTTAGTCTAAGTCCAACTTCCAAAATCCATGTTCTTTCCACAACACCATGCTGCAAATCAAAAAATGGTAGCAAGTCACAATGTCTGGTGGCTGCCATGACCCACTGCCTACTCCCCGGCTAGAGAAAGGGCCGCCTGGCTGCTCAAGGTTATTAGACCTTCCCTCGTATACACTTAACTAAAACTAGGGATGCTTACTACCCTTATTTGAAAGAGACATACGATAAACTTGGAAGGAGAATATACAGTTTTGAAAAAAGGATTTAAAATAAACATAGCAAACATAGTACAAAAGATCTGTCTTACCTTTAAATATTTCACCAGCTTCTGAATTTGCCAATATTCCGATGGCAAATCTGCATTCGCTTCCTGACGATGATCAGGGGGTTCTTCATCTTCTTCACTCTCTGAGGAGCTTTCACTAACAATTTCCTCAATTTTGTCAGCATTCTTACTAAGAACAATAACAACAACGGCATATAATAAACATATTCATGCTACAGCATGGACATGGTTGTACTGTTACTATTTCAGAAACATATACATAGGTGATGAAAATTCTCAGAAAATCAAGAACAGAGGGGAACTTCCTCATCTTGATAAAGAATGTATACAAAAATCTATACTATCATCACACTTAATGGTGCAAGACTGAATGCTTTCCCCCTGAGATCTAGAACAAGCATGCATGTCCACTTTGGCCAATGGCTGTTCAACATAGTAGTGGAGTCTCTAGTTTTAGATATAAATCTAACAAAACTTGTACAGGACATGTATGCTGAAAACTGTGAAATGCTGGTGAGAAAAACCAAAGTCCTAAATAGACAGACACAGTGGTCATGAATTAGAAGAGTGTACATAGTTAAGATTCCAATTTTCCCAAAATTGACAGAGGTTTAATGCAATTTCCATCAAATCCACAGTAAATGTTTCTGTAGATATAGCAAGATTATTTTAAGTTTATATAGAAAGGAAAGGAATTAGAATAGCTAAAACAATTTTTGAAAAAAGAAAGTGAGAAGAATCAGTTTCCAGACTTCAAGATTTACTATACAGCTACAGTAATCAAGATAGTGTGGGTATTGGTGAAGGGCTAGATATAAAAAATGAACTAATCGTAACAGAGACCCAGAAATAGACCCATATATGTACACCCAACTGATTTTTGACAAAGATGCAAAGCAATCCAATAGACAGCCTTTCCATCAAATGATGCTGTAATAACTGGACTCCTTATATAAAATTAACTCAAAATGGATCACGGTCTTTACTGTAAAAGGTAAAACTATCAAAACTTTTAGAAAAAAAATCATTTTCAGCCCTACGGGTTTCATGACAAGTTCTTAGACATGACATCAAAAGCACAATCCATAAAAAAATGATAAACTGAACTTCATCAAAATTAAAAACTTGTTCTATGACAGACCTTACACATTAAGAGGATGAAAAGACAAGTAACAGAGAGAAGAAATATATGCAAATATATGCAAACTACATATCCAACCAATGATATCATAAAGAATTCTCAAAACTCGACATTAAAATAAACACAAATGATCTGATTGGAAAATGAGCAAAAGACATAGAGACATTTCATTGAAGAACATATACAGATGACAATAAACTCATAAAAAAAAGTTCAACATCATTAATCATTAGGAAAATGCTAAGACCACAATGAGGCACCAGTACATATCTTTAAGAATGGTTAAAAATACATGACAATAGCAAATACTGGCAAGGATAAAGAAAAACTGAGTCTCACACACTGCTGGTGGGAATGTAAAATGGTACAGCCACTCTGGAAGAATCTGGCAATTTCTTAAAAAGCTAAACACATGATTACTATATGTGTCAGCAACTGGGCATTGATCCTAGAGAAATGAAAAACTTATATCCATACAAAAACTGTATATGTCTGTTCATAGCTGTTTTATTATTAATAGCCCAAAGCTGCAAAGAACTAAAATTTCCCTCAGTAGGTGAATAATTAAACTATAGTACATCCATACCATGGAATGCTACTTAACAATAAAGGAAGAGCCTAATAGAATAGTAAGAACTCCATTAATTAGCATTAACTAGCCCACTGTGTAAGAAATGGCTTTAAAGAACTTTTTGTGTCAACAGAAACATAATGAACTAACTGTGCTCTTCCAGGCGAAACAGATGGTGCTGACTTTTCAAGTTTTCCTCCATGTTTCTCCTCTTGGGTGTCTCTTTGTAAGATTTTGCGACTGAAAAAAAAATTTCCTTTATTATTTTATACTGACCAACAGAATATTACAAATAGAAATGCATACAAATATTCCATCATTTCCATGCACCCAAATGATGTGTTTTCTTGACACAGACAATGACGATGAGTTCTAGCCTCATGTGACATTCTTTCGTCCTTCGAGCACAGCCATGCATTTTATATAATGAAGAAATGTTTTGTCCAGTATTTCTTTGTACTGGGAACAGGTCTTAACAGGCTGCCATTGTTGTGAAAGCCCATCACTCTGTTCCTTCTAACCTAGCAGCTTACTGCCCTGATTACAGTTACTTATTTTCTTACCTTCCTTACCCAACCTTAGAGCAGGGCCTTGTCTGGTTTTCCAGGTGTTCCCAGGTTTAGCACAGTCCTTGGCATCTACAGGGTTTTCATTAAATGCTTAAGTAAATTCTTAATTTTAAAAAAAATAAGCACGTGGAAAAAGCAGAATTTAAAAGTTCACCTCCCAGTCAGTCAACAGAGTAGCCCACATTTGTCATTTTCAGATTCACACTTTCAAACAGAGTCGCAAAGAGCAAACACCCCCAAATCAACAAGAATCAGGGGAGCAAGAGTGTCTCCTCTTTCTACAGGACTCCCTCCTCCTGTCAGTTCTCTGAATTTGCCTCCAGAAGAAAAACATCCCCTGGTGCTCAGAAACCCTGCAGGGGAGGGCTCTGGTGTGAGCCGCTGGGAGCTTAACCCAATCAGATGACAAGATAGGACATTAAAAATAGGCTGAAACTTATAAAAAACAATGCTAAATTTTAAAAAGTGCTCTTAGCCTTCTGACAGCCTTAGCATTTACATACCACTGGCCCTTAATCTCTACTTTGATACCTATTAACAGAGGGTCCTAAGTGAAACTGGTCTTGTATATTTCAGACATTGCATCAAACCAGTGTCCACTTAAGCCTGTTAATATTTTTGAGGCTGTAGCCTTTTCACAGTATTTACTTAAAGTTCTGTTACTAGAGGAGACATTATCTCCATGAAGGTTTCTCTAATTAACTCACATAAATTTAATCACGTAATTTTCATCCAAATTCCCCTGGCACTTACTTAGGTCCCTATCACTGTTTCCGTTTCCCAAGCGATTTTTCCATGTGTTTTATCATCTTTTTCACATGTAATTTGCCGACTCACCAACGACGTGAAAGTGAATTATGTTCTTCTCTCCCCTTCACAGTGCCCACTCATAAACCCTGTTGATTGTCAAATCTATCTACTTGAAGTATGAAGAGGAGCAGGAAGGAACCCACTTGTATAATAAAGGGAGGTTTTTGGGTTTTTTTTACTACTCAGTATTATCTTACTATGAAATAAAGTTGTGTGAAAAATTAGGCAAATGTGGTTACTAAAGATGTTTTAAAAATCCCATCATGCAGATGTCTACATACTCTTTGAAATCGACAGTGGTCTTCCAGTTTAAACTCGGCTCTAATCGCTTGGTCATTTGATTCTTCCCCAAATTAATTTGGTTCTTCAGCAAACTCTTGCCTGAACCAGTAGTAGCTTTACGTAAGGAATCTGCTTCTTCCTTCTTAGGTGCCTCGTGAGGCTGATCCTTTTCTTTTTGCTGTTCTTCATTGAGTCGTGTCTGCTTTATTAAAAAAAATTAAGATTAACATTTACAGTGATATCACTTTCGAATTATCTAGTGCTGTCTGAAAATTAACACTGGTGGTAAATTCAGAAAAGAAAGTATCAGATGCATCTAACTTCTATTGCTTAGTGACACAAACTGGATCAACTTCAGGACCAAGGCCTCTAGGGAAGATAGACTGACAGTGATATGATGTCCTAAACTTCACCTCTGCTGTAGCACAGATACAACAGCAGGGCTGGACTGCCTCACTCCTCACCACTGCTAAAAAAAAACCCTGAAATTCAAACCCTATGTTGACTGGGATGCATCATATTCAAATTGCTGAAGCCAAGGATAAAGAGAACATCTTACAGGGGGACAGATGACAGACACATGACAGAGGAGGAAACATAATGGTTAAGAGACTGCTCATCATAAACGATGCAAGCCCGAAAGAAAGGGAATTAATTATAACTTTAAAGTACTAAAAGAGAAAACAAATACTCAAAACCTGTCAACCAAAAATTCATACTGAGACAAAAAAAAAGTCTTTCAAAGATGAAGGTAAAAATAAAGACGTTCGCAGATGAACAAAACCGAGAGAATTCACTACCAGAAGGCCTGTGCTAGAAGAAATGGTAATGAACTTCTTCAGAAGTAATATCATATCAGACAGAAATGTGGATCTACACAAAGAAATTAAAATCTGTAGAAATGGTAAAAATAAATATAAAAGACTTATTTTTAATCATTCTAAAATATAAAATAGTAATAGTGTTTTGAGGGATTAAAGCATGTAAAAGTAAAATGTATGACAATAGCACAAAGGATAGTGAGAGGCATTCAAGATACATTGTTATAAGGTTCTTAAAATATTTATGAAATTATATTATTTAAAGTCATATATAATAATATACATATATATGCCCTAAGGCAGCAACGAAGAAACTTTTACAAAGAAGCATAACTGATTTACTAGTAGCATAACTAAAATGGGTCATTTGTAAGAGCTCAATTCAAAAGAGACCAAAAAAAAAAAAAAAACGGAAAAAAGAAATGGCACAAATAGAAAACAACTAACAAGACAGTAAATTTAAATTCAACTTTATCAGTAGTTACATTAACTGAAAATGGTTTAGAAACTTCAATTAAAAGAGAAATCATCAGATTGGATGAAAAAGGAAACCACAACTATTTGTAGTCTAAAAGAAACCACTTTATATATAAAGTTATAAATACATTAAAAGTAAAATGTGGGAGAAGATATTCCATAGAAACGATAAAAGGAAATAGGAATTGCCTATTAAAATCAGACAAAATAGACTTCAAAACAAATATTATCAAAGATAAAGAAGGAGACATATAATGACAGAGTTGATTAACACACAATTAGAATTGATTAACAACTCTGTCATTATATGTCTCCTTCATATATTAGATGTAAACTTCAAAATATTAGATATAAAAACAGAACTAAAAGGAAAAATAATAAAATCTACATTGGAAGAATTCAAAATACTCTCTCAGTAATCAATAAAATGAGCAGACAAAAAAATTAATAAGAATATAGAAGAGCAACACTATTAATCAATTTGACTTCACTGATATTTATAGAACATGCCAGCCAAGCAGCAGAATATATACACATTCTTCTCAAATGCACAAGGAAAAAATCAGCAGAATAGATCATAATCTGGGCCATAAAACAAATATCAACATATTTAACAGAACTAAAATTATAACAAAATTATCTTCTCTTAATACAATGGCATTAAACTTAATACAATGGCAGTAACATTACCACCTCCGAGCAGTGATGGGCTCACCTCCCATGGTTTAAGTGGAGGGCCCCTGGGAAGAATGTAATAAAGCACCCTCCCCCTCCTACCCAAGACAGTGTCAGTGGAGGCCCAGTAGGGAGACTGAACTTCCACCCCTGCCCAGCGGTAATGAGGTACCCACATCACCAGGGTTGTCGACAGAGACGAAGTGGGGAACTTGGACTTTCACCTTTACCTTGCAGTTCCCCCAGCCCTCCACCAGTGAGGTGTCAGAGAAGGCCAGCTAAAACAAAAGATTTAAATCAAATCCAAAGTTTCACAACATCATGTCAACATTGTCTAAAATACAATAAAAAATCACTCATTTTACCAAGAACCAGGAAGATCACAACTTGGATGAGAAAGGATAATGAATAGATTCTTATACCAAGATGAAGTAGGTGTCAGAATAATCTGACGAGAGTTTGAAGCAGTCATCAAAAATGCTTCAATGAACAATTAGAGACTTGAAACAAATGAAAAACTAGAAAGTCTCAGCAAATAAATAGAAGATATAAAGAAGAACCAAATCGACATTTCAAAACTAAAATTTACAAACCGAAATAACTCACTGGATAGGTTCAGGAAGAGGATGAAGAGGACAAAGAAGAGAATCCATTAACTTGTAGATAAAGCAAGAGAAATTACCCAATCTGAACAACAAAGAGAAAATAGATTGGAAAAAACCGAACATAGCCTCAAGATCTGTGGGACCATAATAAAAAAATCAACATGCATGTCATCGGAGAACCAGAAGGAGAGAGATAAGATCTGACTGAAAATGTATTCTAAGAATGTCTCAAATTTTCCCAAACTTGGAAAAAGATATAAATCTAAGCTTTAAGAAGTTGAGCAAACTCTAAATACAATAAACCCCCCCAAAATCCATGCCAAGACACATAACAATCAAACTCCATGAAACTAAAGACAAGGAAAATTCCTAACAGCAAGAAACAAACAATATTTTATCTATAAGGAAAAAACAATTAAAATAACTGATTTCTCATGAGAAATCATGGAGGCCAGAAGAACCTCCTGGAACAACATTTTACAAGTGCTGAGAGTAAAGAACTGTTAACCCAGAACACCATATCCACTGAAAATATTCTTCAGGAATGAAGGAGAATTCAAGGTGTCCTCAGATAATGAAAAACTAAGAGAATTTGTCAACAATAGACCTACTCTAAAAGAGTAAGTTCTTAAACAGAAAGTATATGATAAAAGAAGGAAACCTGCATCACCAGGAAGGAAGAGAACAATGGTCAGCATAAAAGCAGAGGTATATACAAAAGACTTTTTCCTTTTGAGTTTTCTAAATGATGTTTGATGGTTGAAGCAAAAATTATAACACTGTCTCATTAGTTATTGTATGTAGAGGAAATAGACAATTATATTATAAATGAGAGAGGATAAGGAGCTTAAAGGGAGATATGGTTTCTGTACTTCATGCAAACTGGTACAATGTCAAATAAGTAGATTATCATAAATTATGTATGCATAATGTAATACAAAATACCTATAGCAACCACAAAACAATCTATACAAAGAGATACACTCAAAACACTATGGGTGAATCAAAATGGAATTTTAAAAAATGTTCAAGTAATCCAAAGAAAAACAGGGAAAAGAAAAATGAAAAACAGAAGTAATAAACAGAAAACAAAACTAAACTGGCAGACTTAAGCCCTTACATATCAATAATTAAATGTAAATGATCTAGACACAACAATCAGGAGATAAAGCTTCACAGAGTGAATTTGAAAAATGACTCAATTTATACGCTGTCTACAAGAAACTCACTTCAAATATAATGACGTATGTAGCTTGAAAGTAAAAGGAGAGTAAAATATACCATGCAAAGATTTGTTAAAAGCAAGCAGGAGTGGCTATATTAACATCAGATTAAATGAACTTCAGGGAAAAAAAAATACCTAGGACAGAGAGGGACATTTCAGAACAGTACAATGGTCAGTCTATCAAGAAGACATAACAATCCTAAATGCATATGTCAAGGTGCAAATACCAAACGGACACAACTAAAAGGGGAAACAGAAACTATAATCTACAATTATAGTTGGAGGACTTCAATACCTTTCTCTCAGCAACTGACAGGAAATCAGCAAGAATACAGAGGAACTCAACACCAAAAACCACATGGTTTAATCTGCATTTATAGAGCACTCCACCATAGCAGAATACATATTCTTTTTAAGCATCTAAAGAACATACATCAAGACTATATCCTAGGTCACACAGCAAATCTCAACAAATTTTAATTAATTATAATAATTCAGTGAGTATTCTCTGACCACAATGGACTCAAACTAACAACACCACAAACATAATAGGAAAATCTCCAAATACTCGTACACTAAACAACACATTTCTAAATAATCCATGGATTAAAGAGAAAATTTTAAAAAATTTAAAACAATGAAAATGAATATAAAACATATCAAAATGTATGGGAGGCAGACGAAGTTCTCTGAGGATAATTTATGGCATTAAATGCTTATATTAGACAAAAAAACTCTCAAATCAATAGTCTAAGCTGCCACCTTAAGAAACTAGAAAACAAGAGTAATGGAAAATCCAGACAGGCAGAACGATGTAAAAATAGAATGTAAAGAAATGGGATTGTACCTCCAAAGTGTCAAACACTATGGTGCGAACAGAAAAGTGAAAGCTGCCTTACATTTCACCATTGTCCTGCCCTTAGCGAAGCTTCTCTACAGCAGAATGTAGATTTAAGAGTTTTTCAACTAACGTGAATATTTTTAGTGTATGACACCCCTTCTTTCAAATGCTCCAAGTAAAATATTATTTACAACTGAAACCACCAAAATTCCTTTAAATGTAAATACGACTAGATTAAATGTATGATAAAAAGTGGGAAAAGCTAAATAAGAGTAAATGAAACCACAAGTAAAAAAGAAAAAAATAAATACAAAAGTAGAAAAAAAATAAAAATAGAGAAAAATCGATGAATCTAAAAGCTAGTTCTTTGAGAAAATTGGGAAAATTTATAAATCTCTAGCCTGATGGATTAAGAAAAAATAAAACACAATGACCAATATCAGGAATGAAGTGACAGTAGCTATAGATTCTACAGCTATTAAGAGGTTAATAAGAGAATATTATGAACAAATTTATACCAATTCAACAACTTAGATGAATGGACAAATTCCTTTAAAGCCACTCTACCAAAGCTCCCTCAAGAAGAAACAGATATCCTGCATGACCCTATAACTAGTAAAGACATTGAATTTGTAGTTAAAAACTTGCCCACAAAAAAAAAAAAAAAAAATAAGCCCAAATAGCTTCACTGGTGAATTCCAGCGAACATCTAAGATAGAACGAATACCAATTATACACAAACTCTTCCAACTACACATAAACCAAAGGGGAGAGAAAACCTCCCAACTAATTCTATAAGGCCAGTATTACTCTGATACCAAAACCAGACAGATAATAAAGAAAAGAAAGCTATGTATCAATATCTTATAAAGAGATATAAACTTCTAAAAAAAAAATCTTAGCAAATTAAATCCAAAAATATATTAAAAGGGTAATATATCCTGAATAAAGGAAGTTTGTCTCGGAAATGTAAGGTTGATTTATCATTTGAAAATCAATGTAATTTACCATGTTGAACTAAAAAAGAAAAAACACATGATTATCTTAATGGGTACAGAGAAATCATTTGATAAAATCCAACATCTATTCCTAAAAAAGTTCTCAACAACTTAGAATGGAGGGGAACTTCCTCAATCTTTTAAATGTCATCTATGAAAAACCTACAGCTAATATCATACTGAATAAGAAACTGAGTTTTCCCTTTGCCATCAGGAAAAATAGACATTTCTATTCATTTCTCTACTGGAGGTCCAAGCTAGTGCACTAAGGAAAGAAAAAGAAATAAAATGATTGAGACTAGAAAGGAAGAAAACCTGGAATGTACAAACTAGATACTAAGACTAATAAGAAAGGTAGTTTCAAGATATAAAACCAAAAAAAAAAAAAAAAATCAAGAGCATTTTTAGACAGTAGCAACAGATAATCAGATTGAAATTTTATATCTGCCATTATTAACAAGAGCCTCCAAATGTGAAATGTAGACTGGTTTTTATGAAGAAATTGACAACCTGATTTTAATATTCTAACGGACATGCAAAAGAAATAGAAGAGCTAAACAACTTTAAAAAGGAACAACAATATTGACACTACCTGACTTCAAGACTTATAAAGCTAAAGTAATCAAGACAGTGTGGTACTGGTATAGAAATAGACAAATAGATCAATGGAACAAAAACATATCCACACAAATGGGCAACTGATTTCTGACAAAAGTATAAAGATAATTCAGTGGAGAAAGGATCGTACTTTTCAACAAATGATGCTGGAACAACTATATACCTACATGCAGAAGAAAACAAGCAACTTTGATCCATACCTCATATCATGTACACAAAATAAATTAAAATGGTATGGGTCTAAATGTAAAACATAGCATTTAAAACTTTCTAGAAGAAAACATTGGAGAAAATCTTTGTGACATTGGGTTTGACAAGACATTATTAGGTACAACACTATAAAAAATTAGTAACTTGGCCTTCACCTAAATTGAAGATATTTGCTCTTTGAAAGACCCTGCTTGGAGAAGAAAATGACAAGCACAAACTGGAAGAAATATTTACATATTACATATCTGTCATAATATATAACCCAAGAATATATATAAAGATCTCTCACAACTCAAAAATAAGAACCAATCCAATAAAAAATGGGCAAAAGATCTGAATAGACGTTTTAGCATTTAAGATATATGAATGGCAAATAAGCATATGAAAAGATGCATTCAAGACATGATAATGAAAACTCAGTGACATACCAGTGCACACCTATTAGAATGTCTAAAATTAAAGCTCTGGCCATGCCAATTATTGATGAATACATGGAAGACCTGGAACTCCCATATACTACCAGAGTGAATGTAAAATATTACAACCACTTTCGAAATCAGTTTAACAGTTGCTTAAAAATAAGAGAGCTTAAAATTTAAAGATATTTATACTGTTTGGTAGATTAAAGTAACGGCATATTTACAGAAAGAGCAGGGGTGTGAGAGAAAAGATGATCAGAGGATCAATTCCAGAAGCCCAACAACCAACTAGTAAGTGTCGAGAAAAAGAAGAGAAAAAAATTATTAAACATGTAATATGAAAAATAATTTTCCATTTTTTAAGGACATATGTCATCATTAATGAAAAATAAACAGGCAACACCAACCATATCACCATGAAAATTGCAGAACATCAGGGCTAGGAGAAAATCTTAGATTTCATTATATCACAAAAGGCAAAACTAACAGGTCATGTAAAAAATGTCTTTAAAATTCTAGGTAAAAATTATTTCATACAGAAAGGGGACTCCAAATAGCCTAAATATTCTTGAAAAATAAGAACAAAGTTTGAGGACTCACATTTCTTGATTTTAATACTACTACAAGGATATATAATCAAAAAAACACGGTGCTGTTAAGGATGGATATATAGACCTATGGGATAGAACTGATATCCCCTAAATAAACCCTTACATGTATGGCCAATTGATTTTAATCAAGGAGGCCAAGACCATTCCATGGGGAAAGAACAATCTCTTCAACAAATGGTGCTGGGAAAACTACATATCCACATGCAACAAAATGAAATTGGACACTTATCTTACACCATATACAAACTTAACTCAAAATGAATTAAAGACCTAAATTTAAGAGCTAAAACTAAAAAATTCTTAGAAGAAAACATAGGGGCAAATCTTTATCACCTTGGATTTGGCAACGATTTCTTAAATATGATACCAAAAGCACATGCAACAAAAGAAAAAACCACATTAATCGGACTTTATTAAAATTAAAAGTATTTGTTCCTCAAAGGACACTATCAAAATTAAAGAAAAAAAATCCACAGAATGGAAGAAAATATTTGCAAATCTTCTATCCGATAATATCCACAATATATAAATAACTCTTACAATTCAACAACAAAAGCCCAATTTTTAAAATGGGCAAAGGACTTGAACAGACATTTCTTCAAAGAAGATATAAAAATGCCATATAAGCACATGAAAATACACTTAATATCACTAATCACTAGGGAAATGTAAATCAAAACTATAATGGGATACCACACTTCACACTTACTAGGATATCTATAATAAAACACACACACACACACACACACACACACACACACAGAAAATATGGGTGAAGATGTGGACAAACTGGAATCCCTGCACATTGCCAGTGAGAATGTAAAATGGTTTAGCCACTGTGAGAAGTTCCTCCAAAAGTTAAACAATTACCACACGACCCAGAAATTCCACTCCTGGGTATATACCCAAGAGAAATGAAAAAAGAAACTCAAACAGATACTTGTATGTCAATATTCACATTAACCGAAAGGTGGAAACAACCCAACTGTCTATCAACAGATGAATGAATAAACAAAATGTGGTATATACATAAATGGAATATTATTCAGCCATAAAAAGGAATGAAGTTCTGATACCTGCTGCAACATAGATAAACCTTTAAAAACATTATGCTAAGTGAAATAAGCCAAACGTAAAGGACAAAATATATGATTCCACTTATACAAAATCTCTAAAATAGGCAAATTTATAGAGAAAGTAGATTAGAGTTTACCAGGACCTGGAGGAAGGAGAATTGGGATGTTATTGCTTAAGGGGGGACAAGTTTTAGTTTGGGATGATGAAAAAGATTTGGAAATAGCAAAAATGGGTGCACAACATTATAAACGTAATTAATGCCACTAAGCAGAGGTTCCTAACCCTCAGGCTGTGGAACAGGGTCGCACAGTAGGAAGTGAGCAGGCCAGCGAGCAAAGCTTCATCTGTGTTCACAGCTGCTTCCCAAGGCTAGTATCACCACCTCAGCTCCACCTTAAATCCTCAGGCAATAGATTCTCATAGGAGCACCAGTCGCTGGTGCCAAAAGGGTTGAGGACCGCTACACTAAATGATACACTTTAAATGTTTAAAATGGCAAATTTTATATTTTATGTATATATTTTATGACAAAAACAACAAACAACAAAGGAAAACTGGGGCCCAGGAAACAAGTGATCAAACACCAGGAAACAAAAAGAATTCACAGGATGATGATGAAGAGAAGTTCCAGGACCAGAGAGACAGTAGTCTAGAAAGAAAAGGAAGCACTCCAGAAGTTGCAGGGTCAGAAAGAAAATGGACCAGAAAAATTATCTCATATGAGACCTACGGAATTGACGCCAGCTTGAGAATCAGCCTGGAACTTAGGCGTATCATGTTAGTATTTCTTGCATAGCGTTTCTTACCCACATCAACCTCAAACAAATTATTTCATAAAATATTATATTGACTCATTTCCTTGTCCAGCACTACTTCAAAAATCACAAAAGAAGCACAGTTCTCATGTACATGCAATTGATACACTTATTAACACAATCCTGGTAGGCAGCAATCATGAAATACCTACAAAGAAGAAAAATAATCAAAACACCTAGGCTTCATTAACAGGGTGAGTCCTTTGATTTTAGTGTCATTCATTCGAAAGGAAAGATGAAAAAGTCCTATTTAGAAAGCAATTTGAAATACTATACCTATTACCTAAAGAAAATCAGAAACATTTCCAAAGTACATTTATAGTATTTCTTACTTTATATCATATTGTGAAAAACACTCTAATAATTAAAAGCATCATCTGAAATAGGCAGAATTGCTTCCATTTTTTATACTATAAACAGTTGTTGTTAAGTAATATAATGCTATAAAAGTTCAAAAGAGACTATAAAACTTACCTGTTTAGACATATTTTCTGAAAATTTTGCTGATTTTTCTTTTAAAAATGTGAAAAGGTCTTTATAAATTGCACCTTTTCTGTCATAATTAATTTCCTCCTCATCATCTGTCTTGCCCTTTGGGAGAAAAAGTTTGGTGCTTTTATTTATGTAATAACAATATGAGAATCTGACCAATACATCACAACCCAAGCACACATCTCATTTTCTTCTCTAAAGGACCGCAGGTAGACATTACACATGAAATGTACAGGCGAACCCCTTCCCTCCTACCTTAATGGTACTATTCAATCACTTGTTCATTCAGCAAGTCCTTACTGCATACCTCCCATACACATCTAGGGCACTTTGCTACTGAGCAGAGAAGTCAGAGCTTCCTGCCCGCTGTAATCTAATATGAAAATACATTATGACTTCAAGAGCCTTTGACGAAGTCATAAACGGCCTTGAGATTAGAATGGCACCACAGAAAAGCCTGTTTCTAGTTATTGCACTGCTCTTGTTCTGTGTGTAGTGTGGCTGCTATAGGCTTATATTCTAGTTTTGATCTATATATACGCAACCACCATCTGTCCCTCTGCCTCTGTCTCTTCTTGGAACGTCACTTATATATATACATACCTGTATATATATAAAAACATATATGTATATATAACTGTAGTGTTATACATTTTGTTGTAGTTACTGAATAGTTTCGTGTTCCCTGCCTTTCATTTTTAAGCTGAGAGGAATACTTAGATGTTTCCAAATCAAATAAAGTTGTCTGTAGATCAATAGCCTTTTACAGAAGCAAAGGTTCCTTGTCCCACTCTAGAAGGTCAAAGGAAATCATTCTTTTTTTTTAATTTCTCATTTCCTCATTTGAGATTTCACTTTTCTAAAGTATCAAAACGAACCAAAAGCAACATCATATTTAGGTCGTCTCCTTTGTTTACGAAGAAATAAGTGTCGTGCTGATAAGAAAAGCACCCAAGACATGTCAGAAGAGGTGTCCACAAGTAATCGAGAAGACAGCACCAGCATTTTGATACGAACCCAAGCTGAAGTGTGACAGCTCTCCAAGCAGTCCCCTGTGATAGCTGAGACCCCATTTAGGATTTGGGTCCCCCGGTAGAATTCTGGTGAGTCCCAAAATTACACAGAAGATATCGAGGGCAGGGTGTTGCAGAGGAGAAAGCTGAGCTCCTTCTAGCTAAATTCAGTGAACAGGTATGAGACTGGAAACAAAGGTTTTTAATCCAGAAGATTCAGGAGGCTCTATGTTGTTTCTCTCACGTCTCGAAGCCCGCCCATCCCCACTCTGCTTTGTGATACTTGGGCTGGGAATCTGCAAAACTGTGCTTCTCCTTTGCCAGGCTCCCTTCAGTCAGCCAAAGTGAAAGGAAGCCTGGAAGAAGGAGAAGGGACATGCTCCCTCCTACTTGTCCCTGTTCCTGTTAGTCACCCCAGCAACAGCCTCCCTCGCCCCGGCAGTGGCAGTTGCTTCCAGTAGCAACAGTTGGTTCTAATTTCCAGAGTTTTTTTTTTTTCCCTGTAGTCCTAGCACAAGGCTCATCACAACCCCTCAGAAATACCATCATCAGCCGACCGGGGCACCATCTTCAAAGATATGGGTCTCAGCTCTGCCAAGATCCTTCTCTGAGCTCCTAAGAGGGCAGCACTCCTTATTCAGAGGTCTGGGTCTCAGTTTCATGAAGACCACCTGAACTCCAAGGGGACCAGCACTGCTGACCATTCCTCAGAGTTACTGTAAGTCCCAGTGCTGTGGGGGTCCCTCCTCTGAGCTCCTAAGGGACCATCACCAAGGCAAGCAGGGTCTACTCTCCAGGAATCCAGGTTGCAGCTCAGTAGGGCCCTCCTCTGAGATCCTAAGGTACCAGCACAGCCCCCTCCCCAGACATCTGGGGCCCAGCCTCAGGGGGCACTTCCTTCAGGCATCCACATTGTGATGACCCCTCCTCCCCTTCCCGTTGTCCCCTCTACTCCTAGGGCAGAAGCTGCAGTTATTGCTTCTGCATTACCTCAGTGCTCCTTTTTTTGCCTTTTCTCCCCTTCAACACTTGTGTTTTCATTTTATAAAGTGTAATGAGTCACTTCAAAAAGCCATTTCTTAGAAGAATGACTGAATGACGTGCAGTGGGGAACACTGGGTCTAATTCTGAGGTAATTTCGGATTGGCCCAGCAAACACACACAGCAAAGGGATCTGCCTGAATCCCACAGAACAGGACTTCATTTTCCATGGCCATTGGGATTCAATCCTGGAGACATGCCTGCACTCATAGGGACCAAGCTAAGCACCGAGGTCAATACTGTTTTGTTTTGTTTTTTTTTTTAATTACTTACGCCATTTAAAAACACTCCTTCTGTGCTACAGGTAATGCACAAAGTTTCAACATCATGTGGCTTCACCAGCACATAACAAATTTCTCCATGAATTTGTCTCCAAGGTGGGGCTCGACATCCATTTGAAAATTCATAATCTGAAACCAATTATCAATCAATTTAGAGTTTTATAAAATACACTGACTCAAAAAAAATTAAAATTGTTTTCATTTCCTTAAATATTAAATTCCAGTGTAGCTAATGAAGCATTTTGAAAACATAACTATGAAAAAATATATATAACATAAGTGAACCTGAGAAGATATTAACCTGAGGTATATTCGATAGATTCCAAAACTGTTTGTTCTCCTTTTCCCGAGAAACGTTTGAGCAGCTCTATATCATTCTTAACAGTTACTGGATTTAAACATATTTCTCTGAAATAAATGTTTAGAAATCCATTTTAAATACAACAAAACCTACAGAAAATACATGAAAACATTCCATTATGTTAAGAGGAACATCTTTTTTTTCAATTAAAATTGCGGATAAATTATATGACAAAATTAGTTAATTTTAGTCATGTTATCTCATAATGGTGTGAAACCATCAAGGAATTAGTGACTTGTGTATTCAATGTAATATTAAATATACTTAATATTCACTGTTTCTTAATGTTAATAATACTATAAACACTAGAAAAATGAATGTTTTAAACTTGACAAACTCTACATGATATTTGTATTATAATTTAATAATTTATCTGAGAGCTTTAAGAGACTTTGAAAATTCTAAGGCCACTTAATGTCTACAGAATTAGATGAAATCCCACTACAATGTTTTAGCAATGTTTACTGAAAATTTTAATTTTTAGGACCAGAAATGTCCATGCAATAAACTAAAATTTCGTTTCAATAAAATTGAATGTTAAATCAATAGCAATAACTTCCATATTTTATTTTTCGTTTTTTTTAATTCCCTAAAACTCTGAAAGCACTTTTTGTAGCTAATTTCTAGAGGTTTCTTTTTTTAAAAGACTCACAATGAAATATGTTTTAGAGAATAATTGAGGAGATGCAGATCCAGTTGCTTAAGCAGTATGGCAATCCTTATCTTAATTTCACTTTCAGGATCATCATCTTTGGCAATTTTATCAAGAATTTCTAATATTGATGAGTCGTCTTTCATTACATTATAATCCAAGCCCAGGATTTTTGCTATGAGATTTCTGTTAGCTGACCAAAAAAAGTAAACAAAAATTACCTACTTGTCTCATATTACAAGAAACATACAGATGAACAAATCCTTTGAAGCCCAGTCAAATGGGTTTCTTCAAGTTTTCTCTGATCAACTCAGAGAGTTAATCTCTACTTCTCAGATACACTGTACTTAGGAACTTTCTTTTACTTTTTGAGAAGTTCTACCTTGTATTGTAATATCATCTATATATGTCATCTCCCTAATAGGACAAATGCCAAGACATTTTTTTAGGTGACCATGAGACACTATTCAGAATAGGCATTCAATTAATATATTCAATATTAAATCGAAGATAGAGAAATACCGGTCTTAGAAAAAGCATTACTAGAAGTGTGTGTGTGTGTGTGTGTGTGTGTACCAGTGCTCAGTATTTACAATGCTTTCTTTCCAAAACAGCTTGCTTCCCTTAGCCTACAGATCTCCTGCCAGCCTTTTCCACCTGTTCAAACTGCATATATTTTCAATGCCTTTTGATGTTAGAGGTAGAAAAACAAATCTAGCCAGTGTTTACACACATACCAAAATTATAGTGAAAAACTCATGAGAAAGGCTGACGGAGATGTGAGAGTTGTACCCAGAGATGCTGAAAACAGACTTTGGTAAAGGTTAAACTACATATATGATTTAAAATGAGGGAGAAAAGGGCGGAACCATGTTTAGAAAGAAAGAATTCAAGTCAGGTGAAATATGTAGCCATTCGGACGGGGAGGAGAAAAATGCCTATGGGACTAATTCAGAAAGCTTGACCTGATTGAAATGAAGTACAGAAATGCCATTCACTCTTCAACAGGAAACGGGCTAGGCCACCAGAAAACGGAAAAGGCACAGGGCTGAAGAAAGACTGCATGAGGGTAGGTGTAAGGAAAGGAGACCCAGAAATCAACTACTTATTGAGCATCTCAACTTATCAACCTTATGGCTGTTATCTATAAAGACTTAAAAAAGCTGATACTAGGTGAATTCTAGAGAAAGACATAAAAGTGACTCCCAAATTACCAGGTACTCTGCAATTTGCACCTAAAACTAAGAGTTGTACCTAGAACCCTTACAGAAAGGGCAAAATGCAGCAAAGGATACGCATCTAGCCAAACCAGATATACAGCAGTCTATGTATTAAGTTTACATACTGAGTTTAATGAACAATCATGCCCCTATTAACTATATTCTTGAATTCAGCTTTACTCTCAAGATTTAATTCCTCCTCATGGAAGTAGCTTTGGTGTACAGAAGAGCCTAATAAGGAAAGGCAGGCAAGAAATAAAAGGAGATTGCTGCCCTAAGGGATGCATCTTAATTTATTTTTTTTTAAAGGGGAAAGACCATTTTCTCACCTCACAGCCATGGACAGTGGCAAAGAATCTGAGAGGCAGGACTCAGGTACCTATGCCTGGGACCCACTGATCAGATGGTTTCAAGGAAGCAAAACACATACACAACATCTTTAGGTATTTCTCATAAGAAATATTTAGAGCACAATGATAACAGGCAATTGATCACATTCTTCTTTGGAGAGTAGATGATTAGATAATAATGAGCACATTATATATCCCTAAAGAAAAGGAAAAATATTTCCCATTGACTGACTGTAACTATCACAGAAGGTTGTGTAGTCCACAATGGAATAAGTTTGAGGCAAATGGAAAGTGATGTTATTATGTGCTAAAGGAAGAGCCCACATTCATTTTAAAGGAAATAGGTCATCATCCATCACAACGGTCTGTGAGGGGAGAATGTGGATTCCGGTCCTGGACATCTGTCTTCTCTTCTGACGTGGACCTTAAAGGCTACAGGCCTCGGGTTGTTCCAGAAGCTAGGAAAGATCTCTTTAAAACGCATGCTAAAATTAGAAATCTAGAAGCTTACTAGTGGTAAAGTATTAGGCCTTTTATTTTAAAGTAGAAATTTGATATTAGCACAACATTTCAGCCAAGGAAAATTAATGACATTTTTATGAAGCTGAACATATGACTTTTTACCTTTTAGGTTATAGAATTTTTTTCAAGATACTGTAACAAATGATTTTGCCCCAGGATTATGTTTCTAAAAGTTCAAATAACAGACTGGAGTGTAAATATCACCTTCAAGACATGCTTGTGTTTCCTTCAGCTTTGTATCTCTGGCAATATATAACAAGTGTGACAGCTGCCCAAAGCTCCTAATTTTAATTAGTGGTACAGAGAGAAATAGCAAAGGCTGTCCATTTTTATCAACTTCTTCTGATTTGACTGTTGTTGCACTAAAAATGAAAAAAAAAAAAAATCGAAAGCTTCAGGTTACCTGAATGCCAGTAGAAGCTAAATTTAAATTATTTTGGCAAATTATTCCCATATCTCATTATAAAACAGAGAATATAAATACCTCTTGCTAGAAGCTTATTTTCTTTTTTCCACCTTCCTCTACACTCAGACCCTTAAAATCCCCAAACTTATTAGCAATCATAGTGAGCAATATAAAATATATCCAGAAAGAAAATTTTGTGAATACCTACATGAACTGTTTTTGTTTTCCCAAGAATGCACTGGACAGCTTTAAAAAATCACTGATTCCACAAAACCATTTGTGTTTTGAGGACTTCTAATGTTATTTTATTTATAAAATTTTTACACCAAGCAATTAGTGGTTAGAAATTTTCTTGGCTCCTCTGTGTTTGTGAACAAAAAAACTATGAAAAAAAAAAAGGCACACTAGATCCTCTCTGCAGATTATTTTCCCACTCCAAACCCCTTAATTTGGTTTTCTTTAAGATCAGAAATGATTGGGTCTCTCAGATCTGTGTTTCCCTCCATTTTAATGATTTTTTTTTATTGTTGAAATTAAAAAAATATTAAGATCTTTTTATGGCAGTGATATTTCTATAGATTTCTACCCCCTTACAACATTAATTAAATCACTTAGGCTTTTCATTACATACTAATTTCCCTGCAAAATGGCCCACATCTTAAGACCTGATTTAACATATTTAAAATTGTAATGCAGATAGATGCGAAATGTTGATAGTTCATCAGAAAAAGTAAATCTGATACAGACTATCTACTACCAATCCGATATCACTAGAAACAAAAGGGCAGAAACTATGGGAGGCTCCACGTCCTAATCCCTAAAACGTGTGATGATGGCACCCGACATAGGAAAAGGGACTCTGAAAATGGATCAAGTTAAGGATCTTGACACGGGGAGACTACTCTGGAATACGTAGGTGGGCCCAATGTAATTGAAAGAGTCTTTGGAAGAGGCAGGCAGAGAGTCAAGTCAGAGAAGGCAAAGTGACCATGGAAACAGAGGTCAGAGTGATGCAGAGCCATGAGCCAAAGAATGCAGGCGACTCTAGAAGCTGGAAAAGGCAAGAATGAATTTTCCTCCAGCCCCCAGAAGGAACACAGCATTACCGACACCCATTTTAGCCTTGCAGGCTCATTTTAGATTTTTCACCTCCAGAACTGTAAGATAATAGAGCTGTGTTGTTTTAACCTGTTAAGTATGTGGTAATTTGTTACAGCAGCAATCTGAAGCTAAGACAGGGACTTTTATTAGTCTTGCCCACTGTTCTGTTCCCACTATTTCACATAGTAACTGCACAGAGGGTGGTCAATAAATTCGAGGAATGAATGAATGAATAAAATGTTTTTAGACTTGCCAGTGATGTATATTCTGTACAAAATGGATATTTTCTCTAAAATAAAGCATTTGGAGAAATGTCCTTAGGATTGAAGAGATCTCTTAAAGGCCTGTATCAGGGTTGGGTACTCATGCTAAGTGGATGGTGAGAGAACTAAATTACAGGCTGAATGAAAGCCAACAATAGCAAGCTACTTAACTTAGGAAAATGAAACTCCTGGTGAGAAACAGAACTGTAGGGCACAGGTGACATTTATCAGTGCTCCTACAGGTTTCAGTTGAAACCTGTAACTTAACAGAGCCAGCCAGCTACAGGGAGGATGTGGAAGAGCAGGTTTGAATTTCTGGGTTCGCAGTTTCCCACGTCTGAAAAAAAGCGCTCTTTAAAAGAAAAACACTGCACCCACCACGTGAAGCTCAAGAACAATGTGCTGTGAATGAAGTCCCCCAATCTAAACCAAGAAACTTCTACACTGAATTGGGGAAGGGAGCTGAAAATACGAAACGGGAAAAATGTACTATTTATTTAATCCCCAGTGTCTGTCTGCTTTAGTGTCCAGAACATAGTAATTACTCAATAATGCCATATCTAAATAGTAACATAGGAAATAAGGCTAGAATTGAGAAACTATTTAGTAATTCCTCAGGGATGAAAAACAGAGCCCAATAACAAAAGTTATGGCCACTGATCCTAACACGATGACTTAGAAATTTTACCAAAATACAATACTTTAAGGCTAGAGATCATGTAATTCAGCCCTTCATAATACTGATCAGAAAACTATGAACCAGAAAGGTATGAATTATGAGTAAAGTGTGCACTGCAGTTAGGAAGAGGGCCATGGCTCAGGCATCCTGATTTCTCATCCATACAGAAAATTTACCAGGATATAACTTTGTCCTAACTCATACATATCACTGAGACACAGCAGAGCATGATTCACAACTAAAATACTAATACTAAAGGAAATATGATTCAAAAATCATAGTTCTATCAGAGAAAAAGAGAAAAGAACAGGTAATAACATTTTTACAAAGTGATTCTAAAAGTTTATCCAATTTATAAATTTCCCAAGCCAGGTTCTAGAGAGTCAAAACGTCTCAGCTCCGTGTCCCATCTACGGAAGGTGTGACCATTGAGTTGTCCATCCTTAGTTTACGGTGGATTTGGGCTTCATTCTGAGGCATTTTAGGAAGATTATTAATCTCATCCTGTTTGACAAGAACAAAAGTAATTGAAAATGGTAATAAAGAGACCTGATTTCCATTAAAATGAAAGTAGAGCTATCCCCCTCAAATTGAACATGGAGAGAGAATGACAAATGTTATTACAGATCAATAGCTGTACACTGGGAATGACTCTAAAGGAACAAAAGGAAATATGCAATATATAAAAAGTGCTGTGCCTATGTATTCAGTTAAAGCAACTACACAAAAGGAAAGATCACTGATGAAATGTAAAAGCTTTTCAGTTTGTAACTAAAGGATCCGTTTCAATGTCAGATACTGATAAGCCTAATTCAGAAGTAGGCTAATCAGACTTTTACTGACCACTACACAGAATACCTTTGGAGATGCACAATATCAAATGAGAAGGGAGGCCACAAGTATAAATATATGCCCTAAAATATCAGCAGAGATCAACAAAAGGGGAAGCTTATCCACTTACTTTCAGTGTAGATTAAACTGACTTGGTTTTGCTATGAGAGGCCTGACAGAATCTTTAGAAATAATAATCTGTTTTTACTCTAAAATATACAAAGATATTCCTTTTTGGTAGAAATACAGAGACTGTAAATTCAAATCTTTCATGATGACTTTGGCCATCCACGTGCACTTACAGACCTGAATCCTATCTGGAAAGCGGCAGCTTCCCACTCTAACTAAATGCATAAATGGTGCACTCCGGGCCAGCAGCTAAGAAAAAGAGTGCATGTGAACCAAAGAATAAGGTCGTTGGGGCTGTTTAAATAATATATTCTTCTGCCCATTGAGGCATCTCTGGTTTACATCACTTGTTATGTTGCTAGACGTGGTAAAGTCCGAGTGGCTATGAGTTGCTGACAGTTTTCTGGTTGGTGGGGAGAACAAGGAACGTGATGAAGACCTGCATGTAAAAGCATTTGGTATTTTCCATTATTACTAAAATCTCAGCTATATTCTTTGCTTCTTTGGGGCAATCAGTACCTACCTGGTTTTCATCGGGCCACATATACGTGGTTTGCTCCAAATACAACAAGCACTATCAGACCCTTCTTCATCCTTTCCAACATCAAAGATATCATCAATAAAAGTCACAAACAAGAATGATGGATAGAAAACTTGGCCCAAGGATAAGCTGCATAGTACATTTGACAGAGGAATACAGGGTAGTTGGTTCAAAGCATACATGGTGTCAAAACGTCAAAACATCCTGCTTAAGAGGGAACACTGTACATGAAGACTGTATACAGATGTAAGAATGGAAATAAAGCAAAAAAAAAAAAAAAAAAGAAAGAAATTGGACAAGGATACAGAAGGAGAAAGAGTAATACATTTGAGGTGTGTGTGACAGTCCACCTAACTAGGCCCCAGACGTGGTCATGTTTGTACCTGGAAAACAAAATACAGAGGCAAGATACAATGACCATCTTGATATGCGTCTAACATCTGCTTTAAATCTATCTTTGTACTAAGTTTATATGCAAAACCAAAGAAAAGAAGATCAGAATGCCAGAAGTGGAGAATAAACCGAGGCTGACGAAAACAAGAGATTTTTGAATTTATGTGTATTTATCATATGTAATTATGCAATTTATATAAACACATAGTTTTTAGGTATGTTCAAAGGAGAAATTAACAGCTCATTGTTTGAAGTGGAAGTAGGATTTTTTTTAAATCTCGGATTTGGAAAGTTCTCATTTGAGGGCGATGTTAATTGCTAGGCAATCTCTTCCTTATATTGAGCAAAATTTACCAGTCTCCCTCTGCCACCGCAGGAATTGGTAGATTTAGATATCAGAAGATATGTCTACCTCAGAGGCCACAAAAGCAATGCCTACTGGCTTCTGGCAGACAGTGTGGATGAGGTCAAAGGCCAGACATCAAACAACGGCTAATGTTAGGAGTGTGGTGAGTTGGAGAATGCATTCCCTATCAAAAGAAATTCAAATTCAATTGAAAGTTAGTGCGCTAACCAAACAAAATACCCTCAGATTTCACCTACGTGCCTCCAGTTCGTTATCCCTGGGTCAGAAGATTCCTGAGATTTATAGATGTTAAATTACCTGTCCCAAACTCATAACCAATCAATAAAAATGTGTACGATAAAGATAAGCAATTCTAGAAGCAATTCACTGGCTTACCTGACAACATAACCTGATTTGAATGCTGAGGGGTCCAAATTTGTCTTCCATTCAAGTGGTTCTACAAAAACATATTTTGCTTCTTGGGGATGTTTATAGATAAAACACTCCACAAACATAATAATCTCTTTTACTATCGCTTCATTTAACGGAGTAACTGCCAGGGTTCCAGCTCCATATCTGGCCGCAGTCCACTGCGCTGATCTGGTCAGCGCCACGCCCATGGGATCCGAGAACGCTCCGATCTGAGCTTAGCACACGCGCTACAGCAGAGGAGAGTCAGAAAGAGACGACAGCATCCACATTTGCACTGGAACGTTTTTCAATAGTTTAAGCTAATAAATATTACCCAACCCGCATTCTACTTATTTGATTTTTTAAATTGTCTTCGATTTAATAAAACAGTTAATTTTCACTGAACCAGCTTTAAATAAAACAGACTAGTATTGAAGGATTTTCCAATCTCTGCCTGGAAATGAATAACTGCTTTCTCATTTCCCCAGGGCCTAAGAGAGAACGTTTAGAAAACAGAAAGAGAAAACGCCAAGAGTGGAAAAAAACATTGGCCTTTGATTCGTACCTCTGCTGGGGCTGGAGGTTAAGTGAGCTGGGCCACACATTGTTTAGAACTGTTATTACATTGAACTGTTACCCTGACTTTCTTACAGTCATCATATCTGCATCAGTGCAATGATGACTGAGGGCATGATTCTGGGAGCTCTGAAAGTTCCCCAAGTGCCTTCTGTATTAATAAGAAATAGAATAAGAACGTTACTGTGAAATACAATTTTAGTTTTTTTCTGAAAATTGGTATAGTATGCATTGTTCCTTTTCACTAGAGTATGGGAACAATCTAAATACTATCCTCTCTGCCCATGTGTCCTACCCAGAAAATTTTATTGTCATTCGTAACCTTCTTAAGATCAAATGTGAAAGAACAAACGAGAGTCTTTTTAGGCTGTTTATCTAAATTGGTTACCAAAACGGTCTAGCTTTAAAATTTAAAGACATTCAAATGAAATAAATTTTGCTTTCGCTAAATAGAAATTAATCTTTAAGAGAGTTTTAAAAGGATAGTATTATCTGTAACTTTAATAAGAACCAAGTTAGAAAACAAGTTCTGACATTCATAATGGATATTTATGGCTTTTTTCCAGATAATCTATAATTGCTTGTTTCCTCATTTATAACACGGATCATTAAAATCTTTCTTCCAGGATATTAGAATGGTTATAAAGTTAAATATTGACTATAATTAGCTTCATTCTCTCATCATTATTACAAAAGCACAGAAATAGCAAGACTCTACAGAAATGACTTGGGCATTTTACTTTCTGTACTGTATTGTCTTGAAATCCAGTAACAGGGACATCTACATCAGAGGTTCACAGTGGGGCAGTACTGCCTGCTGAGAAGCAGAAGTGCCATACAGGCGTTTCATCATCAAAAGGATAGGAAGGGGGCATTATTGGCATTTAGTGATAAGGATCAAGAATGCCAGAGCTCCTGCAATGTGAAGGACAGTACCCCAGACAAAAGAATTCTGCGGCAATCTCCAGGCATCTAGAAAGTAAAACACTTCAGGTAAGTAAACCCTGCTCCTAGAACCTAGCTCCACTGTACAAATAATCACAGGTTTTTTTTCACAGTTTTAATATGCACTGGATTTTCCAGGATTGCAACTATCATATAAATCAAAGAAAGGTTATACATACTTGTTTTATATGGAACCTTACCAAGAGCTAAGCATTTTGGAAAACCATGCCATTGATGGCAATATTATTCACATAACTTAAGTTTCAATGACATGTCTGTATCCGTTTGCACTAGGAGCTACTGCATGGAGAGTAATTCTATGTAAAGCTGGAGCATCTGACTACTTCATTATATATTCAGTGTAGTAGTATCTAACTATTGACATACTGATCTTTTATTACAATTATTTTCCTTTTAATTTTCCTTTATTTTACAGTTAGGGAGCCACTGATACTTAAAACTATGCACATATGTAGAATTATTACCTAAGATTTTGATTTCAGCTATTCTGGGGGAATAGCTGAAGCAAACATTACAATATATGTGCTATCGAAACCCGAGTGGATCACATAGGATTGAGAACTGATATATGTATATATGTACATATTTATGTATATGTACATATAAAAGGGCTAGTAAAATAAAATGTGTACAATTACGGTATAAATTTGTTCTGTGCATTTAATGTGCAATTCTATCGTGAGATGTCAAACACAGAAGCATGAACTGATGTGTATGTGTGACACTCTTGAGTTTCCCGGTATTATGAAAATAAGTGCAAACTAAGAATAAGTTCAAATGGCTTCCTATCTTATACAGGGAGGCTTAGGTGGACAGTTCTGTTTGTTTTTAATCTTAAGCATAACACTTGTTTTGGTGATCTTATAAAGCTATAGCATGGGCATCATTTTCCTTCTTGTACCTTTTTAAAGTAAGATATGAAATTACATAGATTGCATAAGACTGTGGCAGTCAACATACCACATAGCAACTACCTGGAACACTTTAAAAAGAACTAAGATGTGCAAAAAATTCTTTTTATCATGATACATTTTTATAGAAATTTAAGTGAAACGTATTTGAATCTCTTCAAATTGTTTTCCTGGATCTAGTAAACCAGGAGCTTCAGCAACAGACAGATTTGATTTGAGAAGAATGGTTAGCAAAAGGCCTAAGAAAATCTCAGGGAGGGGGTGCCTATGTCCATCCCAAAGAAGAGACCATGTATAAGAAGACTTAGAAAGAGAGATACTTAGAAAGCCTAACTTAATGAAGTATAAAAACAGGGTAATCTGGTGTTATTTTCATCTTAAATATGAGAAATTTCAATGGTTTCTTAATTTACCAAGAGAACTGAAGCTACAGCACTTATTCAATTAATTCTAAGGTGTTCAAAAATGGTCAGTCATTATAATTCAGGAAAAAATACAAAAATTAACACTTTTTATCAAGACAGGCAGCTCAGTTTCTACACACTGCCAATCCTTGAGTTCTTTTGGCCTAAGCACCATGGTTACAATAAATACATATGAATACGTAGTGCATATCTTTGAATTACAGTGAGTTTTTAAAAAGTTTAACTAGTGAAAGGAAAAAAGTTTCTGGGCGTGTATTTCCATAAACTGAGAATCACTTTGCACTCATTTTCTCTAATAGAGATAATAGGAATTTGTTTTTCTGAGGGTAAGTGCAAGCTTCCAGTTATCATTAATTAAATAAAATCCACTTATGAATAATTTCTGTAACACCTAAGCAGAAGCAAATTGAATTCTTTATGAGGCTAGGGAATGTAAGCAACCACTCTGAGAACTAGAAATGTGGCTGGTAACATGGACTGGGAGTCAGTGCATACGCCGGCATTCTGAGAATGACGAAGCTATACAGTGAGACTTGCAGAAAAATCAAAATTTCAGAACTGACATGAAGCCCGTCGGAGTTCGAGTATAATCGTCCGAGGGTGTGGGGTACGGGGTACAGGCGGGAGGAAGCAGACAGCGAAGATAGTACAGAGAGAAGGAGGCAAAGTTGCAAAGGCCGAGGAGAAAGGCGAAGAGGGCGAGAGCAGGGAGGCGCCGGGAAAGTAGAGATAGAGGGTCAGGGAGGAGATACGGTCCGGGCAGGGTGGGGAAGGGGGCGCAGGGGCGAAGGAGCAGGAGGGCCCCAGGTCCCAGCAGGCGCCAGGTATCTGTAGGGAAGCCCCGTGTGGGAGAAAGAAGGGGAGGAGACAGCGCTCGGGCCCGAGGACAGAACGGGAACACGATGAGAGGGACAGAAGCGAGACCCGTGAGCTGCCCCCTTTTCTCGAACAACGCGACGGCTGCAAAGAGCCGGGCGCAGGCCGAAGGGCGGGCCCGCGGGAGCAGCGAGCCCGGTGCGGCGGCCCCGCGCCCGCGCCCTGCACTCACCTGCAAAGCCCGGCTCGGCGCCCACCACGCGCCCCGCGCCGCTCCCGCGCGCCCGCCGGTTGCTAGGACGCGAGGTAAACACCTGGGGCCCCGGCTGCGCGCAGAGCGTCGCCGCCCGCGCAGGAAGGCGCCGAGCCCGCCCCCGGCGCGGCCACGTGGAGAGGGCGCCCTGAGCCTGCTCCGACCGCGGCCGCGTGCGCCGCGCGACCTCGTGCTCCCGCCGCGCCACGGCGGGTCCTGGAGACGCCGGGCTCGTGCGGGGCTCCACGGGCTCCGCACCCGCTGCTCCCCGCTCGACCCTTCCCTGGAAACAGTGTTATTCAGCCTCCTTCGAGGACTCTACCCGACTAACTCCATCAGGTGGGACGTGTTTACCTTAATGAAAGTCACCAGCAGTTAGGGGTTTCAACAGCAACTTAACATTACAACAAAAAGCAAAGAGAAGTTATTCGTTAGAAACGCGGGTTTGTGTTTCTCCACAGACTTGCAGACAGGTGTTCAGTGGTGTTGCATAAGGTGTTCTATGTAAATCTTAACTGAGCTCTTAATAGCGTAGGGCCTCTCACAGGATATTTGAGGCTTAAATGCGTCTCTCCAAAAAGCAAATGTGGTAGAGTAATCCTGCAAAAGCAGAAACTGCTTTCGTCGTCTAGTTCAGAGTATTGGTATGAAATGAGAACATTTCCTCATATTTTTTAGTGCCCAGTACCTTTGTCCATTAAGAAAAGCCTTAATTGTACCAGTAGACACTCCACCAAAAAGAGTCTCAACTCCGTAAAACCAGCGGGAGATGACTGGGAAAAAAATATTTGGGGGAGGGGGGGGAAGAAAAGAGAAGAGCCATGTACTATCTTGGCAGGGGGGTGTACAGTATTTAGGGACCAGCACTGGATAAGTTAGGGTGGTAGAGTGTTTAGGAATTAAAACTGGATTCTTTCCCTAAAGCCAAAGAGGCAAGTGTGTAATGATGTTAGGGCATTACATGTCAGGGTAGTTATACTGTCCCAGCTCAAAAATAGAGACTTTGTGCAGACAAGTAGGGAAATGAGATGGAGAAATTCGTCCTTTGTTTTGAGGTTCTTCTCTTTCTGAGAGTATGAAAGTTGTTAGGAGTGGAATCATTTTGCCTAAAGGGGCCTCTACCTCTGGAGAAGCCTAGAGTTGCAACTAATCAGGAAGATTATGCATCAATAGATATATAATATGAATTCAAAAACTGGATAGATTATACTCTGAGGCAAGCACAGTACCATACCTATAGAGTTGACGCAGGTCGCATAGACTGGCGAGGGTCAGAGTTTACCCTTCAGAGGAGTCGGAAGCAGTCCTGGAAGCATGGAAATTCATTTGGGTGCTTAATTTCACATGCATGTTTGAATCAGCTGTATACAACGAGAGAGGATTACTGGGCCCAATACAGAAAATGGCCAGAGATCTGTAAATTTCAGGACTGTTGACCTTGGTTTGCACAGCTGGAAAAAGCCAGAGCCCATCAAAACCTGAGCATCTGTGTCCTTATTTACAGGCATATCTCATTTTACTGCACTTTGGTTTATTGTGCCTCACAGATGTTACGTTTTTTACTAATTGAAGGCAAGACCCTCCACCAGCATAAAGATTACAACTAGCTCAGATGCAAATGTCTGGAACTGAACCTGCACTATCTCTAAGGCATGCCAAATTCATGCCAAGTGTCAGAATGTAGCAGTGCTTAATATGATGGCAAAACCTGAGTTTATTAACCAGATAGTTCCCAAGAAAAAGCATGTAAATTTAAATTGTATAATTCCCAGCTGGCTTATTGCAGTTTTTCCTTGTCACGTTGAAGCACTAACTTGATTGGCCAGCTCTCAACTTAAGTGACTACCTCTCAACAGTGCTGTCCAACCAATCTAACAAAGCCTCACAGTCGCTTCCAGTAGGACTTATCTGGGCTGATCTGTCTTACTGTCTGTCTTCTACCACCACAGTAAGTTCAATGAAATAGGGACCTCTTCTGTTGCCTTCAAGTCTGGAAGAGTAACCAACACACGGAAGGAGCAAAATTGATGAGTCATCTAGTCAAAGAAGACTTGCTACCTGGCTTTCTTTATTGAGCCAGATACCAGCAAGGTGAGGCCCACATCTCCTTGGACACAACTGACAGAGCCAGTCTGACGATTCTAAGTGGCTGTGTTCTGGAAACGAGCTTTTAATACTGAGAGGACACCCAGGAGTTTGCTGTAACAGAGGCCTTTCCCAGCACTGCCTGCAGCTAGGCATAGGCATGTGACTCAGTTCTTCCACTAAAACTTTAGAAAAAGTCTGCCAAGGGCTTCTGGGAAAGACCTGAAAGCTTTTAGCCCATCCCATCAACTTTATGTCGGCTAAACATGCTCTCTGTGAAACCGCCACCCTGGCTCAGGCCAGCTCCTCTGGTGCATGGCAGAGTTTAGCCATAGACTCTGGGTATTAGTTTGCCAGGGCTGCCATAACAAGGTACCATGGACTAGGTAGCTTAAACAACGGAAATTTATTGTCTCACAGTTCTGGAAGCTAGAAGTCCAAACTCGAGGTGTTAGTAGGATTGTTCATTTTGAGGGCAATGAGGGAAAGATTTCTTTTAGGCTTCTCTCCTGGGCTTTTTGATGGCCATCTTCATGGTCATGTGACATTCTCTCTGTATGCTTGTTTCTACGTGCAAATTTTCCCCCTTTTCTAAGGACACCGGTCCTGTTGGATTGGGGCCCACCCTAATTAACTCACTTTAACTTAATAAGCTCAGCAAGACCCTATCTCCTATAAAGTTGTATTCTGAGGTACTGAGACTTCAACGTATGATTTTTCTGGGAAGTGGGGGCACAATTCAACATGTGGTAGTCTGTAAACAGGAGTCAGCAGGCTTCAGGGGCCCGTTCGTCTGTGTGAGGGGGGCCAACTGGTGTGAGGCAGCCAACATAAGCATTTAAAAGTCATAACCAGGAGAAGGTGACAGGCCAAGTTGGTTTTAGTGTCTAATACCCCAATAAAGAAAGGACTGAGACGGGGAACCTCATGAGTCTTATGGGAAAATACAGTTATTTATATTGTAAGATAATGGAGTTAGGTCTCATTATGGGACGAGATTCTCTCTCAGTGGAGTTTTCAGGAGGTTTCAACAGGACTTCTACTAGAAAATGTTATGAAGTCCTACCTTCCCTTACAGATAAAACCAGCATCAAAGAAATCCAGCCTCAACTGCCTCCCTGTGCCCAAAGATATTTCTCAGTGATACACTGTGGACTAAGGTCCATGGTCTGGAAATGAAGCGACTCCTTCTTAGATTCTAATCTCCTAGACCTTCATTGATTCAATACATGCTCTTTTGGATAGCAGTATGTGCCATGCACTTTGCTGGCGGTACTGGGTTATTTAATTCGGGTAATTACATACCCTCAGAACAAAAAACTCATTTTAGAGCAACAGAGATGCAGCAATAGACTTATGATTATGAAAGCCACTGATCTTAGCATGAACCCCATCACCCAGAGGCAGCCATCCTGTTAGGATAGTGGAATGACCTGTTGAAGTCCCAGCTAAGGTACCAGTAAGGCACAACACCCTGCAGGGCTGGGTCTCCATCCTCCGAGATGTACGATAGGCACTGAATTCACGGTTGACAGACAGGCAGTGCACTTTTCCCTAATAACTAGAATTCATGAGTGTGTAAACCAAGGCATGAACCTTCTCACCACAACTCTGAGTGACCTGCTTGCGGAATTTGGGCTTCCAGTTTCCACGACCTTGGGCTCTGCCAGGTTAGAAGCCCTAGTTGCCAGGGGGGGAGTTGCTTCCATTAGAGAATACAGTAGGCTTCCCTTGAAATTGAAGCTGCGACTACTACCTGGCTACTTTGGGGTCCTCATGCCAGTGAATTAGCAGGACAACAAAAGGAACGAGGAGTTATTGTGCTAGTCGGGTCACAGATTGACCATGATTACCATGAGAGCTAGAATGCCACCACCAGGATGGAGGATGTTTACAGCCAAGGGGGCAGGGGATTCACTTGGCCAGCTCTTAGTATTTCCGTGCCTTACAATAACTGTGAATTGGAAATCACAGCAACCACAGCCTGACCAGAGCAAGGCAAGTAAGGGCGCAGACCCCTCAGATTCAGAGGTCTGGGTCATCCCACCAGACCAGCCAAGGTAACAGTCATGGGATATTTAGAATGCATAGTTGGCTTTTTATTACTGAATGTCTCTGCTATTTCCTAGCTGTAGTTTTAGTCTAACCGTTCAGGTAAGAAAGGACAGGGAAGGGAGAAGACGGAACGTGACAAGGAAACTTCTAACTTGTCTGCATTGTCAAGAAGCTAACTCTGCATTCCCTGTATGAAGCCTAAACTGACTCTTTCTCTTACGGGTGTTTTTCTTGGCTCTTCAAAAACCTTACATTGTTGGTGATCTTCACACTATGTTTTCCTCCATCCCAGAACAAGCTTCTCAGTTCTGGCTACAGTCATGGGCATCTAGCAGTTTATACATCTACCGTCAGGTCTTATAGCTGCCATCCCACCTCCTCTAGCCCCCACCAGTGTATTTTTCCCCGCACAGCCTGAACCTGGTTCATGGGAAGCATACACTCATTACTTGCCCAGCAAACTCTGGAAGTGCAGGCCAATCCCCACACCATAGAAGCTTTCCTGCACTTTGCTGCCAAAGCCCCTATACCTGACCTGCCTCATCCCCCAGGCTCGTCCACTGTGTCCTTCCCCACTCCCAACTGCACAGGACAAAGGACACATATTAAGCTCTCTAAGTGGTCTCCTTAAAATCTCTCTTCTTTCCTTCTGAACTGAGACTGGGGGCAGGTGAGGAGAGATGGTTAGCACAGCTCTCCCCCAAATCTCCTCCCTGGAAATCCACTCATTTCCCTTCTATAACTTCAATATGGGTGAGTCAGGAAATTGACTTTCCAGTTACAGACTTTACAAATTTACATCTCAGCCTAGGCCCTCACTCTGGAATAAATTGTCTATTGTATCTTGAATCCCAATGTCTTGAATTAGTGAAACAATTTTAACAAACTATTTCCTAGGTATATGTACAAATTGTGGGTGGTTTTACAGCAGATCAATAATATGTATTGCTGTAGAAAATGAATGGGTGGGGAAGAATTGTTAATTTTTTTATCCGTATACCTCTTTATTTTTTGATCTGTTACAACGAGCTTATGTTCCTGTGGTAAGATATTAGGACAGTATAAGAAACAGGAGACATAGGACATAGGGGTAAATTGAAATTGTATATACATATTCATTAAAATTAGGTCATGTGTCAAATATGAAAGTATAATAGGTTATTTCTTATATATCCAACAAAATTATTTTGATTCTAAACTAAAACTCTAGGATTGTCTTAAACATTTTGACTTAAAGCAACCTCATGGAGAAAATGTGTTTTCTCTGCTCTTTATCTCGCTCGTATTTACATGTAATTCAGTTGATTGGCCTTTTGACTGGAATATTTGAGAAAATAATCAAAATGATTGGAACCTCAAATTAAATATTTTGGGGAATAGAGCAAGTATGTTATGAACTTTAGTACTGTCTAAAAGAAAAAAAACAAATAGTCTCTTCTCAGTTTGAGCAACACCTGTAGAAATGTTAAAAAAATGATCTATATAATTAATTAAACCTGTATGCAACATCATGAGACTTCTAGTTTGTGAGAACTAATTAATACAGGCACACTGCAGGCCGAGAATCCCCTCAGCCCCTTCTAGCCGGTTCCCCACTGTGGCAGCCTGACACCTTCTGGTGAAAGGTCTGAAACTGACAAGCCTGAGGGCAAAGAGCCACAGGTGCCAGCATTTAAGAGACCTTCCAATCACATGCAGTTGTTGGTAATAGGGGAAGTGTGCAAGCAGCATGAGGCAGGAGTGATAGCAATAGAGTTATACCCTTTTCTTCCAGAGTAAGTTAACAATCTCTTAAAAAGAGAAAAATCAAGAAATATCATTTTAAGCATGTTCTTTACAAATATGGAAATGATGAGCACTACCAAAGACAATGGTCAGAGTAGTCACCCATCACTGTGGTTTTTAAGAAGACAACCAGGAGCAAATCAGTTTTGTAAGACCCAGCCAACCATGCTGTAGAAAGTGTGTCCTCCATCACGTAGGCCTGGCTAAATATCACCCAGACTTCAACAGATCCAGTGGGGATGGACACAGACCGTCCGAGGAGATAAAGCTTCTGTGACAATTAACTATTGCTGCAATAGTACTGCATAACAAATTACCCCGAAACTCAGTAGTGCACATCTGGGTCTGTGGGTTGATTGAAGTTTCATTTGCAATTTGACTGATGTAGGTTAGGCCTGTCTAAGTGGCTGTGTCTTCTGGGCTTGGTTCCAGGCTGTGACTCTGCTCCACGTGTCTCATTCTGGAACCCAGGCTCAGGGGCCATGGCTACCTGTGGCATGTTCTTGCATGGTGAACCACTTCCAAGTCTCTGATTGCATCACGTCATCTGACATTCTGTTGACCAAAACAAGTCACATAGTCAAGCCAAAATCAAAGAGTGGGGAGTGATTATTTGCCCACCATACAGCCATGGCAAGAATGTAGATATATGTCACTACAGCAGAGTGAAGAAATTATTGAAACTAATAATTCAGTCTACCAAAGCACCCTTCTTCATTATGTCATTCATCATATGTCTTCTAATTTTGGTCTTCATTCTCATTACATTATCACGATGATTTGGTTACTTTATCATATTCTCCATCCTCTAGGATGAATAGCCAGAATTAATGATTAAGTCTTCTGATTCGCTTCTTTATTTTCATACAGTTATTCTAAATATTTTTATAAATGATTTTATTCAAAGTCATTTTATTCTAAGTGCTCTCTCTTATGGAAATAAGAAGATAGAACATTGTAAAAAAAAATGTTTATCCCATTTTCTGTCAAGTAGCACTTCATCCTTGTTCTGGACTTTTAAAGGTAGAAACTCAGAGCAAAATACAGTGGAATGTAGGAGAAGTTATTTGATATAGAAAACGCGTGGTCTAGCCAAGACATGATTACTCCAGAAATCCTCATGGAGAATAAAGGATTTAATGTGAGACTTGATATTTTGGAAAAACAAACTGAGGATTAATAATATCCGGGTGATGTCTCCCAATAACACCAAAGGAAACAGTGAAGACGTCTTAAAAGAATGGTTTCCAGATGCCTAGTAAATCATGTGTCTCTACCAAATGAGAACATGGCAAAGGGAGGATATTACTTATTTTGAGAAGAGAAGCATTCTTTGGGTGACTAGTAGTATTTTGCACTTCAACTTTGTAATATTATTAAAGAGAGAAAAGCCAAGAACATTATCCTTTTCAAATAATGAAATGATGAATACAGTTGTTTGCAATGAAAATCAGTTTTAGCATTCAGTATGAATTATTTGTAAGAAAATAGGGTTTTATGATGAGATGATTTGTCTATTTCACCGACTGGAACATATATAGGGACGTTTTCAGATACATAAATTTGAGAAAGAATGTAGAATCCGGAAATAGATTTCCTACAGACCATCTACACCAACACACCCTTTGGGAAGAGTTCCTGGGTTCCCCAGTCTGGAAGCTACTTACTCGGTTCACTGATGGAGCTCTCCATACCCCTGTGCCCTTCGAGGACCTAGACCACTCCCTCCATTCCACTCCAGTATGGATTTGCACCAATCGCAATGTGCCAGAACTTAACTAGCTTTCAGAGTTGGAGTCGCGAAACGCATTTAGCAGGCTTTGGTTTTCCATATCGAAATCTTTCTTGGACTTTCTCTGTTTAATTTTCTCTTCCCTGTAATATTACCTGGCAAGTGTGTGTGCTTGAGCAGTTCTCTGGGTCTTGTCACTGGATTGAAAAACAACCGCGACAGCAGCAGGAACAAACCTAACCTCCAAGGATCACAGATTGTACTTAGGTATTGTAGAACAGAAATTACAATGTCTGCATTCTCTGAGGGAGATTCCATTTAATCAATTAAATTTCCTATAGGGGATATTAAGTACAAACGGACCATTTAGCGATTTCCACAGATATGAAGTGCTTGAAGTAGAAAAAAAATAAATAAAGGAAGTCTAAATGAACTAAGTTAATCTTCTGTTTCCTTCCTAACTGGCAAGTCAGCAGAAAGAAAGGGGCAGAAGCATAGATTAATAAACCATGTGCAATATATTGCCAGTTGTCATTTGAAGGAACTGTTTTTACTTCTGTCATATTGATTAGCTAAGTGTTTTAATAACATCACATGAACACTTTGGGATTAGGAAAGCCATGATTATTTTTCCCCCTCTGCAAAAGTGTCTACTTCCTTAGCTTTTGTAAACTCACTCTGTTAAGTCCAAATTAGATTATGGTGTAAGAAATAGAAACTCCAAAAACTGTGGCTTATAGAAGACAATTTTATTACAGTAGTCTGGAGTGAGCCATTAGGGTCTGCAGCACTGGCTCTACTCTGCACGGTCCCGAGGGACCCAGGCTCTTTCACTGTGCAGGGCCCACATTTCCAAGATCTGCCCCATCTCCAGCCATCACGACCACATTCCATCCAACAGGAAGGAAGGAAGCATGAAGAAAGGGGCAAAGGTCACACACTGGCTTTCTCTAAGGAAATCACCACACCACAATTCTACTTCTGTCTCTTTGGCTGATTAATCATATGAAACATTTTTGCTTTGTACATTTTGAATCTCTCTCAATAGGTATATAAAAATTTAAATTTATTAGTATTTGACCATTTATTATAAAATGACACTGTTTTTATCTAGTAATGATGTTTGCCTGAAAGTATATTTTGTCTGATTTTAATAGAAGTACACCAGCTTTCTATTTGGTATTATCCTGGTATTTCTTTTTCCATCCTTTTACTTTCAAGTTTACTGGAAACTTATATTTTAGATATGTTCATTGTAACAGAGTATAGCTGATTTTTAAAATATAAGTCTGACAGTCTTTGTGTTAGATGAAGGCATTTGATTTATTTACATTATGTGTCATCTTATTTTACGCTTTCCATTTGTGCCAGCTTTCCTGTGATTCTTTTTCTCTCCTATGTTGCCTCCTATTTGGATCGATTATTTTTTTTTTTTCAAATTTTATTGTATCTGCTACTATTTGGAAGTGGTGCACTCTGATACTATTCTTTTTGTGTTTATTCCAAAAAAACATGCATAATTAACAAAGTCTCAAGTTAATCAATACCTTTACCCATTTCCTGAACATTATCCTCATCCCTATCAAAATTTTATTCTCCTCTGGAATAATATGCTACTGTGGCCATGCATTTAAGTTCTTTTTTTAAACTTCTTAAAACAATATTGTTTTATACAGTCATTTTATATTGTTTATATTTATCTATATATTTATCAGTTTCTCTGCTCTCCATTTCTTTTTAAAATAAAATTATTGAGGTATGATCGATATACAATAAACTGCCCATATTTAAAATGTACAATTTGATAAGTTTCGACTACATGAAACAGTCACTGCAATTGAGAGAATGAGAATATCATCACCTCCAAAAGGTTTCTCCAGCCCTTTTTAATCCTGCACTCCTGTCACTTTATTTTATTGTGATGGTGTTTTAGGCAGAAGCCTAAATCCAAATGCTGTTACCCTATCATGGCTGTTAGTGGAAGTCTTCATTTCTGTTTGTATCTCAGACTTTAAATGTGATCATTTTCCTTCTACATCTAATACTTGAGCGAAGGTCAGCTAATGGCTGACCTTCCCCTCAGTTTTTGATGGCCTGAGAATATCATTTTGGCTTCAAGCAGAAAATTTTTTTTTTCCCTGAGAATGGAGCTCTAGGTTGAAAATAGTTTTCCTTTTGCACATTGAATGTATCGTTCCACAGTCTCCTGGCTTACTTCCTTTGCTGCCATCAAGAAAGCAGCTGTCAGTTTGTTACTCTTGAAAGGTAATATGTGTCCTTTAAAGATTTCTTTGTCTTTGCTGCTCTATAGTTTCACCATGATTTGTCTAGTTGTGGATTTTTGTTTTGTTTTGTTTTTGTATTTATCCTGTCTGATTTTCACTTTGCTCTCAAATCTGAAGGAAAATAGTTTTCATCTGTTCTGGAAAATTCTCAGCCATTCTCACATATTATCGCTCCCCTCCCCTCCACCCCACATCTTTTTTCCTTCTGGAACTCCAATTAGACACATTTCCACTTTATCCACCATTTTTCTTAACCTGTTTTTTCCATAGATTGCATGTCACTTCTGTGTAACATTTTAGGTAATTTCTTTATGCCTGTCTGTCTTTGAGGTCACTAATGCTGACTTTAGCTGTATCTGATCTACTGCTAATTCCATTCACTAAGTTTTTGTTCATTTCAGTTATAATGTATTTCATTTCCAGGTGTTCTGTTTGATTCTTGCTCAAATTTGATTGATCATTCCATATAGTGTTTGTTCCCTGTGAAGATTTTCAAACTTTTATTTATTTAAACACACCAAACATAATTATTCATAATCTGTCTCTGAGTGTCACAGTATCTGAAGTCTTTTTGGATTTATTTCTGACATCTCTATTCTTGCTGCTTTTTGTTCATGATATCTTATTTCCCAATAATTTTGAATTTTTGCCTGTGAGCTGCTCATTTCTCTTGGGAATTTATTTTTCAGTGTATTCTTTGAGATCTGGAGGGGAAAAGCTTCTTTCAGAGAGGACCGGCATTTGCTTCTGCCAGATACCAATATTTAATGTGACCGGAGTACTGTAGATCTAGGACTACTTTAAACTACTGGTGTCATTTTATGTATTAGGTCTAAAATTTTTCACTAACCAGATATCATGAAATGTCTGTCATTCTAGGTAAATTCATCTCATTTTTTCTAATGACTGCATAGCATTCTATAATAAGGATGTATTATAATTTTAGCCCTTTAACTGTTGACTTTTAAGTAAATAGCACTGAAACTATGCATCTTTATATACATAGCTTTACATACTTACATAATGACCTCTAATTATATATACACACATATATATAGAAAGTCAAGTTGGGTAAGCATTTAGTGGAGAAATGTGTAAATTGTCTTAAAAAATCAAATCTATATTTTAAGAAATAAAATTACTTAAGCCTCAAAGAGTTAAGAATTAGAAAGATTTAAAAATTATATTTGTAAGAATTTTCTGAAGCAACTTACTAATATAAAATGTGACTTACACATTTATGATTATAAAATTTAGGGTCTGTTCTAGGACCAGCTTCCCACTTTTACTAAGACTGGGACATATTCTGGAACTAATAAATTTTATAACCATAAATGCGTAAGTCACATTAAGTATCATGCGGCATGATACTTCCAGACATATAAATTCACCTGATTCAGGATTGATCTAAAAGTTAGAGATGACAACAAAGTCTTAGGAATTGTTATATTTCATTGAATATCTGATTAAATCAGTTAAAATATTCTCTGGTATTTAAATAATATTAAGTATTCTTTCTTACTTATTATTTCCCAAACATAATTTAAAGGTACAAAAGTTTATACATTATAAGAATTCAGATCTATTTGATTATTTAAATGAATCAAACAAGACAGGAGAGTAGGTGGAGATGATACTGAATTGTCATTCACAAATCATTACAAAAATAGTCTGATAGACTAAGTGACTACACATAATTGGCTCTCTTACGATAAGCTACTGACTGATAAGAACAATGAACCTTGGATTTCCTCAGTAAAATAAAACTATTACTTAGCTGGTATGTTATAAGAGATACTAGTCCTTCCTATTAAATTTCTATAATCGGGTCATCTGGAACCTGATGCAGCCAGGTCAGAGTAGTTACCTAGCTATATTATCAAGCAAACTCTGGAATTCTCTGAATATGGGGATAGGGTATCAGCCAGGGCCAGAAGAGATCACGATCAGGAGGAAGCAAATACAGCAAACAGAAGAATAATTCAGGAATACTTGTGTAGAAATCAGGTCAAATCAGAAGTAGGAACTTGGGCTCCTAGAATTATACTAGCACACCAGGATGAGAGGGAAGGTGGGTGGAGGGAACTCATAGGGTTATACTTCTCCCTCAGGACACTCAAGGACCAGAGAGACACTAGCATAGAAAGAAGAATGCAAGAGGACCTAACTTGTAGTCTAGCCCGAGGAAAACTTTGTTCTTCCCTGAGAATATGTCCCAGTCTTAGTAAAAGTGGGAAGCTGGTCCTAGAACAGACCCTAAATTTTATAACCATACATGTGTAAGTCACATTAAGTATCATGCAGCATACACAACTATTATTTATATATTTATATCGTGAAAACAATCATATGCTTAAAAATCTCTTCATCATCTATGCTAAACATTTATTAGAAGGAACTTCTGTGACTATTCATGGTCCAGATAGTTAACATGCCTTGTGTGTTACTTGGCAGTATATAAGCAAAGTATCTAGTCAACTCTCTAATTTTCTTTGCAAAAAACTCTGTACTTAAATCAGTACATGCAAAGTTGAATAAGGCATGAAATTCAATAAGTAAAATGATATTTTAGAAAAACAGCACCTCAGGGAGAAAGTATTGTAGTCTTTCAAGCTGACAATTTTTAACCTCTAATTGTCTATTAAAAATTAATTCAGTCTGATCAAGAATCAAAATACAAAATGCTTATATCTGCAAAAGTTGAAAGAGAAGGCATTTCAGTCAATACTACTATATATTTAGAACTAAAAAGTGACAACAGTCCTCAACAATTTATTTATTGTCATATTTTTTGTATGCAAACACATCCATATATCATGTACACTGAACTTTCAGCCCTCAGAATAGAATCCCAAACATTCACTACATACTTATGTCTACGATTACTTCTGAGCAAAACAGAACTTTCAAGTAAAAGAGAAAAGAATATAAAAAATTCGTTTCTCCATTTTGCAATTTTATTTCTAAATATACACATACACGTTAATATCAGATTTACAAAGCAGGATGCAAAATCATGTATATACTATGATTACAACTATGTAAAAAATGTAGTGGCCGGAAATCCACTAACATTATACTCGTAGTTATGTTAGGGTTACAGAACCCTGGGTGCTTTGCTTGTCTTTGCTTTGACTTTCCAAATGCTATGCGGTGCTCTTATACTACCAGGATTCAGATGCCTACCACTCCCTTGTCTTCCTCGTTGAATACCTCTAAAGGAATTTACTCAAAGCCTAAGTAATCAATGTGCAGTTTATTGACAGTTTGGTAGGGGAGGGGGAGAGATGTTCGGCACCCATCCACATTAGAATTTGAAAGCCCCGTTGGCTTGCTTTTCTTCAGAATCCCTCCTGTGCTGTGGGGCCAGGAATGACATTTCTTCCTCCTTCCCCTCTCCCACGCAGCAGGCCCCAGCGTTACTGCTCCAGTCTTTGGCCTCCAGAATCCATACCTCTCCCTTCAAGTTTCCTTCTCCTGACATTATTCGGGAAGATTTGACTCAGCCTTACCTTCTGCCTCTAAATTTGCTTACCAAACCCATCCCGTCAAGGTACTCAGAAAACAAGAGGATTCTGCAGTTACCAGGAACCACCCTCATGATGTTTGTGTAAATATAAACTGGTGTGATTTTCCAAGAAGACAATATAGCAATACCTATCAAAATATAAAATATATATACCTTTTGTCCCTGAAATCCCACTGCTAGAAATTCATCTGATGGAAATGTAAAGAAAGGTCACTGAGGGGAAAATGTACCTGGGTGTTTTCTGCAGCAGTATTTGCCATGGCAAAAATTGGAACTATCTAAAATGTCCACCAATATGACACTGGTTTAAACACATACAGTGTATCCATGTGAAGAACTATCACACAGCTATTAGATCATATAGAATATGAAAAGCTCTCAAAATATATTGTTTTTTAAAAAGTTAAGATATTGTCTATGGCCATATCAGGCACCCTGAACATGCCCGATTCATCTGATCTCAGAAGCTAAGCAGAGTCGGGCCTGATTAGTACTTGGATGGGAGACCACTTAGGAATACCAGGTGCTGTAGGCATTAAAAAAAATTAATAAAAAGTCAAAATATTAAACAATCTTTGTATTTTTCGGAGGGTATAAACCAACGACCGATAAGAGAAAAAAAAAGTCTATGAAGAAGTACAGCTGGTCCAAAGACAAAACTCAACAATGAACTGTCTTTGCGTTTATCAGTGCACAGACCGGAGAGAGAGAGAAGCAATCCTTGAGCAGTCTCCCTCTTGCCTTTCCTGCCCAAGCGATGCAGCCATGCGGGCTTCTTTGGGGGAACGGCCTTTGTGATACAAGTGGCCGATACGGCCATCACAGGAAATAGTCATAAAGGTAAGCAGATCCATCCTCCACAGCCCACCCTCTGACTGCCCTGTCACACCCTACTCAGGGCGGTATCATGGCCAGGACGGGACAGACTGGGGCCTGCCACAGAGGGGAATTCTGCCATGCTGTGCCCTGTTCATTGCCTCAATCTCGTGCATTCCTATTTCTTGTGGAGAAGCCAGATGGACCTGATTTCTCTGGTGAGTTACTGTCAAACATGCGACCTGTGTTCTTTAGTTTCTTTCATTATAGCCCTTGGAGATGCTGAAACATCGGCCCTAAACTTTAACAGATAGCACCTGGACTTTCTCATCTTGTTTCTTTCTGAAGCAATCACAAAACACTTTAGTAAAAGAGATTTATGACAGCTCTTCTATTTTTTTTTTTCATTTTATATGTCTGCTAAATTCCATTTTTATAACATTATAGAGAAAGCCACTGGTGGAATCACAGTGTCTAGAAATGTTAACTTTTCCGTAAAAATAAGGCCACTCAAATCTTGTTAAACTGATATTGTATTCATCGTTCCTCTTAATGCCCACGTTCATTCCAAAGGACTTATAAAATGAAATCATCAAAAAGTTCCCAGCTGCACAAGTCTTTTGAAACTTTTCTGTCGTAACAGAGTCTGTGTTACACATTACGAAAACACGCAAGGGGGCTTAAAGATAGTTTAACAAAAAGACTAGAAAGGGAAAATATCCAGGTGGCTTTTTAAGTGTGGAACATAATAAAATGGTGTTTGGAAAGTATTATGCCAAAATGTAATAACTAGAAAACAAGAAAGTCCATTTATAAGCTCCAGTGTAACTTTAAGTCATAAATAGAAGACATGTTGAGAATGCAGGGGGAAAAAATAACATGAGCATTTATTAAATGTGAAACTAAAGACCTTCAGATATAGAAGAGTAATAGACTGTATTTTGGACCCTTCCTTCAGAAGCTCTGGACTGAGGCTTTGAATTAGATACTATGTCAGGGTCTTCTCAAGGAAATCACTGGAGTATTTAAGACAGAGGGGCCTGATGCAGGAAACTGGCTACCCTGGGGAAGGAAGGCAGAGCTGAAAGGCCAGACAACAGACAGGGAGACGGCCCAGAGATTAACACTCACAGGAAGCCACCACCATCCCTGGGCCAGAGTGAGGAGGCAAAGGGCGAAGATCTTCTGAGGGGAGCTGAGAGAGACTCAGTTGCTCCATATGGTGTTCCTAGGGACAGATAAGGAGCAGGAGAAATCCACTGGCGCTTCTCTCCTTCCTCCACCATCTTCCACTAGTGCCCACCCTGGCCATTCCAGCTTGGGAACTAGCCTGCAGGGTCCGTGCCTCCTGCAGCACTAAGTGGAAGCATATATAGCTTCTCTTTGTATATGCTTGGAAACAAGCAGAAGACCAAATCCATATAGTAAAGGAAATCTGATGGCTAACATGATTAAAAAGGAAGGGTCAACTCTTGATCTACAGCTCAGTGGTGTCCCCCGCGCCCCTGCCCTCATCATTGTTGATTTAATAGTTGCAGGATGATGACCAGCAGCATGCCCAGGAAGAGAGAGAGCAAATCTCTTCCTTCAACACTAGACCTGAAGGGTCACCACTGTTTTTTGGCCAGGCTTGGGTTTCTTTGGAAATAGTTTCCTTAAGAATTTAGTCATCTCCCCATCCTGTTCACCTGGTTGCTAGTGGAATATCTAAGGTGTCTGAAATAGATGCAGAGAGTGAGATTGCTCAAGCCTAAGCTTCACTCTTATGGAAAATGCTCACCTTCCTGCTTTCTCTGGCACTGGCCTTAGCTCGTGAAGGAGAATTAAGCTTTTCCAGCCTTCCTTTCCCCAGACACAGGATAGCCAGTTCCACAGAAAAGTATCTCTTAGCTTAACCAACATGGTAGGACTGCTTGTTGGTCAATTTAAATTCAAAAAGAAACATGAAAGGATACATATCTATTATAAACATTTTAACTCAACTATTTACATTATTTTGGTGTGAGGCCAAGGCTTTTTCTTCAAATGTGGGTCTGGATCTTTCTCACATGAACCTCAGCCATAATGCATGGAGGCATCTAAAATTTACAGTTTCTTTTATTTTTTATGTGAGCAAGCATTTAAAAACCTTTGTGAAGCATATGACAGAAATCCTTTTACATTTTTATTTCTCCTAATTTGTAGAGTTTGGAAGCAATTTTTTGAACAATCGACATAATTAATCAAGTCTTTCCAAATCATTTAATTTAGCTTTTATATGGGGAAAAAAAAATCCTTTTGGTTTCATCAGTTCCTGTAATTCTGTAATATTTAATTAAATTATATAATTACAATAAGTATAATTGGCATAAATACATTTAGGAAGAGAACTATATTGGGTGGCCACAGACTCGGTGGCAACAGGTGTGCAGTCAGTTCAGCAGAGGTTGGTTAAGACAGCAGCTACTGCATTATGTGCTCTTTCTGCTCTCAGAAAGGCCCCCAGCAGCCTAAGTTTGTCTCACGTAAGACTTAACTCAGGGCCACAATATATACATTCAAAATCTCCAAAGTCCTGATTTTCTTTTCCTACTAGATGTCTTAATGCTATAACCTTGATGGAAATGTGGACAGAGCCCCAAAATACAATAGGAAACATTTCAACCAGCTCTTTGCTGCAACATACAAAGGTTGCCCACTTCTCAGCTTGGAATAAATCATCCTCGCCACACTCCAGCCTACTTTCTCAGCTCAGACCATTCCACTTTTAGAATCCCGTCTTTGTAACACCCAATTTTCTGATAAGAAATTCTGAGTTGTGTTCTTTTTGGTTGCAAGTAACAGAAAAGACTTAAACTGGCTTATTCAATAAAGAAAATGTGTTGGCTTGTATAACAACTCCAGAGCATGAGTAGGTTTCAGGCAGGGTTCAGAGGTCTAGTGTACTGTGGTATAGATCGTGCACTGCTCAGGGATGTCTGGGCAAGGGAGCAAGTGGGAGCTCAACCCATCCCACCCCCCATCACCCCAGTAGGCCCAGGCATGAAGTTGGGTCTACTGGGAGGAAGGAGTGCCATTTTAGCCACAGAAAAGAGCCTCCAACAGCAAAGCCTGCTCTTGCAGGCTGGATTTTCCCAGATTATCCACCCAGGAATGTCTCGTGTGCTAACAGTGGGAGCTCCAATAGCTGATTCTTATCAGTTTCTTTTTCCCTTTTTGGCAAATCATGATGTCAGCAACATCCATAAGTTGGCTCCACTCAGGTTTAGCAAATGAAGGCCAGCATCAACCAAGTCTTCCTTTTTCTTGTCCAGAGGGAGAGTAAACTCCCCAATCACTGAATAGGCTGACCTCACATTGACTCAGCATGTATCATGTATCCATCACTAACCCAAACACTGTGGCCGAGGAACTGAAATATACTGGTTGGCTAAGGTAGGATTTTTGTCTGCCGTTCTGCTATTTCTTTCATATATCTCATGTCTTTTTTGTTACTGTATTTCTCCAGGACTGCCTTCTTTTGTTTTGAATAAATGTTTTCTAGTATATCATAATTTCTTTGATTTTTTTCGGTATATTTTCCCACTTATTTTCTTCTTAGTTGCCCTAGAGATTACAGTTAACATCTCAATTTAAAATAATTTAGCTCAGATTAATACCAAGTAATATACTTCTATTCCCCCTTCCTCCATCATGCCATATTGTCATACAAATTATATTGTAGGCCCATCAACACAATTTTATTATTGTTTTATACAGTTTTTTTTTTAAATTAGGTAATCATAGATTCAATTGCAGTTGTAAGAAATAATACATGGCATTTTAATTATGAAATGTCTTAGAGTAAGCTCTTTGGGTTCATCTTATTTGGGACTCTCACTGCTTCTTGGCCTCGAATATCTGTGTCCTTTACCAGGTTAGGGAATTTTTTAGCCATTATTTCTTAAAATAGGTTTTCTGTTTCTTTCTCTCTTTTTCTTCTGTGACCCATATGATGCAAATGTTGGTATGCTTAACATTGTCCCAGAGGTCCCTTAAACTACCCTCATTAAAAAAAATCTTTTTTCCTTATGCTCTTCCTTCTCTTCAAGGCCGCTAACTCATTCTTCTGTGTGATCAAATCTGTTGGTGATTTCCTACTTGAGTATTTTTCACTTCAGTTAGTGTATTCTTCAGTTCTGATTGGTTCCTTTTTATGTTTTCTGTCTCTTCATTGAAGGTTTACTGAGTTTATTCTTCTACCTAGTGCATTGAGCATCTTTATAATATTTGTTACGAACTCTTTATCTGGCAGATTGCTTGTCTCCATTTAGTTCCTTTTCTGGGATTTTGTCCTATTCTTTCATTTGAAACATATTCCTCTGTCTCCTCATTTGGATGTTGCTCTCTTTTTTCTATAAATTAGGTGAAATAACTTCTTCCAGTCCTGAGAGAGTGGCCTTGTGTAGGAGCTTCCCCTTGTAGACTGCATGTGCTGGGTGGGTGTCTTTGGCAGGTCAGGTGTGGGCCACAGGGAGACTCAGGCAAGCAACACCAGGGCCACCTTGGCAGGCTGGTTGGAATTGGAGTGGATGTGGGCCTCGGGCAGTCCTGGGGGCGAGCCACTCTGGGGCTGGCTTGTTCAGCTGGCTGGAGCCAGAAAGGTTGTGGGACACAGCAGGGCCTGAGAGGGCATGCTGTGCCAGAACCACCTTGGCAAGCCAGCTGGACCTGGAGGGGGCATAGGCCATGGGGATTGCTGGGGTCAAGCTGTTGGAGCAGCCTTAGTGGACCAGCTTGGCCTATAGTTGGACCCAGCTCAAGCCACAGAGATTCCTAGGGGCAAATTACACTGGGGTCACCTTGAAAGGCTGACTGGAGCTGTAGTTGAAGTGGGCTTGGGCAGTGAGAGTCCCAGGAGCAAGCTACATTGGGGCCAGGATTATAGTTGGAGCAGGCGTGGGCTGTGTGACATCCTGGGGCAAGCCACCCCAGGGTCCAGAGCTCTAACTAGAGTGGGTATGAGCTATGGGAAGTCCTGGGGGCAAGCTGCATAGCTGGTGTCGGTCAAGGATGTGCTAGGATGGCCATGGCTGGCCAGCCAGAACACCTTGATCATGCCATCTAGGTGGAGGGGGAATGCAACAAATGTGCCTCTCTGGTGCCTCCCATCTGTTAGATGCTCTAGGGTTAGTAAGTGGATTTCCTTATCATATAGTCTAGGTTCCCTTTAAATCACTGTTTTTTGTTTGTTTGTTTGTTTTGCTGTGCCCCAGGGTGGGTGTGTCTATGCATGGCTCCTCAGTGATCCCTTACTACCACACATCTCTGTAGTTGGGGTGGGGTGGGAGAGAGGTTCCTACAGTAATGTGTCTCCATCTCGCCTACCCATTTTTATGTGTTTTCTTGTTTGCTGTGGAGAAGTTGTGCACTCAGCCTTCAGTTCTTGTTCAGGGGGAATTTCTCCATAGGCATAGATTCAATGCGTTCATGGGAGGGGATGAGTTCAAGGTCTCCCTGCACTACCACCTTGGATTCCTCCTATAATGTCTTTTATATTATGTAGTTACCTTTAATCGTGCTCTTTATTTCTTCAGGTGGATTCAAGTTATTGTTTAGTAACCTTTCATTTCAGCCTGAAGAATTCCCTTTAGTATTTCTTATAGGTCAAGTGAAAAATTATCTCCAGTATGGTTATTTGGGAATACTGTAATTCTTTGTTTTTGTGGGATAATTTTACTGGATATGGAATTCTTGGCTGACTTATTTAAACACTTTGACTATGTCATCCTGCTGCTTTCTGACCTCCATGATTCCTGATGAGAAGTCAGCTGTCAGTCTTGTTGAAGATTCCCCTACACATGGTGTGTCCTTTGTATCTTCCAGCTTTTAAGATTCTCTTTGTCTTTTGACATGTTCCCTATGACGTGTCTAGATGTGGCTCTCCGAGTTTATCCTCATTAGAGTTAATCGAGCTTCTTGAGTGTGCGGTTAATATTTTTCATTAGATTTGGAACTTCCAAATATTCTCTTGCCCCTTTTCTCTTTCTCCAGTCCTTTTGGGTCTCACGTTATACATTTGTTGGTATGCTTGATGGTACTCCACAGGTCTCTAAAAGTATTGTTTATTCTTTTTAATTCTCATTTCTATATGTTTCTCAGACTGTATAATCTCAATGGACCTTCAGGTTCACTGACCCCTTTTCCTGACCATTTCTGATCTGTCTCGAGACCCACTACTGAACTTTTCATTTCAGTTACTGTACTTTTTTAGTACTTTGTGAATTTCTTTTAAAAAAATAATTTCTGTCTCTCTATTGGTAGTGTCTATTTGATAAGACATCGTTCTCCTACTTTAGTTATTTAGATGTAGTTTTCTTTAGTTCTCTGAACATATTTACAGTTGTTGACTTGAAGTCTTTGTCTAAGGCCAATGTCTAGGCTTTGTCAGAGACAGTTTCCATTGATTGCGTGTATGTTGGAGGGGGCATATTTTCCTGTTGTGTTGTTGTTGTTGTTGTTAAAAACTGGACATTGAAAATAATGTAATGTAGAAACTCTGGAAATCAGATTCCTTACTCCCTCCCCATGGTTTGTTGTTGTTGTCATTCAGTTGTTTTTGTTGCCGCCTATTTATTTGATGACTTTCCTGGACTGATTCTGTAAAAATCTCTATTGTTTCTTGTACATAGCAAATGAAGTCTCTATTTATTTAGCTTAGTAGTCAGCTAATGATTGAACAGAGATTTCCTTAAGTACCTTGAATCAATAAGTCTCCTGTTCTTTGCCGAGGGGTCTGTGTGTTGGGGTACGCCTGCAGTGCTCTTGCATACAGGTTTTAACTATGCCTTAGCCTTCACTTCCTGCTTGTACAGAGCCTCTAGGTCAGCCAGAGGTTAGAGATTAGGTCACTTCTTCCCAGATCTTTCCAGAGCATATTCACATCCCTGCATATAAGCATGTCTTTCTAGATTTCCAGCAATGTCAGAGCTTTTCACAATCCCTTATGAACAACTCATTCCCTGATTTTTCCTTTTGAGTTTTTTGGTTAGCCTTTTATTAATCCCAAATGATATTCTTGCCTCAGGCACCTGCAGTGTTACACAATTGCTACTACTTGTTTTCTACAAATGCTCTGGCAATAGGGCTGTTTACATTGAGTAAGCCCTGAATTAGGTTAAATAAATACAAGGTCCAAGAATAGACCTTTTCAAGCAACTACTGGGCAGGTCAAATAGTGACAGTTATCTGGTCATGGGGCTTTGGGAAAGCCCTCATCGCATTCTGTGTCCTTCTCTGTCCTGGTAGGTTTCTGGTTTTCACTGTGCTTGTAGGGCTGTGGCTTTTAAGGTTACTGTGGAGCTGAGTGGGAGTAATGGGAAGAGGAGAAATCAAAAGCTTGCTGCTTTTACTTAGATTCAGCTGTTTTCCTTTAAATAAACACTCCTTAGGTTATTGCGAATCTTTGGTTAATCTTCAGAGTTACAATAAAGTTTATTTTGACCCTTTTGCCAGTACCTCATGGATTTTTCAGAGGCCCTTACTCTACCATTCTAGAAATGCATCTCTTCAGTGTTGCTTTAACACGCATTCACTCTGTCTCTGACACTCCGGAGTCCCTCTCAGTAGTTGACCTTTCTTTGTAGCTGAGAAGAAATTAAATGGGAATTAGTCTCCTTCCTATAACTTATAAATACTCCATCCTCTTCCTGTCATGAAGGAAGAGATGTACTGACTCCTAAATCGAACTCATCACTTCTCTGCTACACCTCCCAGTGCCTTCCCATCTTACTCAGAGCAAAATTCTAAGCCATTACTATGGCCTGAGAGGCCTTTAAAAATCTTCACCTCCACTACCTCCGTGATCTCATCTCCTGCCACTCTCCCCTTTCTCACACTGCTCCAGCTATCCTGGTCTTGCTATTTCTCGATCAGTGAAATGTGCTTCTACCTCGGGGCCTTTGCACTTGCTGTTTTCTTGGCTTGGCATGCTTTGCCTCCAATGTCCACATGGTTTACTCCCATCCTCCATGGATTTACAAGTGTGTTTGTTGTTGTTGTTTATCAGAAAAGCCGCCTCTGAGAATGGATGATTTCACCATCTCTGACCTTATCAGGATTTCTTTTATTGAGTATCTTCCCTTTTGTCTTCACCTAAATTTATAAATGCTTAGGGGCCTCTCTTAAAATAAATCCTTCCTTTGTCCCACTTTTCTGTCTAGTTATCCTTTTCTCTCTCCTCTACTCCAAAGCTTAATGTTTTGAGAAGTTCACAGTTATTAAAAGGTTTCATACTTACATATTTCATTTTCTTACCTCCTACTCACTTCTTAACTCTCTGCAACCTTACATTCACACCCAGCACCACATTGAAACTCAAGGCGACCAACAAGTTTCTTGCTGCCAAATGCAATGGATAATTTCGCAACCTGACCTGTACTTACCTTTTGCCAGCATTTGGCACTACTGGCCACTCCCACTTTAAATATTCACTTCAGGGGCTTGAGTGACATCATACTCTCTTGGTTTTCCTATCACTGCTGCTGATCTCCCTATGTTTTCTTTACAATTACTTCTACCTGTTTTAAATGCATGCACCTCTCAGAATTCCACCCCAAGCTTACCTTTCTTATACACACACACTGTGTGATTCTCCATCTTTAGGTTCCCATTTACATGATGATGACTTCCAGATCTATAACTCCAGCCTGTTTTTTAACTTCAGAACTGCAGATCCATATACCTAGCTGTCACCTAATACCCACAGACACCTCAAACTTAACATATTTAAACTTGAACTCATCTCTCCCACCCACCCCAGCCTACTCCATTGTCCCCCATGTACCTCTGTGGATAGCTTCCCTCTCCCTTACCACCTACACCCAACAACTACACTCAACAACACTACGATCTGTTGATTCTAACTCCAAAATTCTCCAGGATCTATCACTTCGCTCCATTCCCATGGCCAGCACCCTGGTTTAGGCCACCATTATCTCTCAGCAGCATTATTTATTTTCTTCCTATCGCTTTTAAGATCATGTTAATATCATTAGCAGAGTTGATGAAGCCCAGCATGATATGACTCTTGCTGATCTCTTCATGTCTGTCTTGAGCCACCACAGCCCTCAAAATCTATGATCCAGTCATGCTATGCCTCTTCTATCTTCTCGCTCCTGAACCTTCAAGCATATGTCCCTGTCCTCTGGTTAATTCTGATGACTCCCTTCAGGTCTTGGTTTAGGATTGCCTTTCTCCACGAAACCTTCCCTGATTCCCCACATCTGGATTATGCGCCATATTATTTACAGGACTCTGTGTTACACAGACTTTAATTGGGGTGAGAGACATAAAAGAGAAGTGACGGTGATCTCCAACTGAAAACCCGAAAGGCGTAAGGAAGGAGTCTAGACCATGCTCCTTAAAATAAAACATTATTGGCATCTATTCAAGTGGACTAGTGGGGGCTGTTACTAAGATCCACTGGCAGCGAGTGGAAAAGAGGCCTCAGATTTATGGTCAATGTAAGAGCAGAATATTGGCAGGACCAGTAAAGGGGCCAGGGATCCGGGTCAGGGGGTAGAAGGAGCCAGTCAGAACTCTTGGAAACTACACAGTTCCAGACATTTGGCTTTTGATTTGAAAATCTGGGGCAAGTAAATCTCCCAGGTGTCCACAAGGAACTGGATCTCCACAAAGATAATAAAATCAAACTGTAGATTCTAGGTCCAGTATTAGATATGAGAGTCAAAAGCAGGTCTTATGCAAGGAATGGTTATCCCTGAGTGCCCAGCTCTCTCAGCCCACCAAGGCCTTGCTGCACTTGGTGAATGCCAGATTGGAGAACTGCACCTTAGCAAGAAATTGACCTCAGCCCTGCAGAAGGGACTCCAGCTACCACTGATCTGGTGGGCTGGATTATAGTCCATTCTTCACCCACTGACGATGGACCCACATAGAAATGACCTTAGTTTCACTAATTATATTTGAAGATTACGGATTAAAAATTATCGTTAGGTTGGAAGAAAAATCTATTCAAATATGAGTAAGAATCTAGAATTAAATTTATATGTGTGTGTGTGTATGTGTGTGTGTATAAGGGAGAAGTCTTGAAAATACACATAGATAAGAAATCAGCTTCTGGAAGTCATTCTCGCAACTAGTATATTTTATTTTAGACTATTAAATTAACTTGATGAAAATATAAGGTTCAGTAAAATATAAATGATAAATGACAAAAAATATAGGATATCATTTATAGGAATGTCAAAATGTACTACCTAGACAGACTTTTGCACTCGACTCAAAGAGCAGAAACATACACGTCAGGAGTATAAAAAAAAAAAATCTTTCCTTCATTGTGCTTCCGGCAAGCAGTCTGGAAGAATTCTTCAAAAGCTCTGACTGCGAACAAAGGCCCTGTCATGTCATTTGAGTCCCTGCCACTGTGCTTAGTGCTTTGGCATTTCACCAGCTTATTTCTAACTGCCTAAGCAGGTCTTTCATTCTGTACTGAAGAAATGATGTTTCTTTTGCCTCATTTTACGGGACAAGCCAAATATATAATCAGAGGCAGACTCTGGAGAGCAGAGTAGGTGTAGCAAGTATTTCCTCTCTTGAGTAGCTGTACTCCAACTGCCTATAAATCAGTGGTTCTCAAAGCATGGTCCCAGGATGGGCAGCATTGGCCATACCTGGGAACGTGTTAGAAATGCATGTTCTCAGGCCCCACCCCAGACCTACTGAATCACACATTCTGGCCCGGGGCCCAAAAATGTGTGCTTTAACAGGCTCTCCGTGTCATTCCAATGCTACTACCATGGGGTGCCACTCCTTTCCCTAATCTCAGGCACCCCAGATCAGGGGTGGAACAGAGGACCTAGGCTCGTCCAGTTAAAGTAAATGTCAGGACTTTATAGGAAGCTCCCAGAAGACTTCTGTTCTTCCAGCTGTCTTGGAGTCAGTTCCTTGTACAGCTGGCTTGTAATCCCAGATGGAGAACCTGTCTGAGAGTGAAGCCAATGCATGGAAGAAAGCCAAGTGAGCTGGGCCAAGCCCTGTGCCTGGAGGCAGAGAGAAACAGGTCCTGGTGATATTTCTGGAGTTCAGACATCAAGCACCACTTCAAGCCAGCTTGGCCAGATACAAAAACTGGCTTTTTACTGAAGCCAGTTTGGCTCGGATATCTTGACACTTAAGACTAAAGGAATTCTAAGGGATACAACATGCAAATGTTATTCTGTGCCCGTCAGTGAAGATAAGTGCTTTTTAAAAAACACTAAACTAATGAGAACTCACCCTTAGCAAAGAACATTGCCTCCTGATTTATAAAGAAACTTAAGGTCACACTTATAACATGGCCCTTTTCTTCCTCCAGTCTCAGATGAGGAGATGACTCCTCTGGATGGCGACCTACCTTACTCCCTGTGCTACTGATCCTTCACCTTCCCACATTTCCCACGACCTTGCTCCTTAGGCCATTCCTTTACCTCCTCCATCATCACCTCTCTCTCTCTACAACCTCCTTGCTTTCAGTCTACAAATATGCTCAAATCTCCCATCCTAAAAAATACCTCATTTGACACGGAGCTCCCCCGTTGCACGATTCAGCCTCTTAACCACAATACTCATTCAAACCTTGCAAATAAGTAGTATAGATTTGCCATTTTCATCGCCTCGCCTCCTAACGCGCTTCATTTTGACCTCTCCCTTCACAACTGACCTGAAACTAGTTTCACTAGGATTCCAGTGGCCACCCCTGGCTGAATCCATGGACATGGTTCAGCCCTGATCATTCTTAATTCCCTGTTGTTTTTGACATTGGTCATTCCTTTCTTCTTGATATCTTCTACTCCCTTTCCTTCTATGATATTACTTTCTTATGATTCTCTTTACACTTCTAATTTTTGCTGCCTTCTTCACACCTTCTCTGTATACCTAGTAAAAGTTCATGTTACATGGGATTCTGTCCTTAATATATTGTTCTTTTCCTCTTACAGCCTCTCTATGTCCTGCCTCTTATCCACTGTCCTGCCTCATCGAGAACCCGTGTTCCATGGATTCCAGAATCTAAATACCCATCCCAGATATTCCCTTAAGCATCAGATTCATCCATCCAGCTGCCCACTGGACATCACATTGATGTTCTATAAGCTCTCACATTCAGCCTGTTCAAAACTCACCCAGTAATACTCCCCGACTACATCAGATATTCCTTCTGTATTTTAAAGATCAGTTGGCAACACCACTATCTACCTAATCACTCATATTGGAAACTTAGCTCTTCCCTCTTTGACCTCTGCGTTCTAATCAATCACACATCCTACAGATTTTGCTTACTAAAGCGTTTCAAAATATGGCTTTTCCTCTCCATCTTCATCACCTCTACCATAATTTGGATCATTGTCATTTTTCCCATGGAGCAGGTTTTTCATTTTCCTCCTCAAAGTAAGCCGCCTCAAGCCTGTAGAAGACCTAATATGAAAACATAGCCAAGCAAAACTATATTCAGATTCCTTCCTTGCCTCCTTATTGCTGACAAGTCTTTCTCAAATTATCAACCAGAAAATGTCTGCATCATGCTCACCTAAGGTGTTTGTGACAGTGCTGATTTCTGAACCTTACAACTGTCCTACCAAATCGTAATCGCCAGCTGGTGACTAGAAATCCAGATTTTCCCATATGTACCTCAGTAACACATTAAAATTTTGGAACCTCTGGTCCAGTGATGCACCAAAAATCTCTCCTGATCCTGGCCTTTGCCTCTCCCATCTTCTTTCTCACTATTCCCTGACTTTAACTCCATTCTTTGATAATCCTAAATACCTTTATTTTACTGCAGTGTCTCACTCCCTGATGTTGCTTGTGCCCCTGCAGAAACACCCTCTGACTCCTGCCCTCACGCCCCATCCTTTGCCTGGTTGTCTCCTATTTATCCTTTGAGATTCAGCTCATACCTCCTCTCATGAAAATACTTAATATCCTACTCTCCAGTTCTTCTCTCTCACATCTTGTCCCCTTCTGTTGAGCATGTTAGATCCCATTTTGAGCTTTTACGTGTATATCTCTATGATTGCTCTTATGCCTGTCTCATAGTTTTCAATTCGTGTACCTCTTTCTATTCAACTCACTAATCTGCATCCTGAGCAGAGGCTGGAAATAGAGCAAGCACTCCGTTAATAGTTCTTCCATAAATGAGGTGCGCACACTTGTTCTACCTGTCCCTGTTAGCTGTGTTTCTAGTACAGGAATTGGAAATTGTTAATAGACTAACGAGCCAAAGGTATATAGGCAGGGCACCATGGTAAGAGCAAGGAACAGGTGGAAGGTGAGATTAATAGTGACATTGTTAAGGAAGACATAGAAAGGGGGCTGTTAAGACCATTATAATTGTGGAGGAGGAAGAGCATGAGCTTCTGAAAGAGAAGCAACAGCAGAGAAGGTAGAGGTAATTTTCCTTTAGTCTTAGTTTGTGGAGAGTTTTTATCAAAGGGCGTTGAATTTTATTAAATGCTCTTTGGCATCTGTTGAGATGATCGTGTGATTTTTATCCTTCATTCTGTTGGTATGGTGTATCACATTACTTGATTTGCATATGTTGAACCATCCTTGCATCCTAAAGATAAATCCCACTTGGTCATGGTGTATGATCCTTTTAATGCCCTCTTAATATGTTGAATTAGGTTTGCTAGTATTTGATGATTTTTGTATCTGTCTTCAACAGGGATATTGTCCTACAGTTTTCTTGTGGTATCTTTGTCTGGCATTGATATCAGGTAATGCTGGCCTCATAAAGTGAATCTGGAAGTGTTCTCTTCAGTTTTTTGGAGTAGTTTGAGAAGGATTGGCATTCATTTCTCTTGAAATATTTGGTAGAATTCATCAGTGAAACCATCTGGTCTTGGCTTGTCTTTATTGGTAGGTTTTTGATTACTGATTCAATATTCTTGTTAGTGATAGGCCTGTTCAAATGTTTTGTTCATGATTCAGTCTTAGTAGGTTGTATGTTTCTAGGAATTTATTCATTTCTTCTAGATTATCCAGTTTGTTGGTATATAGAGAGACATATATGAAAAGCCCACATCTGAGATCATGCTGAATAGTGAAAAAACTGAAAGCTTTTCCATTGGGATCAGGAACAAGACAAGGATACTCACTCTTGCCCCTTCTATTAAACATAGTACTGGAAGTCCTAGACAAAACAATTAGGCAAAAAAAAGTTTCAGTCCATTCAGGCTGCTGTAACAAAATGCCACAGACTGGATGGCTTATAAACAGCAATAAGTTACTGCTCACAGCTCTGGAGGCTGGAAGTCCGAGATCAGAGTGCCAGCATGGTTGGGTGAGGACCCTCTTCTGGTCTGCAGACTTCTCATTGTATTCTCACACAGAGGAAGGGACTGGGAAGCTCTGTAAGTTCTCTTTTATAAGAGCCCTAATATCATTCATGAGATTCTCATCCGCCGTACACCTTCATGACCTTATCACCTCGTAAAGGTCCCACCTGCTAATACCATTTCCCTTGGGGGTTAGGATTTCAACATACGAATTTGGGGAGAGGGAACACAAACATTCAGATGATAGCAAAAAGGCATCCAAATCAGAAAGAAAAGTAAAATTTGCCCCGTTCGCAGATGGTGTTATCTTATCTATAGGAAATCTAAAGACTCTACCCTCCTCCCCGCAAAAAACCTGTTAGAACTAATACATGAATTCAGTAAAGTTGCATCATGCAATATCAACATACAAAAATCAGTTGCTTTTCTGTACACTAACAGTGAACTATCTGAAAAGGAAATTAGGAAAACAGTTTACAGTTGCATCAAAATAACAATACTTAGGAATACACTTAACTGAGAAAGCAAAAGACTTACACACTATAAACTACAAAATATTGATGATAGAAAACACAATAAATGGAAAGACATCCTGTGATTAGGGATTGGAGGACTTAATATTGTTAAAATGTCCATAATACCCAATGAGATGTACAGATTCAATGCAACCTCTGTTGAAATCCTCATGGCATTTTTTTACAGAAAAAAAAATTTTTAAGTTCTTATGGAGCCACAAAAGACCCCAAATAGACAAAAGAATATTGGGGGGAAAAAGATTTCTGATTTCAAAATATATTGCAAAGCTACAGCAATTAAAACAATATAATACTAACATGAAGATAGACATATAGACCAATAGAATAGTATATAGAGCTCAGAAATAAATTTAAATACAGTCAACTGATCTTCAACAAGTGTGCCAAAAATACACAGTAGGGTAAGGATTGTCTCTTCAACAAACGAGATTGGAAAAACTGGATATCCACATGCAAAAAAAAAAAAGAAAAGAAAAAAGAAAAAGAAATTGGAGCCTTATCTGACACCACACACAAAATCACCTCAAAATAGATTACAGATTTAAATGTAAAACCTGAAACTATAAAACTCCTAGAAAAAAGCATAGGGGAAAAAGCTTCATGATGTTGGTCTTGGCAGTGATTTCTTGGACGACATCAAAAGCACAGGCAACAAAAGCGAAAAGTAGGCAAGTGGGGCTATGTCAAACTAAAAAGCATAGCAAAAGGAACGAGAGTGGAAAAGCAACCTATGGAATGATGGAATGGAAGAAAATGTTTGTAAACCATATATCTGATAAGGGATTAATTTCTAAAAGATTTAAGGAACTCCTACAACTCAACAGCAAACAAACAAAATGAAACACCTGATTAAAAATGGTCTCAGGACTTGAATAGACATTTCTCCATAGAGATACAAATGATCAGCAGGCATATGAAAAGATTCTCACTGTCACTAAATGTAAATCAAAACAATGAGGTGTTCCTCAATACCTGTTAGGATAGCTATTATCAAAAAAAATGAGAGACAACAGATGTTGTAGATGCGGAGGATGCAGAGAAATCAAAGCCCTTGTGCTCTGTTGCTGGGAATGCAGAAATGGTGCAACCACTGTGGAAAACAGCATGCAGGCTTCTCGAAAAATTAAAGCTAGAACTACCGTATAACCCAGCAACCCCACTCCTGATTATCCAAAAGAATTGAAATCAGGATCTCAAAGAGGCATTTGTACTCCCATGTTCATTGCAGCACTGCTCTCCAAAGCTGGGATGTGGAAACAACCTAAATGTCCATGGATGGAAGAATGGATTTTTTTTAAATGTGGTATATACATAGAATGGAATATTATTCAGCCTTTAAAAAGGAGATCCTGCAATATGTGACAACAGGGGTGAACTTTGAGAACGTTATGCTAAGTGAAATAAGACAGTCACAGAAGGACAAATACTGCATCATTCCACTTTTATGAGGTATATAAAATAGACTCATAGAAGCAAAGAAAAGAATGGTGGTTGCGGGGGGTTAGGGGAGGGGGAAATGCGTAGTCACTAATCAATGGATTTAAAATCAATGGGTTTTGCTAGATGAACAAATTTAGAGACCTGTTGTATAACATTGTGCCTATAGATATAGATAACAATATTGTACACTGAAAATTCGTTAAGGGTAGAACTTAAAAGTGTTCTTACCAAATAAATTTTTTTTTTTTTTTTTTAACGAGAGAGGGTAGCGAGGAGGGAGCTAAGAGATTTCTGATAGGATTCAGTGGCTGAATGTATGTAAGGGCTGAACATACAAGTTTTCTGTTCCTGTGTAACACATTACTGCAGACTTAACAGTTTAAAACTACACAGTTTTAGCTCACAGTTCTGTAGGTCAGAAGTTCGAGTATGAAGACAGGGAGAAGGGAGGGTGGACCGGGAGAGTTCTAGCTGAGTTCTCTGCTCAGAATTTCACAAGGCCAGAGGCAGGGTATCAGCAGGGCTTACAGCTCATCCCATTTGGAGCTCAGGGTCCATTTCCAAGCTCATGTGGTCATTGGCAGAATTCAGTCCTGTAGTTGTAAGGCTGAGGCCCTAGCTTTCTTGTTGTCTGGCCAGCAACTGCTCTCAGCCTTTAGAGGCCACTTGCATTCCTTGCCATGTGGTCCCTTCCATGTTAAAAGCCAGCAACAGAGAATCTCCCTCATGTCGAGTCCTTCTCACACTGCATATGTGCTGAGACCAGGATAATCTCCTTTTCTTAGAGTCAGCTGATTTGGAACCTTGAGTGCTTCTGCAAAATACCGGTATAGCAGCATCTAGGTTGGTGTTGGAGCAACTAGTACACCAGGGGGCAGGATTCTGGAGGTCACCTCAGAAGTCTGCCTGCCACTGTTAAGACAGGGAGAAGGGAGGGTGGACCGAGAGAGTTCTAGCTGGACACACTGCAAAAACAGTGGAGCTATTAACTAAGGCTGAGAATACAGAAGGTAGAGAAGTTTCAGTGGGAAAGTGAGTTCAAGTGCAGATACATGAGGTAAATAGTTTAAGAGGAAAAATCTCAACTAAGTAATTTTTTGTATATAAGAATGTTTCTTGCCAGCTAGTCCCCAGTGGTATTATTATTATTATTATTATTTGAAATATATAACTATTGGTGGAAAAATAAGTTTAAAAGGAACTGATCTTTAGGGAATGTGAGGGTAAAGAATTATACTTTCTAAAAATACTTTGCTCAGCTTAGCTATCTGAAAGTTCCAAAGAATATTCTGTAACTCATAGTGGGTTATAAAATGAGGGGCCAGATTTTCATTCTCTAATTCTTGAGAGAACCTGGCCCCAAGTTTTCATTACAGTAGGTATTTCTACCTGTGGCAGGAAATAGCCGTCTGCTGAATAACAGCGTTGCATATTTCTGCCTGCTGAAGACCTCACTGTGCAAAGTTACAAGGTAATTTTCCTTCTTCCTCAAAAACCTATTCATAAATATGAAATATCAACTACATGGGGCAACACTTCCAGAGACTACCAAATGGTCTTCCATTGTCTAGTTAAATAAATTTCCACCATTCTGCCCACCTTCCCACAAATTCTTGAGATGCTAGGCATTGCAGGGGGTAGAGAAGAACCTGGTATAACCAAACCTTTTCTGCATTCATCCTGCAGACAGGGAGGCAGGGGGCAGACAGCCTTCAGGGCAAATAACTACAATGCAGTCTGACCAGAGCTAAGAGAGCTATGTACAGGTACTAGACACTTCCTAGGATGGAAATGAGGGCCAAACTCAGCCAGAGACTGCATCATAAAAGGCTTTTTATACCAGGATTCGGTCGTTTTGCGATGTAGATGCCTGGAGAGCCAATTCTCTATGTGTGTGGTTCCCCGCCCCCAGAATTTGTCTCTCTTTTTTTTTTTTTACAACTTTATTAAGGTAAAATTTAAGTACGAGAAACTGCATAATAAAGTGTGTAATCTGATCAGTTTTGACAGATGTGTACACCTGTGAAGTCATTACCATCGATAAAATAACAAATTTATTATCCCTCAATTTTCCTCGAGCCCCCGTGAAATCCCTCTCTTCTCATCCCATCCTGGCAATTACTGATCTGCTTTCTACCATGATAAATGACTTTGAATTTTCTAAACTTTTCTATAAATGAAACCATATAGTATGTTCTCTTTTCTTGTCTGGTTTCTCTGCTTCAGCATAATGATTTTGAGATTTACCTGTAATGTTGCATGTTTCTTTAGTTTGTTCTTTTTATTGTGGAGTTCTTTTGTAATAGATATACATAATTTATCCTTTTGCTTGTTGAGGACATTTAGGTTGTTTACAGTTTGGAGCTATTACAAATAATGCTGACATAAGCTTTTGTGTACAAAGCTTTATGTGAACACATGGTTTTCATTTCTCTTTGGTGAACATCTAGGTGTGGAATGGCTACATTACATGATAGTTGTATGTTTAAGAAACTGAACAATCGTTTTCCAAAGTGGCTGCACCATTTTTCCTTCCATCCAGCAAGGTATGAATGTTCCACTTGCTCCACATCCTTGCCATTACCTGGCATGGTCGGTCTTTTTTGTTTCAGGCAACCTAATGGGAGTATGGTGGTGTCTCATCGTGGTTTCAGTTTGCATTTCCTTGTCGACTAATGTTGAGCACCTTTTGATGTACTTTTTGGCCATTTGTCTATTTTCTTTGTGAAATGTCTGGTCAAATATTTTACACATTTTTTATTATTAAGTTCTAAGACATTGAAAGGATTTAAACAAAAGCGTCATAATCAAATTTATGTTTTAGAAAAATCCCTCAAGCAGGAAATATTGAGGATGAAATCCCAGGATGGCCAGGCTGCAGAAGAGGGGCCGTTTGAGGGATGTTGGAATAAGGTCCAACAAAAGATGCTAAGATAGCGATAGTGGGCTAAAAGATGTCTTTGACATAGAACCAACAGGTGCTGGTGATCACTTTTGCAAATGAGAGTTAATCAAGGAAATGTGATTCAGTTGGAAATGAGGATTTAGAATTTGAGAAAAAAATAAAACCCAGACACCTATATAGCACTCAGTATAAGCACCGTTCTTTCTGAGCATTATCACAAATAGTAACTCAGGATTAATACTCATAACAGTCCTAGCAATTTTTTAGGCATTATTTTTATCTACACATTGCATATGAGGAAGCTGAGGCACAGAGCGAATAGGTATCGCCCCTGACCATATAAACAGATAATTACAATCTGTGATTTAGAAGACGCTATGATTTAAAGGATAATAAAACACGGTTTTAGAACCAGACAACTTTGACTTTAAATTTCATATCTATCATCTACTGGCTGCATGACCTTGGGCTCTATACATCTTCACTTTCCTTATTTGTAAAACAAAGATTTCACTTTCTTTCATACTGGTGTGAGCAGTGAATGATGAGGAAACTTAAAAGTTCCTAAAGCAAAATATGTGCCCAACAAATGCTAGTGTTTGTCCTTCCTCCCAGCAGGTGTAGCCATTGGGATGAATGAGACCGTCCAGGAAAGCCTGTAGAAAAGAACAAAGATGAAAAAAAGATGGCAACTTAAATGCTGCCTTGGTGGACAGAATACAAGGCATAAAGTAAAAGGAGTTGGGAGAACATACGTTCATATGTTCAAACATTCATGTTCATAACAGATCAGGACCCGACAGTGGGGCACAGATTAACCTCACACACTTCTGAGGGCAAACAGGTGAATCTGTCATGCCTCACACACTAGAGTCTACACCAAGACACACTTTCTACTAAGAACTTGTAGTATATATTGTAACCAAAGGCGAGCTGTGGTGTTTATGAGGCATTTATTTTTTAAAAATTGGATTACAAACAGAACATACTAAATTAAAAAAAAAACAAAACTTTCAAATAATACAGAAAGGTAAATACTAAAAAGTGAGACCTCTCCCCTTCAGTACCTTTACACGCCCCAGGCACACCTCCATTAACTGTTGGTTTGTGTGTGTATCTTTACACAAAAGAATGTAGCATCCAGGTCAATATATAGACACTATATGTACATTATTATATGTACAGTTATATGTACATAATAATACAAAAAGAGCCATTTCAGATTTTAAAATTGTGGCATAGTCATCAAAATTATGTTACACCAGTGATGGTAAGGTTATTATTTTTTCCATAATAAATTTTACTGCAATTAACATTTCTGAACAAATAGGAGTGTGGAAATGAAACTGGTGTAGAGACATGTGTACTTTAAATTTTGAAAGAACTGCAAAATTGCCCTCCAAAAATGTTTTAGCAATTTGAAGCCTGCCATCTATATCCTAATAGCTAATAACTATTGAACATTTACCAGATGCAAACACTGTGCTAAGGGCTTTGTGTAGAGCATCTCAGTGAACTCTCTTGTATTCGTGTTATTATTCTGTTTTATAGATAAAGAAATGAAGGTCCACGGAGGACAGACAACTTAAATGAGGTAACAAAGCTAAGACATGTTAGAGCGTTGATTTGAACCCAGATCCTTTTTCACTTAGTATTGTCTGTAAGTTGTGCTGATTCTTTTAATTACCACTATTGGTTTTATTCATGCCTTCCTCTTTGATGAATTCATTTGCATTGCTAGAGTGCATCTCTGAGCCTTTTTTTTTTCTAGGAATGGTAAAAATGTCTAAATCCTTGTATATCTAAATGAGTCTGTTTTATCGTCACTCTTGCATGATAGTCTGGCTGGTGATAAAACTCTGGGCTCATACTCATTTTCCCCACAGTACATGTGTCCTTTGTTATCTGATACCCTGTTGCAGATTAAATATTTGCTGCCCAGCAGATTTTTCATATTTTTGTAGGTAATATATCTCCCAATCCCAGCCTTCCTCCTCCCCACCCCCCGCCCCCCATCTTCAGGTTATAGGATTCTTTCTATTGCTGAGGTTCACAAACTTAGGAATCAAGTATCTGGATCTTTTCATTTCAAGACATATCTTCCAATTAGGTAAATTTATTGTTTATTTCATATCTTTAGCTTAATTGTCTCCTAATGGGAAATTCTACTAGGTAGATACTGGATCTCTTGGATCTATGTTCTCTTGGATCTACTTTCCACATCTCAACATTTCTCATTTTCACTTCCTATTCTTTTAAAATTTCCTGTTGGGAGAGTCTATCAGCTTGATTTCTTAATTTAATATTTAGGTCTGCAATAATGCCCATTATTTTACTCAATCCTATTAGAAATTTTTTGAAAATATTTTCAGCTTTAAAGATATTTTCTTCAGTAGCCTGTTCATAGCAGTAGTGTCTCATGCTCAGTTATAAATCATACCAACATATAATATTAAAACTGGATGAGCAGTGAAACTCAAAAGTTGCAAAGTAGGTAGGATTTAAATGAAACAGCAATAATCAATCCTATCAAACTCAGTGGTCCCTTTCCAAAAGAGATATTGACATATATCCCTTTCGCTATTCTGAAATGTAATCCATAAATAGTGTATGTAATCTGTATTATTAAGAAGAAACCCCACTATACATTGTAATGTGAGAGAAATGAAAGGGAAACAATCGAAAATAAAATAATACGCTTCCGATATGTAAATCCTCAAGCACTTTCTAAAGATCACAGTTATCAAATGTATAGTCACTGCACGTGACACAGCAAGGGTGTGACGTGCCATGCTGGGACTCAGGCGCCACAAGTGGTATTGCCATTAGTGGCATAATGTTCCAAAATGGTTAAAACTTTTGGTAACATTCTGAAAAAAATGAAGTACAATCTTCCTTTGATTTATATGGCAGTGCATTCCTGGAAAATTCAGTGTATATTATAACCTAGCCAAAATACCACTCATGTTATTCTTTCCTGAGTTGCTTGAGCCAATGTTTATTTTTATTTTTTTTCCTTAGAAAAGCTTTTAAGGCAACAAATTTGCCTGAGCTCAGTTTTAGTCATATTCCATAGATTCTGATAGTTATTGTTATCTTCTGAATAATCTGCAATTTTATTTTTATTTCTCAATGGCCAGAGTAATTTAAAAATTTTTTTAAATTTTCCAAGGGATATATTTGTTTGTTTCTATTTGTTATTCTTTTTAGTTTTATCGTGGTCATGAAATATAATTTAAATTATTTAAATATTTCGGGATTTAATGAGAATTTTCTTATGGTCAACATTAGGATGGTGTTTGGTAAACGCTCAGCAGGACTCTGAATAGGTGTAATCTCGGTTCACAGGACAAAGCTTCTTTTCTTTTTTTCAACTACAGATGATATACAATATTATATTAGTTTCAGGTGTCCAACATAGTGATTAGACAGTTATGTAACTTACAAAGCAAAGACCCAGATAAGTCTAGTACCCATCTGATGTCATACAGTCTTACAATATTATTGACTAGGAAATAGTCCTCTTCTGTACTTTACATCCCCATAACTATATTCATAACTGCCATTTTCTGCTTCTTAAACTTCCCACCTTTTTCACCTTACCCCCTAACTCCCTACCCATCTGGAAACCATCAATTTGTTCTCTGTATATGTTTGTTTTTGTTTGTTCATTTATTTTGTGTTTTAGATTCCACATATAAGTGAAATCATATCGTATTTGTCTTTGACTTATTTCACTTAGCATAACATCCTCTAGGTCCATCCATATTGTTGCAAATGGCAAGATGTCATTCTTTTTCGTGGTCAAGTAATATTCCATTGTACATATGCACCACATCTTCCTTCTCCATTTGTCTATCAATGGACATTTAATTTGCTTCCATATCTTGGCTATTTTAAATAAGGTTGCAGTGAAGACAGGGGTGCATATATCTTTTCAAATTAGTGTTTTGGAGTTCTTCAGATAAATACTCAAATGTAGTTCCTGGATCATATGCTAGTTCTATTTTTAATTTTTTAAAACCTCCATACCTTTTACCATAGTGGCTGCACCAGTTTACAGTAGTGCATGAGAGTTCTCTCCTCCACATCTTCGCCAACTCTTGCTGTTTATCAATTTATTGACAATAGCCGTTCTGACAGGTGTGAGGTGATATCTCATTATGGTTTTAATTTATATTTCCCTGATAATTAGTAATGTTGAGCACCTTTTCATATGTCTATTGGCCATGTTTATGTCCTTTTTGGAGAAATGTCTATTCAGGTCCTCTGCCCATTTTTTAATCAAAAATATTTTTAAATGTTTTGGCATAATATTGGTTAATCATATAGGTTTCAAGTGTATTGCATTGTGTTCAGTACCTGAAGTTAAATTTCTTTCCATCACCTTATATTTGACCCAGTCTACCCCTATCTATCTCCCTTCTCTCCTACTTCCCTCAGGTAACCACTAAACTATTGTCTGTGTCCATTTTTTTGATGTTAAGTTGTATGAATTCTTTATGTATTTTGGATAGTAACTCTTTTTCTGACGTATCATTGCTGAATATTTTCTGCCATTCACTAGGTTGTCTTTTCATTTTGTTGATGGTTTCCTTTGCTGTGCAGAAACCTTTTAGTTTAATGTAGTCCCATTTGTTAATTTTTTCTTTTGTCTCCCTTGCTTGAGAAGACATATCAAAAAAATATTGCTAAGAGCGATGTCAAAGAGTTTACAGACTGTGTTTTCTCCAAGGAGTTTTTATAATTTCAGGTCTTACATTTTAAGTCTTTAATCCATTTTGAGTTTTTTTCTGGTATATGGTGTAAGGAAGTGGTTTAGTTTCATTTTTTGCATCTTATCTATGCTGTTTCTTCAAAACCATTTACTGAAGAGACTGTCTCTCCCCTTGTATATTCTTGCTTCCTTTGTCATGGATTATTTGACTATATTGGTGTGGGTTTATTTCTGGACTCTCTATCCTGTTCCATTGATTTTTCTGCTTTTATGCCAGTACCATGCCGTTTTGATTATTGTAGCCTTATAGTATAGTTTGAAATTAGGTAGTGTGCTACCTTTAACTTTATTCTTCTTTTTCAAGATTGCTATGTGGGGGTCTTTGCGGTTCCATATAAATTTTAGGATTTTTTTTGTTTTAGTTCAGCGAAAAATGTCATTGGTATTTTGATAGGGATTGCATTGAATCTGTAGATTGCTTTGGATAGTATGGACATTTTAACGATGTTAATTCTCCCTGTCCATTAACATGGTAAATACTTCCATTTATTTATATTGTTTTCAATTTTTTTCTTCAATGTCTTATTGTTTTCCAAGTACAGGTTTTTTTACCTCCTTGGCTAAATTTATTCCTAGGCATTTTATTTTTTTTGATACACTTGAACATAAGATCGTTTACTTAATTTCTCTTTGTGAGTTTATTAGCATATAGAAATGCAACTGATTTCTAAATATTAATTTTGTATCTTGCAACTTTACTGAATTAATTTATTCTAATAGTTTTTTGGTAGAATCTTTAGAGTTCCGCCAAAAAATATACAAAGTATCATGCCATCTGTTAATACTGACAGTTTTACTTCCTTTCTAATTTGGATATCTTTTGTTTTCTTGTCTGATTACTTTGGCTAGGACTTCCAATACTACAGACATACCTCATTTTATTTCTCCTGGCTTTATTGCACCTCACAGATGTTGCATTTTGTATAAAATCAAGGCAAGACCCTCCACCAGCAAAAAGATTACAACTCACTTTATTGTGATACTTGCTTTATTATGGTCGTCTGGAACCAATTCTTCAGTATCCCTGAGGAATTGCCTGTATGTTGAATAAGAGTGGTGACAGTGGGCATCCTTGTCTTGTTCCTAATGTTAGAGAAAAAGCTTTCAGCTTTTCATTGTTGAGTATGTTAGCTGTGGGATTATCATATACAGCCTTTATTATGTTAAGTATGTTCCCTCTATAGCCAGTTTCTTGACAGTGTTTGTCATAAATGGATGTTAGATTTTTTCAGATGCTTTTTCTGCGTCTATCGAGATGATCATATGGTTTTGAGTCTTCATTTTGTTTATGTGCTGTATCATATTGATTGATTTTCTGATATTAAACCAGCCTTTCATTCTAGGAATAAATCTCGCTTAATCATGATGTATGATCTTTTTAATGTATTGCTGAATTCGGTTAATATTTTTTGATAATTATTGCATCTATGTTCATTAAGGATATTGGCTTATAATTTTCTTTTTTTACAGTTTCTTTGTCTTATTTTGGTATCAGGGTAATACTGGCCTCATAAAATGAGTCTGGGAGCTTTCCCTCTTCTTTTTGAGTAGTTTGAGAAGAATAGGTATTCTTTGAATGTTTGGTAAAATTCACCTGTGAGCTATGCGGTCCAGAACTTTTGTTCGTTAGGAGTTTTTTGATTACTGATTTGATTTTATTAGTAGTTATTGGTCTGTTCATATTTTCCATTTCTTCCTGATTCAGTCTTAGAAGAATTGTATGTTTCTAGGAATGTATCCATTTCTTCCAGGTTGTTCAATTTGTTGGCATATAATTGTTTGTAATATTTTCTTACCATCCTTTGTATTTCTTTAGTGTCCGTTGTCACTTCTCTTTCATTTCTGGTATTTTTATTTGGCTCTTTTTTTCTTGATGAGTCTGGCTAAAGGTTTATCAGTTTTGTGTATCTTTTCAAAGAACCAGCTTTTAGTTTCATTTATCTTTTCTGTTGTTTTTAAAACTATTTCTTTTATTTCCACTCTGATCTTTATTATTTCTTCTACTTGGGGAATTTTTGTTCTTTTACTAGTTCCTTTAGGTGTAAGGTTAGATTTTTTTTAGATTTTTCTTGTTTCTGGGGTAGGCCTGTATTGCTATACATTTCCCTCTTAGATCTACTTTGGCTCTGTCACATAGATTTGGGATTGGTGTGGTTTCACTTTCATTAGGTTCAAGGTATCTTTTGATTTCTTCCTTAGTCTCGTTGTAACCAATTTATTCAGCAGCATGTTATCTGGCCTCCATGTATTTGTGTATTTTCAATTTTCTGCTTGTAATTGATTTCTAGTATTATTACATCGTGATTGGGAAAGATGCTTGATATGATTTCAGTCTTCTTAAATTTATCAGGACTTGTTTTGTGGCCTAACATGTAGTCTGTCCAGGAAAATGTTTCAGGTGCACTTGAAAAGAATGTATATTTTGATGCTTTTGGGTGAAATGTCCTAAAGATATCACTAAGTCCATCTGTATAATGTGTCATTTAAAGTCACTGTTTCCTTATAGGTTTTCTGTCTAGACAATCTATCCATTGATGTCAATGGGTTGTTAAAATCTCCTACTATTCCTGTATTACTGCTGATCTCTCCCTCAATGTATATCAATATTTCTTTTATGTATTTAGGTGCTCCTGTGTTGGGTATGTAAACATTTACAAGAGTTATATCCTCTCATTGGATTGATCCCTTTATGAAACGTTCTTTTTTGTTTCTTGTTACAGCCTTTGTTTTAAAGTCTATTTTGTCTGATATACGTATTGCTGTCCCAACTTTTTAATTTCATTTTTCATTTCATTTCCATGAAATGTCTTTTTCTATCACTTTTAGTCTAAGTGTGTCTTTTGATCTGAAGTATGTCTCTCGTAGGCAGCATATGTATGGGCCTTGTTTTTTTAATCCACCCAGCCACTTTATATCTTTTGATTGGAGCATTCAGTCCATTTGCACTTAAAGTAATCATTGATAGGTATGTAGTCATTGCTATATTTTAAGTTGATAGTCCCTTAAGTTCAAACACATTCTAAAATCACTACAAGTTTTACTCATGCCTACTATGTTTATGTTGTCATTTTTTTTAAATTATTTTTTTGTGTGTGTATCCCTTAATTTATTGTAATTACACATGATTTTCCTACTTTTGCCTTTTAATCTTTGTTCTAGCTTTATAGTTCGTTGATCTACTGCTTTTACTGTGTCTGCCTTTATCAGTGATAATTTTTTCCTGTTCTATATTTCCTTATTCATATTTTTTTGTCTTCTTAAAGAAATCCCTTTAACATTTTTTATAATACTGATTTAGTAGTGATGAACTCCTTTAGCTTTCTCTAGTCTTGGAAGCTCTTTATCTCTCCTTTGAATCTAAATGATAGCTGGATAGAGTAATTTTGGTTGTAGTTCTTCTTTCCATCACTTTGAATATTTTGTGTCAATCCCTTCTGGCCTGCAAAGTTTTTGTTGAGAAATCAGCTAAGTCTTCTGGGAGCTCTCTTGTATGTAACTAACTGCTTTTCTCTTAGTACTTTTAAGGTTCTCTCTTTGTCTTCAACCTTTTGTCCTTTTAATTATGATATGTCTTGGCATGGGCCTCTTTGAGTTCATCTTGTTCAAGACTCCGTGCTTCCTGGGCTTGTATTTCTAGTTCCTTCGCCAGGTTATGGGAGTTTTCATTATTTCTTCAAATAGGTTTTTAATTTCTTGCTCTCTCTCCTCCTCCTGGCACCCCTATGATGTGAATATTGGTATGTTTGATGTCCCAGAGATCCTTTAAAATACCTCATTTTTAAAATTCTCTTTTCTTTTTTGCTGTTCTTATTGGATGTTTTCTGCTACCTTGTCTTCTAGATTGCTAAATTGATCCCCTGCTTCATCTAATTTTATATTGATACTATCTAAGATATTCTTCATTTCAGTTATTGTATTTTTCATTTCTGATTCTTTGTTTTCTATATCCTTTTCTGTTTTCTGTCTCTTTGTTAAATCCTCACTAAGTTCGTACATTCTTCCCCTAAGTTCACTGAGCATCTTTATCATCAGTTTTGAACTCTGTATCTGGTAGATTGCTTGTCTCCATTTTGTTTAGTTCTTTTCCTGGAGTTTTGTCCTGTTCTTTCATTCGAGACATATTTCTTTGTCTCGAGAACCTTGAGAACTCCCTGTGGGTTTTTTTGTTGTTGTTTCTGTTTTTATTTGTTTGTTTTTGTATTAGGTAGATCTGCTAAATCTTCCAATCTTGGCAGAGAGGCCTTATGTGGTAGGTGTACTGTGGGGCCCAGTGGCACAGTCTCCCTGGTCATCTAAGCCAGATGCTCCATGGGTGTTTCTTGTATAGGTTGCATGTGCTCTACTGTTGTAGTTGAGCCTTGATTGCTGGTGGCACATCAGTGCAGGGGTTAACCCTCAGGCTAACTGATTGTGAGAGCTGGCTTTGACTACAGCAGATGAGCTGACCCCATGGGAGTCACTTCCATGGGGCTCCGGTACCAACTGAGTCTACCTTTCAGTATATCATTTGTGGAGCTGGTTGGGTGGCGTTCTTGTGTGGTCTGAAGCTGGCAACCAGGTGTGTTGGTTCTGGAGCCTCTTAGAGGAACTCTGGTGCAGGCCAAGGTAAAGCCGCTGCTGGGCTTTGGGCCACCTGGTCAGAGCTAGAAAGTGATCTGTGGTTGGTTGTTGCTTTTGCTGTACTTGGAGGCAGTTGGGAGAGGCTATGCTGGAACCAGGGCCAGATGCCACTTGTGCCAGGCTTGGTACCCTTTGATGGGCACCATAATGTGAGCTTAGGCCAGCCACTTCTTGTGCCAGACTTTTGGCTGTTTAATTAAAGCTACATTCCAAGTCAAGACTGGCCACCACTTATGCCAAGTTGTGGACCTCCCGATGGGAGTTACAATACAAGTTGAGTCTGGTTCTCACTTGCACCAGGCTTGGGCTACATTGCAAAAGGTGTAGGGTACACTAAGGCCTGCTACTGCCTGTTCGAGGTTAGTAGACCATTGAGAGATTTTTCAAAAGTCTGCAGCGCAAGCCAAGCCAAGCCACTTGTGTGGGAAAGCTGCTGGAAATGGCTCAGGTATATTGAGCAAATTGGGTGGGTGGGATATCAGGGAATCCCCAGGATGGTGCCAACAGTGTCAGCCAGGTCAATGGAGAGTACAGATTTGGTACCCACCTATGCTGGTCTGCTGGGTAGAAGTGCTTAACAAAGGAACTATGGCACCTGCCAGTACTTCTGTACTGAGAGAGCTGCCCTGACCCCTGCCCCTTCAGCCCTTGCTCTGAAGCTAGTCTATTTAGTTACTCCCCTTATGTCCCTGGTGCTTTTCAAGCTACTGCCCCACATTGGGACTTAGAGCCAATAAGTTTGTAAGCAAGTTCATGTGTAGGCTCGTCAAGAGGAGCACTTCTGTCTCCAGCAGCCCTCTGTCTCACTCAGGTGCAATCTCTGGTTTTCACAGCCAGATGTTATTGGAGCTTCTCAAAACTGGTGCCCCAAGCTGAGGGGTCCAGTGTGGGACTGTGATCCCTCCCTTCTCAAGGGGGACCTCCAAAGCCAAGATATCCCTCCCAATTCTTAACATTGCCACACCATGTGTGTCAGACCTGTTTATTCAGCATCTCCACCTCTCCTACCAGTCATAGGACTCAGTTTAGCTAGTCTTCACGTGGTTCTCAATGATGTTTGTTCTGCAATTTAGTTGCAATTTTGATGTGGTCACGGGAGTAGGCAAGCACAGTGTTTACATACTCCTCCATCTTGACCAGAATTTCTGCACAAAGCTTTCCTGGCTATAAAATCAGTCTGAGGAATTATGATATTCGGACCTCCTATAACTATTTTTCTTTAAGGTCTAAAAGAAGTGTTTTAAAGATTATGAAGTAACGAGGCTTTGTTGATTACATTTCTCATTTGTGCTGTACGTCTTCAGTACTCTTCCTGTTGTGGCTTATACCATTGATTGCTAAAGAATGACTTTTTGAACCAATTTCTGAATACCAAATGTAACGTTGATATTATTGTGTCCTCTGCTTTCTTTTTATTTGCATCTGTCTGCCTTATTCCTGCCAATTCTTTTGCTTTAAATCTTTCTCTTCTAGAAATAGTTTCAATTTTTGATAGTGAAAAGTTGTCTTTTAATACACGAGTTTATGCCAATCAAATCTGTAATAAGAGATCCATCGGTCTTGTTTCTGTTATCACATTTAATGGATTCTCTTTTTGATTGCCCTGTGTTTACTTTAATTTCACAGTTGATTGCCTTCGAATTCTTAGAAAATATTAATTTACCATATTTAAGTACATTTGTATTGCTTCCGTCCCTCTTCTATCCTGTTGTGGTATCTAATTGATTCCTAATAGCAATATATTTTCTTAAGTTATTACTTTATGCTGTATAACTTTTCTTCAACATCGACAGCAATTCTATTGTTTTATAGTCATAATTATTTCAATATATTCCTACTGAGTGGAGCCAGTGATTATAAACAGATCGTATACTACTAATTAGAGTGCCCAGCACAGAACAAATGGAACCTTTTGGCGTTAGTATTGCCAAGTCAAGTTAAACAGTTAAACAGGCAATACTTTGTTAAAAATGGTAGCCTCACCACCATGATAAATTTGTAAATCCAAAAACATAAGCTTTCTCTAAATTTGAATTTTAAGATGAAATTCTCGTCCATATTATGGAGGAAAAAAGTGGAACCCAGGAAAAAGAAAATTTAATTGGAGTCTCTTATTTGGTCTACCCTATAGGTTCCAGAGTGTTTTAAAGTTCAACCAATGTGTCAATGCAGGGCATGTGACAGTTGAGCAAAAAGGCAACCTTTGGTAAGTGAAAGTAGATACTGGGAGTAGCCGGAGTTGCTCGTGGACACTGCCTTCCATGAGGAGTGCTTTCAGCAGCAAGTCAACAGCCTAACAGTGACTTAAACCAGCAGACATTTAATTTTTTTTGCAGCTTTACTGACATATAATTGATATATAACATATGTAAGCTTAAGGTATTAAGCGTGATGATTTGATGTATATATTGCAAAAAGATTACAGTGAGGTTAATAGTTCCATCACCTCACATAATTCTGTGTGTGTGGTGATAACATATCAGATCTACTCTCTTAGCGACTTTCAAGTATCTAATACAGTATAACTACAGTTACTCTGCTGTACATTAGATTCTTCAGAAATCATCTTCTAATTGGAAGTTTGTACCCTTTGACCGACATCTCCTCATTTTTCCCACATCTTAGCCCCTGATAACCACCATTCTATTCTCTATTTCCATGAGTTTGGCATTTTTAGATTCCATATATAAGTGCGAACATGTAGCATTTGTCTTAATTTCACTTAGCCTAATGCCCTCAAGGTCTATCCATATTGTCACAAAAGCCAGGATTTCCTTTTTTTTTTTTTAATGACTGAGTAATAAGATTCCTTTCTGTGTGTGTATACATGTGTATATATGGTGTGGGTATATGCATATATGTGTATATATATGCACACACATTTTCTTTATTCATCTGTTGATGGACACTTAGCTTGTTTCCATGTCTTTGCTGTTATGAATAATGCTGCAGTGAACATGGGGTGCAGATGTCTCTTTGACATAGTGATTTCGTTTCCTTTGGCTACATACCCAGGAGTGGAATTGCTGGATCGTATGGTAGTTCTATTTTTAATTTCGGAGTAACTGCCATACCATTTTCCTTAGTAGCTGCATCAATCTATATTCCCACCAGTTGTGCACAGGAAGAACATTTATTGCTTATCTAGCAATTAGAGGAAGGAGGCCTCAGGAATTTTTCGACAGCTCAGTAACATGGATTTAGGTTCTTCTCCTTTTTCTACTTGGTCATCCTCTGTAGATTGGCCTTTACCATCTGCTGGTCCAGGGCTAGGAGTGTGCCTGTCATATTGGCAAGCACGACAACGTAACTGAAGCATCTCAAACAGGAAGGATCGTGGCAGGGCATAAGATTTTCACCTCATGCAGTTGTTTGTTTAAATCAGGGAAACAAGCATTTCTCGTGGCTCTTCCAACAGATTACCTGGAATTAGGTAGTATGACCAACTCAGAGCAGTCATTGCCCAGAGCATATCACCACGATTGACTTAGACCAGTCATGATTCATCACTAAGGACTGTGTCTCAGGCAGACCAAACAGAAAATTGCATATTCTTCTATGTAGGTGTTTTTATGCTTCTAATAATAGCCAGTGTTTGAAGATTAACCTACTTATATAGGCACAGATACATCAAGTTATAGCTGTCTAAAGCAACAGTGTTCTGCTAAAAACTCGTTGTAAACTGTATGTACATAAAAGGAATGAACAGTCACTCTCCTAATAACCAGTTCTCATCTGTTTCCAGCTTTGGCTCAAGTTATAGCAACACCAGGATGCGTGATGCAGTGAAAACAGCATGAAGTTGGAGGAAACCAGACCACGATTTGAATCCTGGTTCCAGTGTTCGTCACCTTGAGCAAGGTACTTAAGTCCTGCCTCTCAGTTTTCTCAATTGTAAATATCAAGGTACTATCTTTCATATCAGATAGTTGTGAGGACTAAATGAGAGTGTATGGAAATCATACAGATGGGTGATTATTAAGTACAGTTTCTTCTGGTAGTGATTGGGCCTGCGCAGGTGTATATAAAAGACAGCAGTTATAGAGGGAACATAGTTCTTGCCCTGCAGGTTACGTGTAACTGAGCAAACATTTGGAAAGGGAGGATGGTAGCAGAAGAAAGGACATTGAGACATTTCTTTCAAACTGATATTATACTGCATACCAGTGGCTAAAAATAAAAATTGGCTCACTTTCCTATTGAGGATTACCTAATTATTTCCTGATGTATCACTTAGAAGTAATGGGATTTTTTTTTTAATAAAGCTTATAATAGAAATTATTAGAAAGCTTCCAGTGAATTCACTAGTAGGGGAACTGTGTGTAGGAAAATTAGAATTTTATGTAGCTATTTTTATATTATGTGATGTGGGAATGATCATTATGAAACAGCTCACAATTATTGAATACGTCTATCCCAGGTTTTGTTCCAGTGCTTCACATGGATCATTTACTTCATGCCCACAAGACTCTGATGAGGTAAGTACTATTATTGCCTCCATTTTTCTGCTTAGGACCAGAGAGATTAAACTACTTTCTGAAGGCTGCAAAGTTGGTAATTAGCAAAAACTCAACAATTCTTTTAACTGCTACACTGTATAAGCTTTCAGTGGAAACAGAGCTGGGGCTAATTGGCTCACTGTTGAAGCCAGGCCAATAATTAGCTTGTCTGTATAAGCAGGTGGCAGGTTGTCCTCATATGCACAGTGGAAAAAGTTTAGCTTTGCCTGTGCGGGGAGTGGTGACCCCGTCATGGGTGGGCCAGGATGGTACATCCCACTGTATGGGTAAGAGCAGGACTCGCGAATTCCATCTCCCAACAACCTTGATAAAACCAACAAATTGTTTGAAACAAATTTTAGACATAAAAGTTCAAATAAACTGCTTAGTATCAGTAAAAAACAGAATTAGTTCTACCATGAGAAGCAGTGTGATAGATCTCCAAGTACAAAAACAATTACATGTTTTGAAGATACTTTATTAAGACCAAAGGTTTTCTGTTACATTTATAAATCCTTACTAATCAAAAAGAATAAATAATAAAAATCTATATCTTCAGGAAGCTTTTAACATAGTTTTGTAAATCTGAGAAGTTTCCACGTTTGTCAATTTAAATTATTAAAATTTAGATACATCCAACCATTATATAATACCAGGAATGTCAGCCTTAACAACATTGATATTGACAGGTATAATAATGGTAAAAAATTCTTTCAATTTCACCTTTTTATTTTTAACCAATTCTAATTTATTAATCATGGGAACATAGAATTTTTTTGATCTTGGATTTTAAATATATACACTTAAGTAAACATTCCTCTTCTCTCAAATAGTGGCTAGCACGGTTTTAGTAGAAGGCTACTCAAAGAACAGTACAGTACAGTACACGGTGCTGGTCTCCTTCCTGGAGAAGGAGGTTGGGGATGCAGAAAATACAGAATCAATCAAGGGCTTTTAGCTATAGTTGTCAACCAGCCCTTGGAGTTGGCCTGCCTTATTAAACTAACCAGATCTCTCTGTAAGCATCAAGACAGCCATCTAAATGTCACTTGCAAGACCATGCATACTACCTGATAAAGTATTTCTCAAAGTGCCCCTTTTCATTATTTTCAAAATATTGCTCCGCTCTCATCTAAAGGGGGAGAAAGTCTGGACAATTATTTTTGTAACACCTCCATCACCAAGAAAAAGGACTCAGTTTCTGCCACCTTACACCATCTTTACGTCCATAGTAAAGAACTGAGGCATTATGTGCAGATGAAAAAAATAATCCTTGTAGATATTTCAGAACAAAACAATTTAGACTGCCTAAATGATACATTTCCCATTACTCTCTGTATAGGAAATCTTGATTTATAGGAAATTTCATTCAGTAACACAGAGAACATTCTACCCAAACCATCTACGTAAGACTTATGTTTTTGTAGACCAGCCACACAACTATAAAGTATGGCTCTAGTGGCAGATTTGGCAACCTACCCCACCTTTTTAAAAAACTGTATTGCTTGCTATTTAGTTCATAAACTTAGAACTCAATGTTTGGATTATGTTAACATTTAGTCTGATTAAGTATTTCGGTGTGAGTGTGTATCAAGGCCATTGCCATTTTTGTCTTTCTAATATGAAATTTGACATGTCTGAAGCAAATCCAGTGGATAATATCCAATGTGCAGTGCACATATAACACAGTAGTGGATCTGTGTACAAATAAAGGTCAAATATTTACATGGAATGTTGACCCTGACTTATAAAATTACTACTTTAAATTATGCCATCTATACAATTTTATGAAGAGCCCCATTTGATAAAAAAATATGCTTTTCAAATAGTTCATAAATATATAAAATTTCACTACATTCTATTTTTCTTTAAACATGACATCTAAACTCTACAAATCAAAAAATAATATTTTTCTGTTTGAAAGTCATAGATGCAATGATTTTTGAATGGCAGGACACATTGTCTTATGGACATTCTAGCATTTTGAGCTAATTACTTGCTGAAGATCAGTAGTATCAAAGGAAAATGAGAGATCCCATCTAAATGTTTACATCATAAGATTAGAATGGCATCTGGCCAGTGTTAAGGATTATTTTGATGATGAAGGATGTTAACATTACATGAAAATTTTTCTAAAATACATCTTAGTGCAATTTAAATATATGGTGACCAACTGTGCATTTTGAAAATTTGCCTTTAACTGAATCAGTAACATGTAAGACCTCTACTTTTAGAATAAGAATCACATTCTTTTAATTTATGGGAAAAATCCAAAGCCAGCTAAAAAAAGCTTTTTTGGTGACTCCAGTAATGCGGTCTGAGGATATACAAATAAAAAAAAGTCCTTTGTAATCATTTCTTACCCCAAGATAACACCATTCTAAGATTAATGCCACAAGGAAAAGTTTTTCGTTATATATATTTTATATGTCTATCTTCCCTTATTAAATATTGGTTGAGTCACTGATATGTACTCATAAGGCCTTCTCAAACTATAACACGAGGGCCACTAAGGCAAGTTTTCAGTAATTTCTTCAAGAATGACTTTCAAATGCACACACTGTGAACATACAGCAGGTCCTCAAATAAAAGTTCAATGTAACTTTTGTTGTAACGATGAGATGCCACAGGAACTTAACTCATGTTTATATCGACTAGCCTGTGATAACATTGGTTTCATTATACATTGTTAAATACCATCAACCACATTCAGTGAGGACTTACAAGAAAAAGGTTGCACCTTTAGAATAGAAAGGGGACTCCTCCTTACTAGCAGCCCAGGTGAATCTATGGTGATCCACTCAAAGAATAGCAGAGCTGTCCTGTCTGTCTGGAGCCTGCACGAGGCTGCTGATACCTTCATCTGCGAACATGCAGACTTGATGGCAGTCTGAAGCACTGAACTCTCGCATATATTCTCTAGCTATGTCTCTCTAAAAAGTTCAACCGCATCTTAGAGCTACATATTAAAAACATCCAGAAAGTTTAAAGCTTTGCTTGGAATACACTACTGTGCAAATTTTGATTTTGGATCTTACACTCAAACATTGTTTGAAATAAGGCTATTTTTTAAAAAGATACAAACAGAACGAACATTCAATTTTAACCAAGATTGCACATCTATGACAATGATACAGATTTTTAAAAAACCCTACCACCAAAATGGTAACTGATTCAATCATGCACGCTACAAAAAAATGATTATGGAAATTTCTCTTAGTTATGAATGTAACCAGCTCACTGGGACCCAGTGGGTCTCTGTCTCTAATTTGTCAAAAGTTGTTTTTAGCTCTTTGAATGCCACGGTGAGATCATCATTTACTATAATTTTGTCAAAGAGATGACCATATTGGCTTTCCATTACTTGTGCTGATTTAATCATTTCTTGAAAGTCTTCTTCCTACAAAAGGAATATTTTTTTAAGTGGTTAACCGGGTAATTACATCACTTCATATCAGTACAAACATTCCACAAATGGTTTATCTAATGCTGTTCTGTGTCAGTTCTTTCACCTCAGCCAGAAATGAACATTAATTACCCTCTTTAATTACGAGTTCTTCAGAAGTCATAATTTCTAACACCATTTCCGTGATTTGCTTGTAACTAAACTGCTCTGACGAGAGTCAAAATTCCTGTCTTACCTGAAGTTCAGGATAATCACTTATAAAGATATTTTAGTATTAAAACAGCTATGTGGGAGGGGTGGGAAGAGTCTTTTAGCCTGATGCTGCATTTTTTATGCTTATTCATAGCAAAGAATTTATAACAAAAACTACTTTTTCAGAGTTGGATACATTTGTGAAAGGACAGTTGCCATGTTCTTCTTATGTCTCATTAGAAGTGGATCCAGTGGGCCTTTCATACTCAGTTTTGAAACCGAGTATTTCAGTTCATTATATAATTCAAGACTATATTAACTATATATAAAAATATAAGTGAGCTAGATCCTAACACTATTATCATTTATTATCTCCACTGAGAAACCTTTAAATTTATAAATAGTACAGTAACTCTACTCTGCAACATAGTGAAGTAATTTCAAAGTCCACATTTCAGTGTCTCAGAAGACTTAACTTTAGTGTTAAGCAAGAGCCCTGAGTAACATCATATGACGGTTCCCATTTAGCATGGACATGTACTGGCAGTACTGTAGAAAAAGTTACTTATTAAATACTGGGAATCAAAAGCATGTCTGTATTTTGTAACCACAATTAATAGTGTACAATATTGACTAAAGTTCAAGATGAGTTAATCAAGAGGAGAGGAAGAAAAGTTCTTGACATTTAATTTCTTTGCTTTTAATTTTTGATCCTAAGGTAGAATATGTTAACTTTAAGATTAAAAACAAAAAACAATGAAAGGCTTACCATAAATTGTTACAGTCGTTAATATGCCATAGTTGCCATTTGTAATAACATTCATGGGAAATACAATTATTGAAAAATATAAGTCTAGTTGTCCTATACCCAAAATGCTTTTTTTTAAACTATGCTAACTATGACTGTTGATGCAAGAGACAAAAAAGGCAAATTATTAAAATTTTCATCTAGACTATTAATGAATAACAGTAACTGACTTTGGTATTTTTCCCATTAAAACTAAGGCTAGTCTGAAAACTAAGTGGTCTAACTTTTATATAAATGACCTACAAAAATTTTATAAGTTATGCAAAATAGTTTTGAGTCAATATAATATGAAGATCCATCGACAGAAGCACAAAAATCAATCACAGTACAATCACTCAAAAATGTATGTACCTAAATACAAGTCTATATTATAGATTTTTGGATCAGTTTATCTATTATAGTCTTCCTCAGGTAGCTGCTACTGCATATTTGATTTTAAGTACTGCTTGCATATTTTCACTAATGCATCATCATACTTACTGTAAAGGGCTTTGCAGCACCTTGGTCATCTCTGCTGGAAATCATCTTTGCATTTTTTCTTGTCTCCCTCAAACGCTCTATTGATGGAGGCTTTATAAATATCACATAGGGCTTAAATTCTAGTGTCCGTAAATGCTTCACTGTCTGCAAGGAAGAAGAAATGTTTTCTTATATATCTCCATGATTTCATGAGTGGCTTTTACAGTAAAACTGAATTTTATTTTCTAAGGAGAAAATTCTTGAAAATTATTTTCTAATTAAGGTCAGTAGGTCTTTCAGTATATTATTATTCAATCAGTTATTGACAATTAAATGTAATAAGCACCCCTAATAAAATAATGGAGAATGCAACTTGCCTTTAAAGATGTTTTGAATGATGCCATAATTAATATTGAACAGAAGTGGCTAAAAATACCATGAAACTGAATTTTAAGTCACGTAACCAGAAGGTGCTGAGTTTAACAACCACCAGTACGTGAAAGTCTTCCAACCATCTCATTTAAGCCTCTTCCTGATCGGAGGCACCAGTTACCCTTTCACTTACTCTTCAGAGCGCCCTCGATGGGCGAGCCTCCCGCTCTCCCTTCTTGTCAACACTCCCCAAGCAAATACTTTACATTATTTACACTGTGCTTCTGGGGATTCACCTGGCTGACAGAGGGTGAGAATTGAGACCTCTCCAGAACATGGATATAAATCATAAACTCCCTTGAAAGGTTAGGCAGACAGGTTATGTGTGTGTGCATGCGTAGGGTGGCAGTCGGGGAGACGAGACGGACGGGATGCTGAGGCCCCGCGAATGCAGAGTGTAAACCACAGTGAGGGCGTTGGGAATTAGTAGCCCCAGGACACTGGCAGAGAGGTGCTGGACAAGCAAGAGCGTTCTATCCATCGCTGGGGACTAAGTTAGGAGTCAGCCTCCCTAATGACTCTTAAGAGGTACAAAAGACTTCTCCGGGTCATTCTGGCTCTCAGAGGTTTGCACCCAAGGGTGCAGCCATCTGTGGAGGGAGATTTTGTGGCCTCTGGATAGTGAGAAAATGCTGTGGGTTGGTTTCTGCTAAAGGCTATGTGATATGACGAGGAATTGAATGGCTTTATCCACTCTCAGTCCACAGTGTTCATAAGAGTCCCCAGGGCGCCTGGCAGAGATCTGCCTGACAGCTGCAATGAGGATCTCACGCCATACAATTCCTGTGAATGCCTCATTACACATACAGAACCAAAATCAAAGAGAGGACTGAGAACCAAAATGTCCATTGTTGAAAATTGTGAATACTTATAATACATAACACATAGGAATATATTATACATGCTAATATTTTTTAAATACATAGAAGAAATATCTGAGAGTCATTATACTTGACAAAAATTGAATATAAATAAGAGTTACAAACACAGATCTCGGGACTTCCTCTACTCCTCTTTTCTAATAATAATACAGGCTTTTTGTTCGCCAAATTACACTGAAATGCTTTTGTCATCTTAGGAAAGCCGCATATATGCCCAAAGTGAGTAGACTTCAGAGTTACCTCATATTGAAATACTCTCACGAAGTGCAGTAGATTACATGAGCCTGAAGGTGTTGGAAAGCTCATGGTTTACTTACATGAGGCTGAACATCCAGCAAACAAACTTTGTTTTTAGCTAGGACGGACCGAACTGAGTCTATACTTGTGCCGTAGTAGTTGTTTTTGTATTCACCATATTCAATAAACCTGTAGAAAATTAGACGTGCATCAGAATCATTTATGAATTAAATATATATAGATAGATGGCAAGGCATAATTCCTATATATAAAAGATATTTTTGCTGAACATGGAATTTTTTTACTGTGTTTAATAAATAGGGCCAAGTACTCGGAATGTCAAATTTTTAAAAAATCTTTTATTTTACATTTTTAAATCGGTAACACTTACTTGTATTACACTTAAGCAGAAAAAAGTACTTTAGTCCAGCAGTACTCTAATGTTTTCCATCACCTCTTTTTTCAGGACTAATGCAATGCAATAAAACGGTGAATAAGCCAAACAATAGAAACTACTGAAATTTGACTGCACACTACAGAAAAACCAAGCTAAGCTTCAGAACTAGAGGAGGAACTGGTTGGTGGCTAATGGAACCAGGGCAGCTGATTATGTGCTATAAAAACATAATCGCTGTGCCAAACGTGAAAAAAGCATTTTGATGTTTCAATAAAATCCCACAATCCTGCATTAAAACACACATTGCTCCCTCATACCCGAAAATGTTCATTTTTAAACAAATGGAAGACCTGGGGAGAGGGGACTTAGGGCTAGCTAAAGGATATGATACAAACAAGATGATTACCATTATTTCAATTTTTTGAAAAGCTAATAAGAGGGAGAGGTGTGTATGGAGGAAACTGTGGAACTAGGAATCTAGTATAGTTGTTTTGAAAATAAAATTCTATCCAAATTATATGTTATGATTCAATTAGTGGGGTGGAAGGAGATCACAAAAAGACACTAGCAACCCTCCCCTCATGCTTCAAAATAATTTCTACATGTTTAACTTATCAGAAACATAGTGGCTCTAGATTATTTAAAAATTACAGGTGAAGACTGGTAATAACTACTAACTGAATTATTACCTTTTTATTGGTTTCAAATATTATAAAAATTAAAATACCTTTCAAATGGAAGGGGACTCTCAGGTGGCTAAAACTGGATATATAGGCATATATTTAAAAGCAAAAGTCACACAAAATCTAAGAAACGTCCACTTACTTGTTGTTTTGTACATCTGTCTCAAACAAATGCTTGGAAATGAAAATATATTCAACACCATCACTCTCCTGGCTTCGTCTTGCTCTGGTGGTGTCTGTGATTTAAAGAGTTTAGAAAAGTCTACATCAGCCACCCTAGGGAAAATACTAAAGAAATCATCACGTATTAAAGTTTTTCTTCAATTAAGGTTTTAAAACTTATAAAAGAGCAAATTAGCTAATAAACTACAGCAAAATGCCATTAAGATTTTCCACTGATATTAAAATTATATTATTTGAAGGTGGATTCAGAATTGAATTGCACTGTGTCTGTGCTATTATTCACTATTTTGAAAGTACTTATATGTTATAAAATAAAAATGGTATTTCAGCCCTTGAGAAATATCTCTTTATTTTTGCAAATAATATGCATATTATCGTTATTTATTGATCTTTATTCATTGAAGCAAGTCTAATGCCCACTAGGTTGTAAGGTAAACTCTGAAATTATCCCACTCTTCCACACATGGCACATAGTCGGTATACCATCACTGTTTTGTTTTACTAACTGAAGTCATAGGCCTCTACGTGCTTGCTATTCATTCCTCCTTTGCAAAATTATAAACATCTTCTTGGAATGCTGTTAAACTTCCAAACTTTCAGTAATTTTTTCTAATTATTTTTAATGAATTATAATAGAGCAGAAAAATACAGGATTAGTTTTAAAAACGAAAACAAAAAAAACCCCTGAGGATTTGCAGTGCTAGTATGGCAAGTGAAAAACCCACAAAGGTTCATCCTTCCTGCTGATTACAACTAAAAATTCTGGACCCAAAATAACTATCTTTCAAGAACTTTGAAAATAAATAAAGCAGGTAGATTGTGGAGAGGAGTCAGTCTGCATGGGAAAGAGTTTAACTTTCATTTTTTAACTTTGCCCTCAGGGTGGGATCATTCACAGAGCAGCAGTGGAATGTGTGACTAAGTTCTAATAGAAGCCCTGACTTTTTAGTTTAAAGAGGCAGGCGGAGAAAGCCCCCGTGAGTTAAAGTGTGTGGAGGGAATCCAGGAAGGGAGAGAGCTGGAGAAGGAAATACTCTGTGTATGAACCCACAATAGTCTAAGAATAACCCCTGAGCTATACACACACACACGCAGCTCAGACTCAAACCAGCATAGCAAAATATGAAGAAGTGAACTGAGATTAGAATACGCAAGTCTCAGCCTAACCCATGAACAACAGAAGTACAGAACACACCCACACCAATGTTAGGCTAGAACTGAGCTGAGAGTTGAACTATGCACACAAGTTTCAGACTTGTCCCTAAATACCTGACAGGGCAGACCTAAACCAACAAAGCAGAAGTTTAGAAAATTGAAATGAGATTTAAACCACAACTCACAGAAAATGAGACCAAACTTACGGTCTAAATATAAACTGATTACTTATTAAAGTAAAACATCAACATTCTTCAGAAGTTCTTAGAGTTCTTGAGACAACACTGCATTTATAATATCCGGAATGCAACTTACAATTGTTCCATATAAAAGAACCAAGAAAATATGACCGGTTCTCAAGGGGAAAGATAATAGATGGCAACCCTGAGAGACCCAGAAGTTGGAACTATCAAACACTTTAAAGCAACTATTATAAGTGTGCTTCACAAGGTGAAGGAAAACACATTTTAAAGGAATGAAAATATGAATTCTTAACAGAAATAGTAACAAATGAAAATTTTAGAACTAAAATATACAATATCCAACAGAAATAAATCATTAGATGGGCACAGTATCAGAATGGAGATGACAGAGAAAAGAGCCAGTGAACTTCAAAACAGATCAATAGAAATTGTAAAATCTGAGCAACAAAGAAAAACCTGTGTGAAAAAAAACTGAGATGTCTAATGTAGGTATAATTGGGATGCCAGAAGGAGAGGGAAAAGAGATCGGGGCAATATATAGACACACATCCATATATATTTGAAGAAAGAATGGACAAAAACTGCTAAAATTTGATTAATGACATAAATTTTATAGTTTTCAGAAGCTCGACAAACTCCAAACAGGATAAATTCAAAGAAAATTATGCCTTAAAACATCATAACCAAACTACTAAAAACCAAAGAAAAAAATCTTGAAAACATCTAGAAAAAAATCAACATAGTACAAGGAAGGGAATAATTATTTCAATGACTACAAATTTCTTATAAATCACAAAAACAAATCATTGAAGTAATATCTTTAAAGTACTGAAAGAAAAGATCAACCAAAATATCTTTCAGGAATAAAGGCAAAACAAAAAACAAAAAACAACAACAAAAATAAAACCTCAGATGAAGAGAAACTAACAGAATTCATCAGCAGATCTGTTCTAAAAGAAATATTTAGAAGTGTGTGTGTCTGCATATTTTAGTATGAAAAGAACTATTTAGAAGGAAAACTTAGTTTTTCAGAAATGAAGAAAGAGCAGCAAAAAGAATAGTTAAGCAAATACAGAAGTCTAGTTTTTTTCCTCTTAAGCTCTTTAAAATATGTGACTGATTTAAAGTAAAAGTTTTAATATTATCTGGTGGAGTTTTCAATGTATGTAAATATAATACATTTGACAACTACCACAAAAAGATAGGAGTGGGGGTAAAAGGACATATTATTGCAAGGTTTCTAAATTTTATGGTAGACGGCACAAAGTTAACTCTAAGCAGACTGTGAATGGTTAGGTATATGCACATGGTAATCCCTAGAGCAGCCACTAAAAAAGTAATGCAAAGAGACATAAGCATTCAGCCAACAGGTAAATTAAAACAGAATACTAAAATATATTCAAACGATCAAAATAAAAAAAGGGTAGTAAAGGGGAATAAAAAGAAAAGACAGATGATTAATAGAAAACAAGTAATAAAACAGTAGCTTAAATTCAGTCATTTCCATAATTCAGGAAATGTTAATGGTTTATATATGCTCCATTTAAAAGGCAGAGATTTATAGAATGAGTAAAAGCAAGACCCTAGTACATGCTATCTATAAGACACATTAAATATAAAGACACAGATAAGTTTAAAGTAAACAGATGGAAGACAGTATACAGTAAGTCCTCACTTAATGTCATTGATAGGTTCTGTGACTTATAACAAAACCAATTTTACCATTAGCTAACTGATATAAACAAGAGTTCAATTCTTACGGCATATCATCAATGTTATAACTAAATGATGTTGAACAAAATGACATTATTCAAGGACTTGCTGTACAATGTAAATAGTAAGTAAGCATAAGAAGGCTGAAGTGGCTACTTTCAAATCAGATGAAAGAGACTTCAAGACAAAAAGTATTACCAGAGATAAAGAGGAACATTTCATAATGATAAAAGGGAAACATAACAACTATAAATTTGTGTACACATAACAACAAAGCTTCAAAATCCAGAAACAAAGTTTATCTGAATTAAGTGGAGAAACAGACAATTTCAAAATCAGAAGAGATTTTAATGACTGTCTCTCAACAACAATAGAACTATACGAAATGTAAAATACAGGTGATCTGAGTACCACCACCAATCTCCTGGGGCTAATTAATATCTATATAACACCACATTCAATAACTTCAGAACACATTCTTTTAAAGTACATATGGTACATTTGCCAAAAGACAGATCCTATGCTGGACCATAAAAAGTCTCAGTAAATTTAAAAGAATCCACATCACAAACAGTATATTCTCTAACCATAAAATAATCTAAAAAACAATAACAAGATACTAGGAAAATCTCAAATATCTGAAAATATATATTTATATGCATTAAATAACACTTCTAAATAATTGATGCTTAAAAGATGAAATATCAAAGGAAGTGAAAAGATACTGTGAGTAAATGTCAAGGAAAATACAACCTATCAAAATTATGGGATAAAGATAATGTAGTGCTTAGCGGGAAACTTATAGCTATAAATACTTACAACATCTAAAATCAGTGACTGAAAGTTCAACTTAAAAATCGCTAGACAGAGAAGACCTAAGTAAACCCAAAGCAAGTATGAGACAATAATAAACAGAAATTAAAATAGAAAGGAAAGAAAGATACATTAAAGAAAATTTAAAAACCTAGTTAAACTGGTCAAGAAAAAGAGAACAAATATTGCCAATATAAAGAATGAAACGTAGTTATTACCACAGAACCTACGGACATTAAAAAGGATGAGAATATTATGCACTACTTCATGCCAACATATTTGACAATTTAGATGAAAAGGACGAATTTCTTGAGAAATACAATGAATCAAAATTGAAACAAGAGGAAACAAAAAGCCTGAATAGCCCTGTATCAAATAAGTCAAATTTACATTTTTATTTTAAAACCTTCCCCAAAGGAAAACTCCAGACCCAGATGGCTGATGAAGTCTCCCAACCATTCAAGGATGAATTAACACTAATCTTAAACAATTTATGTGAATAGGAGGCTGAATCACTACTTAAATCATTGTATGATATTAGAACAACTCTAAGAGCAAAATTTCACAAAGACATTAGAAAATTACAGATCAATATCCATCATAAATTTAGATGCAGAAGTCTTCAACTAAATCATTAGAAGTCAAATTCAATAATATATATATTTTTTAAAAATTGTAGATCATGACCAAGTAGAGATTATGTCAGTGGAAACATTTGAAAATCAGTGGAATTTACCATATTAACAAAATGGTAGATAACACATGGTTATTTCAACGTATGCAGAGAAAGCATTTTTAAAAACCCAACCCCCATTCACGATAGAAAATTAAAAAAAAAGTTTCACCAAACTAGGAATCACAGGAAATGCCCTCAAACAAATAAAGGGACTCAAGGAGCCAACCTCATACTTAATGGTAAAACACTGAATTGTTTTCCCTTGAGATCAGGAACAAGGCAAGTATGCTAAATAACACAAAAAACAACTTGAAATAGATCAGATGTAAAACCTAAAACTACAAAAACTTCTAGAAAAAAAAAAAACAATGTCTTTGTGACACTGAGATAGTAAAAGATTTTTAGATTGAACACAAAAAGAACAAAACATAAAAGAAAAAAATTGATGTTAGAGTTTGTTAAAATTAAAAACGTTTGCTTTTTTGAAATACACCATTAAGAAAATGAAAAAAGCAAGCCACAGACTTGAAGAAAATATCTGTAACAAATTTATCAGATAAAGTACACAAAAGTGTTGACAAGGATGTGGAGCAACTGGATCTTACATACACTGCTAGTGGGTTGTAAAATGGTATAACCATGTTGGAAAACAGTTTGATAGTTTCTTTAAAAATTAAACATACACCTACCATAGGACTCAGCCATTCTACTCTTACTTTTTTACCCAAGAAAAACAAAAACATATGTTCATCAAAAGATTTGAATACAAACCTTATTGTAGGTTTGTTTGTAATAGCCAAAATGAGGGAAAATCACGTGTTCATCAACAGGTGAATGGATGAACAATTGTAGCATTTCCATACTATAGAATACTACTCAGAAATGAAAACGAATGAATTATTGATCTATGAAACATGAGTAAATCTCAGACTTATCTTGCTGAGTGAAATAAGCCAGACCAAAAAAAGGAGGGAATGTACTGTATAATGCTATTTATATAAAATGCTAGATGATTCAAACTAATCTGTGAAAAACTAATAGCAACAGAAAGCAGATCGGTGGTTGCCTGGGGACATGAGTGAGGATGGATTACAAGGGGCACAGGGGAATTTTTTGAGGAGCTTGAAATGTTCATTAGTTGATTGGGGTGATGATTTCACATCTGCATATATATGTTAAAACTGATCTAAATGCACATTTTAAATATGTGCAGTTTTTTAAATTACATTTCAATAATGTATAAAGGAAAAATGTTAGAGGTGGGGAAAAAGTAACCTAATACAAAAAGTAATGGATTTATAAAACCCAATTATAGCCAAAACTTAATTGCTCTCTGTTTAGTTAGCAAGCATATTTTAATGTAACACTCAGATCTCCTGAAACAGTTTTTCATACTTCTGCTAGTGGAATACCAAAGTCACGCTATCCTTTATGGAATGTCACACCTTTGGAGAACAACACGAAGTACTGATAAATTTAAATCTATCATAAAAGCCATGAATAAATTTCATAGCAGAAAAATGTACTTCACTAAGTGTACATAATATGCATCTAAGAATAAGAAGATATTAAAATTAGTATGATACCCTGATTCGAATTTAGGGTGAATATTCACTTATTACCTAATCCATTTTGTTGTTGTTCACTGATGTTCCTTTAACAAATAGTAGGCTTAAGAAAAATGTATTATTGAAAATCAAAACAGAATTTTCTGTGCATTAACTGGTTTCTCATGGATTGAGAAAAGGTTGCCTTTATTCACTTTTAATGGGAGAATACTGTGAAAAGCTCAAACACACATTTAATGATCACTGCCCTGACACACTGGGAGGGATAAAAATATTTAGAACCACATAAAGTGGACAAGACATTTCTGACACTGCCTAACACACTTAAAAAGTAACATGTCTGCAACCAAATTGTTTGCTTATCGTGATCAACGCCAGGTATCCAGGTCCAATATAATTTTGTGGATGAAGAATTGTAATGTCTAATTGCAGTGAGATATCACGGGGACCTCACAAACTCTGTAGCAGTGAGGAATAACTGAATGAGGGACCTGAAAGTTCTTATTAGAAGGGAATTCGAAGGGAAAAGTGGGCAAAGCAGCCACAGTGCAGGCTGCTACTCCACCATAGCTCACTGAGCTTAAGACAAACACCAAACGAATATGTGTCACACACCACATTTTTTCGCTGTTCCCAACAAAGTCCCAGAATAATTGGCACCATAAGCTAAGAAAAAAAAATTTTTTTTAACTGGTACCCTAGTTTACAATATGTGTTTTTTAGAAATCTCAAGTGAGACATCCTATGGACAAGGAAGTGTTCTGGAACATGAGTACTGAGAAACCTATGAAAACACTTAACTGTGATATATGCCTTCCTGAAAAACCACAGAAAGCGATAAACAAATATAGTTGATGGAGAGTGCCAAATCCAGGCTATCAAGACCTTGGAATCTATCAAGTGTTTGATATCTACTGCAATGCTTTCTGTTAACTAATTTACTGAGAGGCCCTTTCAAAAGACTGGTTATATTCATGTTCGTTTAGATTTGTCGATGATAACCTCTAGCCTTAAAACAACATCAGTGCAACTTATCAAGGATGAAATTTCCCACAGAGAAGGCGACAGGCTTTGGCTTTCTTTAAAAGCCGCTCTGAATGTTTAATATGGCTTTAGGGATAATTTTAAAAGATCGTGTAATTTGTTCAGCCATTTAGCTCAAGAGCAAGAACATTTACCTGATTTAGCATCCCTTTAAAGAGCTTTTCTTTTAATTGAAATAATTGTAGAGTCACAAGAAATAGCAGATATAGCTCAGAGAGGTCCCAAGTAACCATCGCTCAGCTTCCTTCTCTGGAGGAAGGTATTAATCTTCCATAACTGTCGTGCTTGTCCAGAGTAGAAAATGGACATCAGCAAACTACCATTAATGAAACTACCAAGAATTTCTACTTAACATTTAAAAACCTTTAGTATGATATAGACAGAAAAGTTCACGTGTAAGCTTGATGAATTTTCACAGACCAAACACTCTCATGTAACCAGAACTCTAACAAGCAGCAGAAAATTGCCAGCACGTCACATGCATTTCTGTTGGGTATGTACTAGGATGGAATCACTGTACTGTACTGTACTGAGATGGAATTGTTGAGTTGTAAGGTGTTTGCTCAGCTTTAGTAGATACGGCCCCCGAGGTTTCCAAAGTGGTCAAATTAATTTAAACTCCCACCAGCAATGTGTGTGAATTCCATTGCTCCACATCTTTCTCAATTCAGCCATTCTGGTGGATATTTAGTACATGTTTTGGAAAGGAGAATTATAGAGTTAAACATCAAACAGAATACTAGTGGTATAATCAAAGCAATACTTTTTCTCTAAATAATCAAGACTCTACCTAAAGTATTGTACAGAGCAAAACAATCTAAAATTCCAAAATTGCTTTTAAAATATAGGCTTCTGTAATTAATTAAATCACTGTGTTGGTGCTATAGCTATACTTTCCAAACATGTGATATTATGAATCACCTGGGATGCTCGCTAAAATACAGATTTTCAGACATTCTGTCAGGTCTCAAGGAGAATCTCTTTTGAAGACCCCCTAAGAGATTCTTATCATCAGGCAAGTCTGGAAAACACTGCTATGAGGGGATCTTTTGACATTAACTGTTTAAAAGTGAATTAGAGTCGAAAATTACTTCTTTGGAGATTTCTCTGGAGAGTTTCAGCCCCAGAACCTGTCTGAGCGTTGTCAATTCTTCAGAGGCAAATATGACTTTAACAGTTGGATAAACTGAGGCCAACGTGCCTTGCCCCAGGTCCTTGAGTAATACGAAAACTCTCAGAGAGGATTATGTTGGATAGATAGTCTCATGATATTTCTCATCTTCAAAAGAAATTGGTTTTTCCTACTAACTGGGCTACAGTAAAGAGAATCTGTAGTTCAAAAGGACTATATAGTGACAGGAGGCAGAAAATGAAAAGTGGTAACACACAATCTGGTTTCAAATTCAAGTGCAGTTATCACCTATGGGACTCTGAGTCAGAGTTTCCTCTCTATCCCATTTCCCTCGATGAAATGGAGATATCACCCATCTTGACTATCGCTGGGAGCACAAAATTAAGACAAATCAAAGAGACGAATACACAGTAGGAAATTAATAAAGTCATTTTCCTTTGTAATCTATTTTTCCATCCTCTTTTGTAATTGCTCACCTGTAAGCTTAACTAAGGGCATGTTTTGTAAAATTTTCTAATTACCTGTATATTGCAACTCAGCTTTTGTAAGAGAAGCAAATAATTAAAGTGAAAAAAAAAAAAACTTTAATTTCACGTGTCCACATTTTCCTTTACTTTCATCTCGGTTGGTGGAAACCTTCAGTCCTGTAACTTATGGCTGAAAATGATTACAAACAATAATTTGGAAAAATGTAGTAACAAGGAGTAACTTGAGGTAATAGAAAACTATAATTTTAAAATAAAGTTGAACTCTTCCAAAACTAGAGAACATTGCTAAGGGCAATATACAAACGGCTTTTTTAAAAATAAAAAAAATTAAAAAAAAAAACAGTACTAAAACCACTTGAAAAAGCCAACATTTCAATTTAGTCTTTTAAACAGCTTTCTAACATCAACATATTAAGTAGTCAAATGGCATTTATTCTGGAGATCAAAATGCTTCCAGAATCACATTTTATTTGTAAGAATGCCTGTGAAAACCACTTTTATAAAAATAGATGTAATTCTGTGTACTCAAAAGCCTACCATATTTGGATTATATGGCCATGAAAGGCCCATTTAACACTATCTGCCAATTACTACATATAAAAAGTAATTAAGAAAGTTTATATTATAAAAAAGCCCCCTTCAGCTTTCTGTGCTTTGGTCCTTCTAATCTTAAAGCCGGGGAAAAGCTCTGGAAAACATTAGCACTTATTTTAGGAAAAGGAATAGACTTCCATTAGAAGAAAATTTGTAAATAATAATTTGATGTCATATGTGTATAAAAATTCACCGTAAAAATTGACAGTAGGAAAGCTATGATTAACAAATATCTAGCCAGTGATCTGTATAATTTGGGGCAAATCCCTTAACCCTTGTGCCTCAGTTTCTTCCTGTGTCAAATGTGGATAATGTCGCTATATATATCATAGGGCTGTTGTGAGGTCTAGGTGGTGATGCTTAATTAGTGGTTGGCACCGCACGTGCTGTGTAAGTACTGACCAGTCCGTCGTAGTAGCATCTATTAGGACAAGACTTACGGGGCACTGTCACACCATAGTGTTGTGTGTCACTGATCAGCAGCTTTCGCTTCAGTTCATTCAAACCTACTCCTACAGGACCTGAAAAACAGGATAATATAAATCCATTACCAAACAAAACACTACATAAACATATTTATAAAGAACATGAATCCACAGGACAGACTGAAAACATGCATCCAACTTTACATGCGTCCCAAGTACAGAGATTATCTCGAGTTGTACACAAGAAAAAGCTAATTTTTTTGTTGTTTATTTACTTTAAAAATTTTCATCCCCACCACTCCATTAAAAAGATTATGATATGCAGAAGTACACGCACCTAAAAAAATGGAATTGCACAGTCTAGATAGCAATCACTTCAATTTAAATGTTTTTAGATCTTAATAAAAGAAAATCTTTAAATCTTAATTTTATTTTAGATGCAAATCTAAGGACTCATTTTAAATTGGCAAAACCATCAGCTGCACTTGCATTTATCAAGGTCTTCTCCTATACTGTGTATTTTCAGTTGGTCCCTAAACATTTGAAAACTTGCATAGACATTACATATTTAAATCAATCAATGCATACATATACTAAACACCTATAATGAACAAGGCATACAGTAGATGCTATGGAGAATCAAAGATAATCAAAGATGAAAACTCCGTTTTCAAAGAAAGTAACTGGGTTGAAAGAGTCACACAAAATGTTTAAGAGGCTGGGGCCAAAAACAAAGAGCAGCTTTAAATATGAGTCAACTCAAAAGTTAGAAAGGCACAAGCCCTAAATGGCTAGCTTCTCACAACTCCCCAGTGAGGGTCTATTTAATGATGATGTCATGCACTGGGTAGAGCACAAGCTGTAGAGCCAGACCACCCTAAGTTAGAGTCCCACCTTCATTACTTCCTCACCGGGTGATATCAGGTACTATGGTCTGAATGTGTGTGTCACCTCCCAAATTCACATGTTGGAACCCTAATGCCCAATGTGATGCTGTTAGAAGTTTGGGCTTTTAGGAGGTGATTAGGTCATGAGGGTGGAATCCTCATGAAAGGGATTGGTGCTTTTATAAAAGAGACCTCACAGAGCTCCATAGCCCCTTCAGCCATGCGAGGATGGATACAAGGAGACATCTGTCACCTGGAAGAGGGCCCTCGCCCCACCATGCTGGCACTCCGATCTCCGATTCCCAGCCTCCAGAACTGAGAAATAAATTTCTGTCGATTATAAGCCACCCAACCTGTGGTGTTTTCCTGTGCAGCTGGAAAAGACTAAGACACTGGACAAGTTAAAGTCTTTGAGCTTGGTTAGACTTCAGTCTAATTCTGAAAGTAATTATGAGATAAGTAATTATGCTTCCTTCTAGGAGGAATAAATGAAATCTTATGTGCAGTGCCTAGCAAAGCATCCAGGGATTCGAGTGTTCACTCACTTGCCTACCTCCTCTTCTGAGCTTTGAAAAGAATAAGATTTTATGCCAGACAATGAAGACCATGTAGGTGGAGAGAGAGTAGGATGGGCATTCCAGGTGGAGGGAAAAGTGTGAGCAAAGACTAAGACGCTAGAGTTGGGGACTGTGCCTTCTTCACTCTGCTACTTCCAGGCCCCTTACTCTGTAGCAAAGACCTGCCCCACTGCTGGTCATTCACTACCACCTCGTGTCTTTCCACAAACTGTTGTCAAGTTCCAATTCTCTGGCAACTTCCCCTGCTTCTTCTCCAAGACAAGTGGTTCTCAAAGCCCCCTTCATAATAAATACTCCATAATATCCTACTTGCATCCTAAATGCATTTCATATCTAATATAACTTACTAGTACATATACTTAATAAATACTCCATAATATCCTACTTGCATCCTAAATGCATTTCATATCTAATATAACTTACTAGTACATATAATTCCTCCCTCCAAATTAATATAAGGCCTTAGTTTAATAGATACAAAGGTAAAAAAGTAAGTTATGATAAAACAACCTATTTCAATATGCAAATGCTTGGGCATGACCAGAGTAGAAAACCGAAAGAAGTCAGATGTTTGCACATACTTATAATAAATAAGTTTGGATTGAAGAGTAATAAAAAGATCAGGAGCCATTCTGTACAAGAAAGTACAGGAAAATGAGAGCCCAAAGGTACATGTTGACATTAGAATAAGGACTAGCAACTGGATAGAAACCACAGATGAGACTTACTGGACTGTGAGAAGGAAAAATGGAGACAGCCTGAATTGAGAAAGGGATGACATGTGAGGACTATCAAAGTTAAGGAAATATTATTTTTGTAAATGACCTGCCCTTTACACATGAGTGCAGTGTAACGGTAATTCCCTGTGGGGTGCTTCGGTGTCACAGAAGGCAGACCCTCTATCTTGAAACCCCACTATATGTTGAGTCATCATTTCAGTCCCTAAACATCTAACGTAACGTTTGGAAGTCATGTGGGATACCCATCGGATTTTTGTTCTGTAGAAATGTCAAATCTACCTCTCTGGCTCCTTCAGCCATTTTTGTATTTAAAAAACAAAACAAAACAAAAATCTCACGTCCATAACACTCCCCAGTGAGTAGTACCGCCCCGTTGAGAAGCACCGCTTTGAGACTTAAGCGCCTGGCTCTTGTCACTCACTGTCTGTACCTCAATCCTACCACTATCGCGGGAAACCTCAGCACCCATGCGAACACCCTTCAGAATGCTAGCCACTTAACTTCCCTGATCCCTGACCTCTAGTGACCTTTCTCCGTTTCAACCACTTACTGGGCAAACCTTGACTCTGCCATCACTAGGGAGTATTTCCTACTAAAAATTTGATTTGAGCTTCCCAATATGATTTCAATCTCTGATCCTTTTAGCTCTGAGTAATTCCTCCCGCACCTATTATCACAAGGGCCTCTGTGCTTTCATTGCTTTCTCTTTATCTAGCAGGTTTTCATGTCTTCACATCCACGGGCCATCATGTGTTCTACTCTTTTTGCTAATAGCCTCAGATCTCTTACACGTTGTCCTTTGATCACACCTGCCAAAGAAACCGCCCATCTAAGCTCAATCCAGTGCCCCCCCGCACCTGCCCCACAGCCACACCTGATTACTGAGTGCAGAAAACCCATCAGCCCTGGTGCTGTAATGCCATATAGTCATGCTCTCCACATAGACGCTAAGACCTTCTTGCTCTCCAGCAATTATTCTGTTGTCCCTATCAATTATATTTCTTAGATCTCTATTTTGGTAATTTCAATCCTCCATTCTCTTCTCTAGTCACACCTGGGAGCCTCTCTGTCACTTCTTTTACATACTCTTATAAGCAAACAATTGCCAAAGGCTGTCAATTTTACCCCCTAAATATCTTTCATATCTATGATTGCCATTGCCACTGCGCCATACTAGTCCAAGATACCACCATTTTGCCTCTCCTAAAGCTGCCTCTTCCTAGTGGCTGTCCCACAGTTGCTCCCCAGCCACTTTAATCCATCATCACCCAGCAGCCAGAAAGGTCTTTTAAGGAGCTCGTCCCATCCCCTTGTTCCCTTGCTTAACATTCTTAGAAATGTAGTTTCCAGTGGCTCTTCTGAAAGAGATGAACATCTTTACACAGCCCTGCGTGATCTGAGCCTGGCCTCGTCCTCCTGCCTTGAAGCATATGCTCCAGCTGCTCCCCTTTACACCCGAAGCCCCAGGCAATTCTGAAACGCACCTCAGAGCTCAGCTCAAACAGCGCTTCCACTTCCTCGACAGAATCTCTCCTGACCCTGTAGCCCATGTTCTTCATTTATATGTTATCAGAGCATCTTTTATATCTCCCTCATAATGCTTAATAATCCTAATTCAACAATTAGGTAACACGTTGCTTAATGGTCTGTCTCTGAGCAGCAGACAGGGGTGCTGTGAAGGCAGGAATCACATTATCCCATTTACTGTCTCCATAAAGTAAACAAGCCCTCGATAAAAATCTGCTGAACAAAGGAAATGGCTAGTGTTACCATCATCACCTCAAGGTCAGTAGAAGACCTCAACGACTTCAGAGAACACAGACGCCAACCAGTGCAGTGTCATCAGCCCTTCCATAACAAATGCACCTAGACCCATCTAGACCGTGCTTTATCCTCTCAGTATGCGCCCTTACGCTTCTCTTAGAGATCTCTCTTCCTGAAACTTTACCTCTCTTGCTGAAGCTCCTTTCCATCGGCACTTAATAAGTTCTCTCCTACCTTAAAACAATCATACTAACAAAAACACAAAAACGCAAAAGTCCCTTAACCCTATGGTCTTCTACAGCTACTGCTCACCCCTGTCTCCACCATCCTGGCTGAAGCTTCTGTCATTTCTCACCGGCATCTCTCATTCTTCCCCCATCGCATCGGAATCGAATATGAGTTTCTTCGACAGGTTTACATAGATCGCGTGTTGTGAGCTGCATTTCTCTCTCTGATCTTCACGCCTTCCTTTGCACTGCACACTCCAGCTACTGGAGGCTGCCGCTGCTGCCGGAAATGTGTGGCAGGTGCTCCTTTGTGTTGGGTCCTCAGCACATGCTGCTGCTTTTGCAAAAACACTCCTGTCCTCTCTTCAATGCTTACTTGTTGTTCAGGATTCAGCTTAGAGACACCCTACGGAATCTTCCCTGATACTTTAAATTTTTTTTAGGTACCAAATTTATGTGTTCCCTGTACTCCCACTTCAAAGGACTAAACACACTATATTGTAATTGTCTGTTTACTTGTCTTTGTCGTTTAGAAGTCAGTGAGCTCTGTAAAAACAGGGATGTCATCTACTTGTTCAACTAACTTTCCCTGGCTGGAAAATTTCAGGCACTCATAATTCTGTTTTATTGATTTATACTCAGGAACTATGCTGTAATGGAGGTAAACTATTTGTTGAATGAACCAAAGGAGTGGGAGTTAAAGGTAAAAAACATTTGCGCCTAGAATGCCTGATACATGGTTAGGTAATGTGCTCAGGTCACTAAGAGAAGTTGGCAGAGCTCATATTTGAACTTGGTTCACTTTTTTTTCATATTTTATCATATTTTTCTTTTTCTTTTAAAATTTTATTAAGTTTACTGGGGTGACGTCAGTTAATAACATATAAGTTTCAAGTGTACAGTTCCATAATACATCATCTTGAGAGTATCATGCTAAGCAAAATAAGTCAGACAAGGACAAGAACCAGATGATTTCACTCTTGTGGGATATAAAACAGCAACAAATGAACAAATGAAATAAACGCTTGAACTTGGCTCTCTGGATCTTAAGATAAAGAGAAGCTTGAGGGGAGAGTGATGACGCTGACTCTGGTACAGTGAGTTTAAGGGAAGGAAATCTACCTAAACCGAGACAAGAACCGTGATATAATGAAGAGGCCAACGCCAGGGTGCCCTGGTGAATGCAGTCACATGAAGGTAAAACTTGAGACTGCAAGAAGAGACAAAATCTCCAAGGGAGAGGAGGAAAGTGACAGGAATTTAGTGACTGTCTACAAAATGCCAGGCTACTCTAAAGGTATGAAAAATATTTAGAGTAAGTGCTAAACTCACTCTTTAAAGTAAATAGAAAACAAGCAAGAAAAATAAGGGGCTGCCTTCTGTATACGGATGATGTAAACCCAATTATATATGCACAAAGAAAAAGACGGAAGCAAGCAAAACACTAAAACTTAAATAGTGGGACCTGGCCTGCCATACCCCTACTCCTCCCCCCAACCCCAAGACACCTAGGACTAAAAGGGGTGATGTGAATTTACTGTTTATTCAGTAGGTCTCAGCTCTGGAGTGCTTCCCCGAGTGTGAGATAGTTTGCTAAGTGAGAGTCTAGCTTTTTTTCTTTATTTCTTCTACCTACACCAAAACCAAAACAAAAAACCACACACACACACACACACACAATTTTAACTCTAGAAGAAAAAGTACATTCGAATTAGTGAGGAAAAGTATCCCATCTTAATGTGATGCCCTTAAATTCTGACAACATTCAATTCCAGCCCTTACATACTCTCTGTAGAGAGCTCACTTCACTGCACACTCATGGAGTATGCCAAGAATGTTCGGTGGCAAATGTTTTACTTGAAAACTTTCCTCTAGATTAGATTTGAGGTCATCATCTTCAAGGATGGGAATATCATCAAAAGAAGGTTAAAACAGGGATAAAATCTCAATCACTCTTAACTACAAAAATTGCCCAGTGGGCCTGCAAACAACATTTTCCCTCACAGGTCATCGGTTTGATTCTGCCATCTACACTGGAGAAGTTCTAGAGTTTTCTCCTCTTTAGATCTTGACCTTAAAACTTAACTAAATTCACATTCCTGTCCTGTCTCCTTTTATGGGTAGGCATAGGTTCACAATGTTTTTAGTTGGCTGGTTTGTACTTAGAATACACAATCTGTTTACACTACAGACAATTTGGGATGCAAACTGAGTTAGGTGCATTTGTATGTCTCTGCAATGGGACAGATTCATTTCCCCTTCAATACATAAAATTTTACAATAGATGAAATACATTTATACATATGTACTTAAGTAAGTTACTCTATTGTTTGTTTTCCTTTGCCTTGTTAATGCTAAGCAGAGGCAGAGACAATCTAAAGAGCAGATTTAAATCAAAGACAACAGGCTTTGGAACAATGATGATGATTATGACACAAGGAGGTCATGTGCCACATGGTTAAACACACCATTACTAATCCTCAAAACATCCCTGCAACAAAGGTATTACCTTCCTTTTACAGATGAGAAAACCGAGACAATCAAAGGTTAACTAAAGCCCCTAAGGTCGCACATCTGGAGTGCCGCTTAACTGGTATTCACAGCCTGTCTGTCTGACTCAGAAGTCGACATTCCTTCCATTCTGCCTATTATCTTATCAAAAGAATGCCAATAAAACGCGAATCCAGGTAGCCAGTCACTCTGCTTTTAGCTGTGATCCGTCAGGTCATGGAGTCTTTCACATGTCCCAAGCTGTCCCACACTAGATTAGTGATGACTATCTGTGCTTATGGAATAGGAAGACATTCTGGCTACAAAAAGTGGCAGAATTCAGATCTGGTCATCTCAAAACCCATCTGCACAGAACCTGTGAGTGGGCCAAACTGAACTTCTTGCAGGCAGCGTGTATGGGCAACGTGCCTGACAATACATGTAGGCACGTCTGTTGGGATTCTTGACTCGGGACTAAGGAAAATCAAATGCGACAATGATTTACTTACAATGATGTAAGTAAAAGCCAAAAAAAAACCATTAAAAAATCATTTTGGAGATCATTAATTTGGAACTCAGGCAGTGAACTAAAGCTGATGTGCTTACTAGCCTTGAAAATAAAAGAACATTTCTATTCAAATCAGAAATGTAAATATTTATCAGTTACATTATTTTTAATTTCATAAGAATTTACAAAATTAGTGTGGGCAAATTCTGGGCAGAAAGAATAAAGCCATGTGTATCAATCCCCATTAGTTGAAGTTCTTGTAAAAATGTGTCAGATAATTAAGATGATTAGACAGGCATATTATTTTTAATTACTTTGTGTATTTAATTAACAACTCCTTCCTGAAAGTGAGCAGCTGTGTTGTGTGTGATTTTATATATAGGTTCATTCATTTCAGCCAAAGATAGAGTCTTGTAGGGTGTCAATAAAATGATGCTAGTAAAGTTTCTATTTAAAAGTTTACATTGAAGAAAATATTCACATTAACTAAATGCAAAAATGCCTTTATTTTTATCTTAAAGAGAAAGTTTTTTTAAAATCCTTATGCAAATTCATAGCCTCCATTTATATAGGAGTATTTAGACATAACGAATATCAAAATATCAGTATGATGGTCTTATATTTAAAAAAAAAAAAATGTTTATGGACATGCTCTATGGTGCCTTAAGCCTCAGCCAGCTACTTATCTGTGTGTGTTAAGTGCAGATCCTGAGTAAATGGTTATGTACCAAAACAGTAACGTATTACTACTGTGAAAGTAATTTTACAGAAATCAATGGAATGCGCTATATGTTTTTAAGTGGCACTCATGTAGTCTACAAAGAATGAAGATAAAGTAATTTTTATTTGTAAATATCTAGCATAGAATTTAGTTGTAGTTTTTCATAAGGCTGATGAGCATCAAATTGAATTTAATAATTGGTAAATATAGATGAAAAGAGAATAATCATGCTAAAGATTATAGTGTTAATAATTTGTTAGGAAAGAAACTTCCCAGAGAGAGAGATAAAGGTAGGTGGAAATTAGCCAAATTAGTTGTAACACACTAGACATCCATGTAACCACCATAGTGCATTAATGATAAAATCCATTCTTATTTGGATTTTTGTCCAATATTAAATTATACATTATAGAGACATCTGTTGCTCTGACCAAGTACTGTTACCCACTTTTGCTATTATCCTTGTATATTCTGGCACAAACATAAAAATAGCATATTATATGGACAGCTACTGACATAGGCACAGCTCTGACTACGTGTCTACCTCCAGTGTACCTGCACTGCTCAACATGAAAGTTCTTCCACATTTCTCCCCCGACATTTTTATGGTATGGGCCAGACTCGTTACTCCTACCATCCAGAGAAAAATATCAGAATTACTGGAGTCTGCAATAAATATCCGAACTGCTTTTGTTTCCTGAAAAAACACACTTACTCATTTGATTTACTGCAAGACAAATCAAATGAACTCTCTGGGTGTCCCTCAGATCAGACACGTGTTGTAAAAAGTCTACTTATCATAATACAACACTATTTTTGTCACCGTAGGCAAAAAATAAAAACAACCATGCTATTACATTTGACTCACAGTTCTAATGGTCACATTAGTGGGCTTCTGGATTTGGGGGTTGGAGCGTGACAGATCTGTTTATAAAACTAAATTTAAAGTTCCCCTGGAATCAAACCATATAGAAAATGTAGCAACTTAGCAACAAGCCCTGATAGAGGTTCAGATTTGATCTCCTCTGTTGCTTTCATAATGGAAGAAAAATGCTATTAGTGAAGCAGCATTTGAAGACTCATGTCAAAAAAAAGAAGAAGAAGAAGAAAGGGAAAGAAGAGAGTGGGAAGCTTGTCAAAAGCATCATTTTTCCAAAGCAGCTACTTATACCAGACTTATATAAACTAAGTACTGTCTCACCTCTATCTCAGGACTATGATGAAAGTGCAATAAAATTAAAAGATCAAAAGAAAACCACTCATGTCTTCCTTAGCTAAGTGAAAGAGGGCATGGATAACTTCCTTACTTCAGAGTCTGTTTAAAAATGAGAGCTTTTCAATGAGGTGCCACGACCTACCAATTCAAAAACGCAAACTCCTGATTCCCAGGAACCTTCTTTGCTTTAACTTTCTTCTACAGAATTTATCATGGTCTAACAACTATACAGTTGACTGCTATTTATTACTTACTGTGTATATGTTTTGTTTTGTTTTTTTTTTGTCTATCTCCTCCCATTAGACTGTAAGCACAAGGTCAAGAATGTCTGTGGTCTCACTTACAAACCTTCGTGCTGAGGAAGTGGCGGATCAGTACTCCATAAAAATCTGCTGAATGAACATAACTGTAATCTACGCCCAGAAATTAACCTAGAGTAGAAACTTTTAAGATGAACCAATGGCACAAAAAGCCAACTGTGATTCCAATAAAGATCATATTTACCTCATACACAAAGTTTATCATTTTAAATTCATCACACATAAATTCAATCACTTTGGGGATAAAGGTGTCTATATAAAACCCTCTAAAGCAGACTAATCCTACAAGCCTTCAAAGTTCAACAAAAGCTAAGGGAATTCTAATAAACATATTAACATTTACATTTAGTTTTGAGCTACTTCTCTCTCTGCTTTATGTGGGAGACTTTTTGTTCTGTTGTAGTTCTATGGGAAAATGATGACAGTCTTATAAATGTTTATTCAAACCACCTCTACAAAGCAGTCTTTAGGTAGCATATAAGATTCAGCACAAAAGAGGCAGAATAGTACTTAGTGTTCAAGCTAGAAATGTGAAATATATAGAAAGATTTATTATTAGTTTCCTCTTATGCCACATAACCAGACAGAACAAGTCACAAATTGTCTGAATATTCACAAGATGAATTTTTGCTCTTCTACTGGCTTAAGTTATAAAAAGTGTTTTATAGTTTTTTAACATCAATGCTTTCTCCCCGCTCCCTCCCCTGCAAACACATACAGTATCGGCTTTATTACTTCACTTTGTAAAAAATCAGATTTCATTAAAGATAAAACATGTAAGAGTACTAAATGCCTGACATTTGGTCTTAACAAACTTTTTGGAAAATACTTTTAAATGCGGAATGGAATATAATAGAAACTGCCACTAAGATGTTTTAGTGGCTGAAATGCCGCTTTGAACTCGCACCTTGACAAAATGAAGAGAATATGAAATATTTCTGACCAAGCTCAAAGTCCTCCACTGTCCTATTTTTGCCATGTTAACGACTTGGTTGATTTTAATTACTTGAACGTTAAGTCCAAGAATGGAAAGCACGCAATATTGTGGTAAGAATGTAGAAAAAATAATACTATACACCTCCTTAGCAATACCTATCTAACAGTCGCAAGGCAAACACCATTATTCTCAATAGCTCTGAAAACACGGGGGGTAAAAAATGAGGCTTGAGGACCACGATGCTTATGCTCTTCCCATCTTCCTATCCATGTTGTAGGAGTCGAGAAACTATTTCCTAAGTATATGATTTTTACAATCATGAAAAATAAACGGTTAATTCAGGAACAATCTTGACTTTCCAAAATTTGATTCTTTTAGATGATAAACTGCTAAATAATCTAATTTAACTTAAGTGATTTGAACACTGAGGTTCAAAATCAGCAGAAGCCTATTCATGTTTGAACATAGTGTGCTTATCTGGTTGGTATTTGTAGTCGATAGAGAAGAGCTACTTTTTATTAAAACCTTACTAAGATGCCAGGAATTGGTCTGTCTTTGCAAATATTATTTCATTTTACCCTCAAATGGGCTTAGAAAGCAGATGCTCTATTGTCCTGGTTTTTCAGGTGAAGACACAAAAGCCCAGAGAACGTCTTGAAGGTGCTGGTGTCACGCAGCTACTGAAGAGAACGGGATCGGAACGCAGCCTGTCTTCTTGCCACAGGGACCCACTTCTTATCATCTCTGCTATCCTGCCTCACAAGATATAATAGATGGAGATTTTTCCGGAAAATAAACTCCAAACTTCTAATACTACAAATGTGCCATGCATACAAGTGGAAAGGGTTTCTAAGTGATGAATGACCATGTGGAAGAAAGCAAATAATTGGAAACACTCTGAAGGACAGTCACATACGATGACCTTGGCTGTCACCGAATTCACTACAAAATGTCATGCTGCACAGTCACAGCAAGGATAAGGGTGGGATTAAACAATATTATATTACACTAGCAATTGCTCCAAAATAGGGAAATAAAGTGTTAGGGACTAAAGAATTTCAAATCATTATTTTTCTTATAGGAATTTTGGAATAAAGGCTGAAAATAATAATAAATCCAAACAGTCAGGCCAAATCTAAAATCTCACTGAACAAGTCCTGAACAGTAGATTGACAAAAGCAGAGATTTTTAAAACCTTCGATATAACAGATGATGACAACGAAACAAGTGTGATATGAAAAGTAGAAAAATCAAAATCAATTGCAGCCAGTTTACAACCGCCAACAAAAGAATGTCACAGGAACCGAACACATTCAGAGCAACAAGGCTTTCCGGTGTGCACAGCCCCATACCTCACTCCGTTTCCATTATAACCAGTAACAATAGCTAAAAAGCAAAAAAGCACTCTCAGATCAGGCTGGGCCGGCAGCACGGCCGCACCTAGGAACTTGTTAGAGATGCAGAACCTCTGGCCTCGCACTGATAGGAAGCTGCATGTTTCCGAGATCCCTGGGTATCTCAATGAGGTCTGAGAAGCCCTGGAGGAGGGGTGGAGGCCGACGGGAAGGGGAGGCCTCCTCCAAATGAACGGACACTGCCGCTGTCTGCGCCACCTAAAACCACTCCAGGAAAATCAGCGTGGGATACTTTAGGAATGGATGGCGATTCTGAAGATGACGGAAAGTGAAAGAGTAATTGACGGTACGATGAGTGGCCATGCCCGCGCAGCGCAGTGAAGACGGAGCGAGCCAGCAAGCCTGCTGACCTCCCCCAACGGGGCCTGAAGGAGAAATATCCGCTGGCTCAAGGCCCTGCAGGTGGGTCTAAGTGAACAAGCGGATGAGATTCCGTAGCTGGAAAACTTTAAGCATGGTGCTCTTTGAAGTTAAATCCTCAGTGCCTCACTCATTTCATCAGAATTACACACAAAAGCAAAACTTACCAACCAAGACGACAAGTCTGTATTTCTCATTGGTTTGTCGCCGATAGGGTGTCACTTCCTCATATGTGGGTACATCAGCTGTGTCGTACTGATCGCTCTTCTTGCATTCGTACATGGATTTATTTGTTTTCTTATCTTTCCTACTGAGACGGAAACTTCTTCTGAAACCAGCTGTCAATACAAAAAAAGAAAAAAGATTTTTAGTAATAAAAAGTAAAAAAAGAAGCCCCCCAAAACAAAAATAATAAACCCTCAAAGTGGGTTAGATTTTATTCACCATAATATTGTTACAAGTGCACTTAATATGAGAACAAAAATAGATACTACACAATTTAATTAAAACACTTTATAAGAGAATCATGTAACAATTTTATTGTTATAATACTATAAATTTTATTTGATTCTAAATCATAGTATTCTTTTCAGAAATCAATGAGTAAAATAACTGTTATAAAGCAAAATAAGGAAGTCAGAAATGATTTATCACGCACTGATTGAACGCATTTGATAAAGTTAAAAGTACTTAAAAAACATTTTAAATACAAACGAGGAATTCTCTCATTCATAAATCCTGGAATGTTTTATACCATATTCTAAGCCTAGCCTAACAACATACCTGTGGCACAGACAGCATCTATTGTTAAATAGAAAGAAATCTAAATTAAGGAGAGCGTAGTGTCAAACAGGCCTGTGCACAGATCAGGCTGATAGAACCAGACTATCTGTAAAAGCAAGTTATTTCACTTTTATGAGACTCCAGGGGGTTGGAGTAAAAGACTGAGCCTCAGGTCCTTTTCCTTCCATGGAAATTCTGTGTTTTTATTATTTAAAACCTATGGAAATTTGGATACAAGTTTCATAGTCTCAGTTGTGTACTCTTATCAACGGGGCATATGACCTTTTACTGCGATAACTTTTTAAGTAGTTAAATAAATTTCATGTCTGCTTAAAGAGCTCTCTCCAGCTCACTGCTGTCAGTTAACATGTGGGCTTAAAAAAGCGAGGCAAGAGTTCTTCTCGGTCAACTCCCATCTCATTCTGCTTGCTCTTCATGCCGTTGCACTGTTCTGGTTTTCTAGAATAGGGATCTTTACCATACGCATAATTTAAGAATTGAGTAAGACGTGCAATGAATTCTTGACCTAATCAACCCTTTACTCTCTCAAAATATAGACTTCAAGGGAGAGAAAATAGCCTGCTTATTAAGACATGCTATATATTCTAAATCATCTCCATAGTACAAAACAAAATACAAGTACATTTTAAATACATAAAAATATATTCTCTTTAAAAATATTGATTACATTTGATACATAGAAAACTTTGTTTAAAAAATAAAGCTATTTTATAACAAACTATAAGAATGTAATAACTAATCTGTTTGAATTTTAGGGAACATAAAGAAAACATAACTATTACCATTGGATTTAAAAGTTAATAGGATTCAAAATAAAGGCAATATTAAAAAACAATTATCAGTGACTATGGAGTTATAGTACTCACCTTGTAGACTGTTTAATAAAAATCGATCAAGATATTAATAATGCAGTGATAAAAGTTTATCTGATAATATATTCCTGTGGGCCACCGACAGTCATTCTGATTTTGAGGAAATACTCAGATTATTTGAGGGAAAACATTTACAAAGGATTTGAAACAAGACAATCACTCTAAAGTTCTCTTATCAAAGGTAGAGAGGAAAAAGTTAATGGGGTAAGTGTGAAGCACATCGGTATTTTACAAAAAATGACGAGATTTGAGGGAGGCAAAGGAGTATATGTGCCAACCTGGTCCTATGATGAAGAAAAAAAATGAGTGAATTCGAAATCACACATGCAAACGGAACTCAATCTTCTATATAAAGGGTCAGAGGGCACGTTATGTATTTTTTTTTTCTCATTTCTAGAATATTGGGAAGACTCATATGAACCCGGAAAAGGATGCCTTCCATATATCTCAAGAGTCATCGCAACACCACACCAGAAGTAACCAAGATTCTTAGAACTACTCCCGATGGTTTAGCAGAATTGGTTCCCAGACAGTCATCGCTTCCAAATTTGCAGAAATTAGTTATCCCACCCAACCCCACCTCAAGTCCGTCACCTGTGACTGCTGGCCCAGATTGGAATCAAATATATGAGGGCTTCTGGTTTAGCACAAAAATGACAAATCAGCTAACATTTCCATTCTGGTATTTCATTGTGTTTTAATTTCAGGTTCTCACAGTTCTTGTCTCATGAAAGGCATTTACAGGAAAGCAGGTAGAACTAGAAATTCCTGCACAACTATTCCTTGTATGGGGCAAGGGTTATTGGCAAGTCACTACAAACTTTTGGAGCAGGAATGGATCTAATCAGGACATAAATGTCTCATTCAAAGCAAATAAAGTCCCAAAGTGAAAACTTTAAAATTTTCTAATCCACAAATCACAGCTAAATCCTGAATTTCAGTGAAAGCGTTACAACTAATTGGAGTTATTTTCATCGTAAACAATGAAGGGATAGTGGGGAAAAGAGAGAGGTAATCAGATTTCTAATCAGGATCTACGGACGCTGAAAATGGGGTGGTTTGGTGGTGTTAATTGTACGTGCTTGGCACAGAATAGGTGCTTGGTAGAAGTTTACTAAATTGAATTTTAAAAGGCAACAAAAAAAATCCTGTCATTCCTATTTCATTTTCTTAATGTAAATTTCGACAAAGAAGGCAGGACACATTTTAGTATTTTCACAAGAAAAAATTCTAAGAGGTAGAGAAAAGGACAGGACACTGCGTACACCAAGGCTTAGCACTGGGAGACTCTGGAGTCCACGTGGGCCGGCTATGTCCCCTGCTCCCTCCCTGGCCTGCATCGTCACTGAGTGTGAAAAAGCAAAGACGGGTAAGGTAGACAGGTCTGGGTTCTGTCCTGCTGACTTACCAGCCAACTTCCAAACAACTTTAAGGCTCATTTCCTCAACTTTAAAATGAACATCATAATAGTACCTACCTCACAGTGTTGTTAAGAATTAAACAATTCCCCTTAACCATTTGGCCCAGTACCACATGTAAATACGTGATAGCTGTAAATTAGTACTTGATCATGTCTCCAACTTAGTGAAAGTACCTTAAAGGCAGGAACATGTTATACCTCCCTGTGTTCTAGCTAGAAAGGGAAAAATAAATTAAAGGGCTTATTAATAAGTTGTTAACTGGCTAATGTTATAAAAGAGACAAAATATTAAAATTAAAGCCAGATTTAAATGTGTTAAATATTAAAAGTACCCTATTAAAGTAGTGAGGCATTTTCAAGAAACAACAGAAAGAGTTAGTGTGCCTTAACTACCCTTTCATGTTTTTTAGATGCTCTTCTAGGGATGTATGTTATTTCTGCTACTATATTTAAAGAGCATCCCTCCCTCTGTCTTATCGTGATCCTTACTCTCATGATCCACATATACCTCTATACACTCCATCTTTACCTCATACAATACATATATACATGTACACATATGCATGCATACAGATGTATGCATAAGTACACAAATATCTATATATAAACAGAGTAGGAAAAAAAAATCCAAAATCCAGAGCAACCAATAAAACAGCCAGAACAGAGGATGTGACAAACGGTATGAAATCCAGAATACTTGCTTATATTTCTCAAACGAAAAAAAAAGAAAAAGCCTACTTTCCTGGAATCCATCCTCCACAGGGAGTGAGAGGTGAGAGCACACTTGGCATGCCTTTCAAGGCAATAGAGAGACTGGGATTTTCAAAGTTCAGTAACATGATGAGTGATGCGTCCACACATCTCGGTTACATCTAAGCTTAGAGGATAGGGAATTCTGAGTCAGGAAAAGGGGTTAATATTTCTTGCCTTCAGATCTTACGTGCTTCTCTTCTTAAAAGGGAGATCAAAAAATGTGTACTTAAACTGAAAGCAAGCAGAGGGTTCTTTCAGGTAAATATAAGTAACCTAGAGCCTATTTCATTCCAGTTCATCTCCAGTGCCCAGGTCTTAGCAAGAGGTGGCTTTCAAAAAAAAGGAACAGTAACAAGAAATGTGGAGTAAGGGAACAGTTTTACACAAAATATATTTTCCCTTATATTTCACATTTTTGTAAGTTATAATTGGCTCAACATTTTTATGGATAGGCTTTTTCCACAGCGCTCACCCACAGCTGCTAGAGATTTGTGTGTTTTAAAGGAGCGGCAACTTAACGTATTACAATAGTTAAGTGACTTTAGAGTACAACTGCATGTGCAGGTCAGCCCCTAACCACAAAGGGACACTTCTTATCTCATATTTTCCAGTAGAAATAATTTACAATGACGTGTTAACGTATCACTTAATTGTACAGTTTTGTTTAAAGTTACATTTTTTTTTTTTACCATAAAAGGTGACATTTAAGTTGCTTATCTGCTCCTTATTTCAATAAGACTGAAGTAAACATCCCTGCATATTCTCTTTAGTCTGCGTCTCTGATTTCATTAGGACAAATTGCTGGATGCTAGATAGATCTTGTCCAAATGCCTCTGATTGGTTAATAACGCTGTACATTTCCAGCAGCAGTAAGCACAACTGCCCATACATATACCATTCTCTGATAAAAGGACTTCTCATCACTTTAAAACCTTTAGTGATTTGACAAGTGAAAAACTATAGCATTTCATTTTAACTGTTAGTGGAGTTGAACTACTTTTCATGTTTATTACTCATCTGCATTTCTTATTTGTTTTGTAAATGGTTGGTTAATACTTTTTGATTAAGGTCTTCATAAATACACATACATGTATCTTTTAAGCTCAGAGTCCTTAGCCTTATTTGTTGCAAAGATTTTTAAGATTTTCAATTTTCCTTTTTGAAGAAATTTAAAGTATTTATGTATCTGAATCTGTGGATTTCTTTCCTTTGTGATTTCTTCCACTGTTTTTATGACTATTCCTATCCTTAGGTCTGATATATAGTCACCTATATTTTCTTACGTTTAAAAAAATGGGTTGCATGGCTTCATACTTAGTATATTTTTTTTTATTTCATCTGGAATTACTTGGCCGTAATCATGTGATCAAGATTGTGAGGTGAGGCCGTAACTTTATATTTCTCTAAATAATTAACCAATAGTCCTAGAAATACTTACTGAACAATCCTTTTACTACTTTATATTGACACATACTTGTACAGAGTACCAGGTGATTTATTGTCATGACCAAAAAAAAAGGTGATTGTTGGTCTGGATTTAGATATTTATCTTATTAATAATATCAATACCAAAACAATAGAAGTGGTGGTGACAGTTGACATTTATTGAAAACTTACTAGAAAACAGATACCATTTGAAGTACTTTATGGTGCTTAAATGAAGCGCATCATTTAATTGTCACAGCAACCCAATGAGTAAGTATAAAAACCCACAGGTTCAAGTAACTCTTTTTTTAATGTAATATATATATATATATAAAAAAAAAGATTGTCAAGGCTTCGGTACAAATATTAAATGATGAAAAAATGTCAAGAAGAAAGTTTGAAATGTTACTCTATATACTAGATGTATAATAGAAAAAATGATGAGCTTTCTGCTACTTTGTGAAATAATTTAATCGGAAAAAATTATCGAAGAGGAGTAGCAGTTTAATGTAGGGGTTAAAAACTATAAGCTCTTTTTCTGTTAGAAGACATTTTTTTCAAATATACTTAAATAAATTTTTGATACTCCTCTGAATTTAAGATGATGTGTAAAATATAAAAAAAAAAAATAAAAGTGTCAATGCCCTCAAAACATCCATATCTAAAAGGAGACATAGAAAATATTCCCAAATATTTGTAGTTTTAGGGGTTTCACAACATAGGCTCATGATTAGAAACTAAGATTTTTCTTCAAGTACTCTTAATCTGTCTGATTGGACTTCGACACTTCTCTTAAGTAAAAAAAATTAAACTCAGTTATGATTTGGATATTTTCAAAGCTACTTCACTACATTTTATTTCTATAATGCCATTCATTGAGATAATTAAATTTAATGCTTACATATGTAAATTAAGAATCATTTATTATTAAAATAAGCTTCATATTGCAGATAAGTGTTATACTTGTTAACCCTATCATTTCAAATGTTAATGATTTTTTAATGGTAAAAAACCTGAAGCATCCAAAATATACTGAAGTATGGGAAACATAATTTATGAAACACCTTTTCAAAGAAATTGGTTGAAGCCACTAAAATTATAATTATAAAATTATACAGTAACATAGAAATGCATCTGATGTAATAAATGGAGAAAACTGGACAGAATACAATAATCATACTTACACTCTGGGTTTTACTTTTTTACTAATATAAAAATCAGTATAGATACAGAAATACAGAAGAACATGTATAAAAATGGTTGTGTTAAGGAGAGAGGGTTGTAGGCAATTATTGTTCTATTTTTCAAACTTTCTGTAATGTTACATAATTTTAGAATTTGAAAAAAAAAAAAACCACACAAAAAACACAGAGTTCATAACATATGAACAAGCGAATGAACTCCCAGTATTGGCAGATGTATTTGTGTGGTTATAACAACATATAACACAAAATACATTTTGACTATGTCTCAAAGGCAGGGTCTCGTCTTCTACATTTTGAAATGATTACGGTAATAAATCAATGTTTTTAAATGTTCACCATAGTTAGAAATAACCAATAAATTACAACATTAAAAAGGCAATGAAAGTGAAAATAATGGAAAATGTTTCTTGAGAAAATGAGAAGGTAAGAACTAAAGATCAAAGGTCAAGGAAGATAAAGAGAGAACCAGCAGTCTCACCTGAGAAGTGAAGATGATAGTGAAGAAAAGCAGTCAGGGTTCTGAAAACTTACAACCAAACTAAAACATGGATGTGAAATCTTTTTTAAAGTCGCAAATCGTTATCATATTCTTTGGCTCCTATAAATAACTTCAGTATAAATTTATAATATAAATATTTATATTTTTAATGATCTTTTTCATGAAATTACGACATTTAGGATGGTATTTTATTAAAAATACATGACTATTTTATAAACAAACATGTCCATTAACACAAGAGACCCTCCAACAGAGTCAAGGTAACTCACCACCACCACTAACAGCCTCAAAAACATACATGTGAACCAGGGTAAAGCGGTACGTGCTTTTATGTTAATTCAAAAGAATATATACTATTATGTTACCACTTATAATTTTCAAATGGGACAGTTTTAGTCTTTAGTTACATTATTTTAGGTATCCAAACTGGTCTAATAACATCAGGTATTATGCATTCCCTTGTTTTTTTAATAATAATTTTCCAATATGTTTAAGTTTTACAGATGTTTGTAGGATGGGCAAAGAAGAATCTCAGTGACACCTGTTTTAATCGTAACAGAGCGACAGGCACCTCGAAAATTAGAGATTTACAGAAGGAACCACTCTAAAGTTACTAATTTTTGAAGAAATACACTTATTTGATACAAACACAATCAAGAAAACTGCTTACTTTCTTAAAAGGAGATAAAAATAAACATTTTAATTGTTTTTTCTCATCTTAAATATACTCAAATGTGGATTTTTTTAAAATTTGGGAGAACTACCAAAAATATTGTATGAATATTTTTTTGTATCCTAAAACACTGGATTAATGTGAAGAAGCAAATATTTCACTAGTTCAAGTTAACTAGTAACTTAATTACAAGGAAAATTTTAATATAAATGACTTTTAAAAGAAGACTTAAAAAAAACCCACGTGGACATTAATAAAAACTAAGCAGCTGAAAACTATTATACAATGTTAAGCTCCTGACAACAAAACATTGAAAATTTCCATTAAAATCAACATTTTTAATATAAAGCCAATATTGTCATAATGATATAAATCATAACAGACATGTAAAAACTATGTAGTAACAAGATCCTAAGACAAAATTATTGTTGAAATGACGCTCTCATAGTATGCCAATTATAAAATTATCCCAAAGACAGGGGAGGATAATTAAGAACATCTTAAAGCAACAAACAAGTAAAAATCTTGGGAAGAGGTTTAAATTGAAAAGAAATGCCAATACAAAATTATAAAAGTTAATAATAAGATCTGAAGAAGCTGGGAGAGCCAGCTTCTATATTCATCTTATGAAACAGTGTCAGGGGAAAAAAAATCAGAGAAACATGAACGTTATCATGGATTACATTTATCGACCGCACAGATGCTAATTTTGTATATGAAGGGGAAAAGGCGCTTGAACAAACAGAAAATTCATCTCTGGAATGTTACAGGTTCAGAGTTGCTCTCAGTAAAACTTAAAGAAGTGTTCAAATGCCATAAATACCATTGAATCTTTCAACTCATCTCGAGCTAAAAATAGAAATTCAAAGTACCTAATAAAATCATAGAAGCTAATATAAAATATCAATTTGCAACTTCCAAGGAAAAAAAATCACTTAGGTCTTAAAAAGTTTTCCTGATACCACTGACAATTTCTAAAGCGTAGCACAGCATTACCATAAAAAAAAAAAGAGAAACCATATGAGAATTTAATTTTCTGCCAGCCAGCTAATAAAGAAATGAGTTCTTAGTTATACTCTTTCGAAATTATGAGAAAATACAGTATGCACATATAAAATTGAATATAAAAATATAGTTCTGAAAAGAGAGGAAAATTGGATTTGAAATTTTAATATATTTTTTTAAGTTGAGTCTATGCAACCTAAAATTCTCCAAGCAGGAATGGTTTCTTTCTGTAGAAAAAATATTTCCAAGTAGAATTCCAGACATGTTGAGATTATGCAGAGTTCTTTCTTGTTCAAGAAAGAACCTGTACCACTTTTGAAAGAATGCTTCTAAATGTTCTCTTTGAATAAATTTTATTTTTTGGAAAAATATTAAGGCAGTATATTTAGACATAGCTATATTTACCTACATAACATTCTTTAATAAAATGGATGAATATTGGCAGAAATGGGAATTTTTACGAAATTTAAAAAATAGGCAATGTAACTTGTTGAGGATCAATGGTGCTTATTTATAGGAGAAATAAGAAACAGGTTTAGAAAAAACAGACGTATAGATGGATAAATAATAACATTTAAAAGAAATAACGCAAATGGACAGTTTTGATTTTATTAAACTTTATGGTAAACACTTTAGTTAAATAGAAAGAACAGTCTTAACTTACATAAGTCCCAAAAACTGATCTTGTTTTAAAAGAATGCATGAAGTACTCCAGCAAGGGCAAAAGTGGAGAAAAATTGATGATTTTTCAGGAAACCATTTGCAAGAAATTATGTTTGAAGACAGATGCATGATAAGCAGCACTTTGTGAAATGATTATAACGAGATTTCAATAATGAATTAACCAGAGGCAAAATATTCTGTAATTCTTACCAATGTAAAAAAAAAAAAAAAATCACTCTTCATATGCACTATTTTGTATGGCATTAGGAAAAAGGAGAGAGAATCTTTAAAACAGACCATTGTACCATCAAGAAACAATTACCTTTAGGATGCACACACATGCGCGCGCACACACACACACCGAAAATACACTAACTTCCACACCATCCACCAAAGATAAATGACATAGATATATAATTAAATATAAATGAAATATATGTAATAAGTGAAATATATATAAAGTAAATAATTTGCAATCTTTATATATAAAAAGACTGGCCACCTTAAAAGGTGCAATTTTCTGCAATTCATATTTACAGCATACTATCGATTTCCCTTCATGTTACTATAAAATTTTATGCAAATACCACACAACTTACATTGCCCACTCAGTGTACTTTTTTCCTCCCTTCCAAAAATAAAAGCCAAACGTTTTTTTATTGATAAATATCCTGACCTCAGAGAATGTGGTGTGTTACACATCAGTAAGAATCATACCACACAGTGTACATTTGTATCAGCGACAGCTTATTAAATGTGGTTTTAAGATACAATTCATATACAAATAGACATTCAATTCTTGGAGTATTATAATATTGCTTTTTTCAAAAGAGTCCAGTTAGATTATTGTGGAATAGTATGTATTTTTCAAAAATGTAACTGATCATCAGGTAAGGACTACTTATATACACACTGTTTTGTGCTTAATTTTTATGTACTTCAAAGGAAGTGAAAATAACCAAATGTATTCACTGGGCCATTGGCCTAATTTTAATCGATAGAGGTCATGGGTCTACAGGTTGACCCTGGGCAGTCCCAGTTTTGGTTCGAGGTCTGCAAGGTAGATCACTTTTGTTTTTCCTTTCTGTCTGTGGACTCGGAAGACACAAGGTGTGGAGGAGGATGAAGGACAAGGCTAAGGTTCTAAAATAAAGGTCTCAGAAATGTTTCTAAGTAGATTTTGGAAAAGCCCCCGTAAGAAGGCTAAACTTCCTGAAACTCCCTCGATTATTTTCCGGAGCTTCTCTAGAACTGGAGAAAGACATCAGTGCCAAGGATGGCTATAGACCCACTCTGTGTACATAGATGTTCTTTCAAAATAGTGGCACTTGGACATATCTGTGAAAGTAGTGGTACCTGCTGGCATTTGACGCACACCAGAATACTATGGTCATTTGTATGACACACAGTGACTAAAATGTTACAAATCTATTCCACTTTGTTGACTTGCACTGTTTAAATTACTTCTTTTAGTGAAAGAAACATTTGATATGTGGAAGACATATCAAATCTCAAAAGGGTAACTTTTTCCTCAATGCATTGATTACCATGGGTATATTTAGAGTAGGAGAATGGAGAAGGTGATGGTTAATTTTATGTGTCAAATTGGTTGGGACACAGTGCTGACACATTGGGCCGAACATTATTCTGGATGTTTCTGTGAAGGTGGTTTTTGGATGAGATTAACATTTAGACCAGATTACCCTCCATAATGTGAGTGGGCCTCATCTAATCAGTTGAAAAGAGATTAACTTCCCCTGAGCAAGAAGGAACTGTGCCAGCAAATGACCTTTGGACTTGAACTACAACTCTCCTCTGGATTGACTGGCCCACCCTGCCTCCGTAATCACATAAGCCAATTCCTTAAACTCTCTCTTTCTCTTTGTATATATGTATGTTTGTGTGTGTGTGTGTGTGTGTGTGTGCACACTCTGTTTCTTGACTAATACAGAGGATTAAGAAGGAAATGTTAATTTTAAATGTTAAAATTTTAGAATAAACATTTCCTAGTTAGTGCAGAAATCGACTTATATTTTAACGTCCCTTAGAATAGAGAAAAATCAATAAATCCAATTTTTGGTCCTCTGAAAGGATCGATAAAATTGATAAACCTTTATCTACTCTAATTTTAAAAGAGAGAGAAGACCCTAATTACTAAAATTAGGAATGAAAGAGGGGATACTGCTACCAACCTTGAGGAAATAAAAAGAGTACAAGAAAATACTATGAACAACTATATGCCAACAAATTAGATAGTTTAGAGGAAATGGAAAAAAAAAAAAATGAAAATCCAAACATCTTTAAACAAGCAAAGGGAATAAATTGGTAATCAAAAACTTCTCTCAAAGAAAAAAGCCCAGGGCCAGATGGCTTCACTGGTAAATCCTATCAAACGTTTAGAGAATAATTAACCCAATCTTTTACAAATACTTTAAAAAATAAGAAGAGTAGGGAACACTTTCCATGTATGAGGCCAGTACTATACTGACATTGAAATCAGACAAAGATATCACAAGGAAATCTATAGACCAATATCTCAATTCCTCAAAATACTAGCAACCCAAGTTCAATAAAACCAAACATAAAAAAAGGATTATATACCGAGAGCAAGTGGGATTTATCTTAGGAATGCAAAGTTGGGTCAACATAAAAAATCAATCAATGTTAATACACCACATTAGGAGAATTAAAGAAAAAAGCCACAATCATCTCAATTGATGCAAAAAAGAATCTTCTATATTCAAGATGAAGTAATCTTCAAACAGATAGTTTTACTACTTTCTTTCTAGAGGCCTTTTATTTCTTTCTCTTGCCTAATTGCTCTAGCTAACACCTCCAGTACAGTAAGTGTCAAGAATGTACATGCTTGTCCAGTTTCTGATCTTAGGATGATCTCATCTAGCTTCATGGCTTTAAATTTGATCTAACTTTGACAACTTCCAAATCAATACCCTGAGCTCAAAGCTGTCTATCCAACTGCCTGTTTGACATCTCTGTTTGGATATCTTAAACTAAATATATCCTAAATGGAATACCTGATCTTCCCCTGCCTAAACCCTCTCTTGCAGTTTTTCCCATCTCAGTAAATGGTGACTCCATCCTTGAAGTCACGAATTCCAAAAACCATGCACTCACCCTTGATTCTCCAGTCTGTCTGAAAATCCTGTCACTTCTACTTTCAAAGTGAATCCAGAATCTCACATCTTCTCTCTACATCCAATGATATCTCGGTTCAAGCCACAGTCATTTTTGTCTGGATTATCACATAGTTTCCTGCTTTTGCCCTTGCTCCACGACGGTCCTTTCTCAACTGCTCAGCCAGAGTGGTCCTTAATGTACGTCTCATCATGTCACCGTTCTGCTCATAATCATTCTATGATTTCCCATCTCGCACAGAAGAGAGCCAAGGAATGCCCCTCTGCCTCTCACCCTTCCATAACCCCTCTGCTACCTCACTGACCCATAAAGTCTTCCCTTGTTCACTCTGCTCTGACCACACTGGTCTCCTCACTGATCCTCAGACACATCAGGGCCCCAGGGCCTTTGCACATGCTTGTTTCATTCCTTGGAATGCTCATTTCCCACAAGCCTTCAGGCTTTTGCTCAAATATGACCTCGGTGAGGCATGCCTTAACTATCCTATTGAAATTCGAAGCCTCATTTCCGCAGCTCCCCACATCACCCCATTTCTGCTTTACTTTTCCTCATAGCACGTATTACCATATAACATACTACATAATTTATTTGTCTGTCTTCAGTTCTATCCCAATATGGAAGTTCTATGAAAGGGTATTTGTTTTGACCTCTCTTAAAACTCCAGGTCCTAAAACAGTCTAGAAACATACAAGACACTCAATAAAAACTAGGGAGAAAATCTAGAAACAGCATTATAAGAAAGTTATATTCTGTAAATACCAGAAAAAATACTGCTAACCAGAGCTATACTGACTTTCTCTTGAGGGCGGACATGGAACTAGAAAGGGAGAGGGAAAGGAATTCCTGTTCGGTTTGTGAAAATTACAATAAATACTATTTCACTTTTAAACAATTTATTAAATAGAGCCATATGAAGCTGCTGCCATTCTATTGTTTTTTGACCTTCAAAAACAGCAATTTTATATACCTCAACCTAATTAACATATTACTTTGATATAAATTTTTAAATTATCTTCAAAATTATGGTGTGAGAACACAAAAGAAAAATTAGACAGGAAGAAAACAATTTGGATTTGACTATAAAAATTAAAATATCTCTATCCTGTGAAAATTACATAGAATAAGGTAAAATCCAACCCAAAGGCCAGAAGAAAATGCAAAAATGCACTCAACAGGGAGAACATTAATACTCGTGACACAAAGAGCTCGTCAAATTACTAGGAAACTGATAAAGAACCTGATAGAAAAAAATAGGCAAGGAAATGATAATTCAAGTGAAAAAGAAGAAGAAAAACTAATAAAGAGTCAGAGTATTGCACCAAACCACAGCATACTGTAAGGTGTTTAACCAGATAATACTTTTACCATAAAACAGATTTATCATTTGTTAGCATGTTGCTTATGAGACCTCTTTTAAAAATGCATAAGATCTGTAGGTATTTTAAGAATTTGGCTTTTGGGGGGAAAACAATGCCACTAAACAGTCAATATGTTCAATGAATTTATAACAAAGTGATAATAGTATAAAAATATAGTATTCTCCCTTTTTCCCCAGAGGATATGTTACAAGACCCCCAGTGGATGCCTGAAACCATGGACACAGTACGGAACCCTATAATATACTATGTTTTTCCTATACATACATACCTATAGTAAAGTTTAACTTATAAATTTAGGCACAGTGAGAGATTAATAATAACTTACATAATAGAACAATTATAACAATATACTATAATAAAAGTTATGTGAATGTGATCACTCTTTTCAGGGGATCCATTGCTGATTGAAGTCTCCATACAGGCTCAGTGTTTTCTGGCACATTATTGTCAGTCAGAACATGTTTCTTGTTCATGTTTTTTACCCATGAATTTCATGCCTTTTCCATCTTAACTAAGCACTTATCACATACTGCGGCCATAACGTTAGCCATCTGAGGTGCAAAAGCAAAACTAGCATGAATTTCTTTTTCCTTCTTCACAATTTCACAGAAGATTTGTTCTCACCATAGACCTTAGCAACCTCAGCATCTGCTCTTTTCTTCCTTTCCTGATTAAGAACTTTCATCTGTTCACTTACAGGAAGCACTTTACATGCGGCTTCTCTTTGGCATAACTTAACTGCCAGCACCAATGTCTACTCTTGCACTCTGGGGCCATTATTAAGTAAAATAAGGGTGACCCAAACACAAGCACTGTGATAGGTAACAACTGGCCTGATAACCAAGGTGGCTACTCAGTGACTAATGGGCGGGGACTGTCTGCAGTGTAGAGACGCTGGACAAAGGGATGATTCACATTCCAGGCAGGATGGAGTGGGACGGTGGGAGTTTCATCCCACTACTCGGAAAGGTGACCAACTTAGAGCTTACGAATCGTTTACTGAATTTATTCTGAAATTTCCCACTACTGTTTTTGGACCGTGGTTGACCACAAGTAATTGAAACTACGGAAAATGAAACCTTGGATAAGAAGGCAGGCAGTATGCTTCTCAGGTAACTTGCTAGATTCCCTGAACTCAGTCATAACTAAACAAACTTCTAGGTGCATGAAGCTATGGTGGTCTCTTGACACACATGTGTCAGACAAGCACTTAGACCAGAAAGAAAGAATGTCATGATGCACATATATTAAAACGTATGGGCCATATTTTTTTCTTTCCTATAGGAAGGTGTGGAAAGGACAATGATAATTTCTAAGACCAGGAGGTGGAGTGGATAGCTATACTCTATAATCAGGGCTTGCAAATTCAAAAGCCTATAGAAGCTAAACAGGTAGAAAACTCTTAAACTGCATTCTGTCGAGACTAAACATTTTTGCACAACATTCAGCTGTAGAAGAAATAGGTTGTCCTATTTTTCTTTAAATACTCTGTGGTAATTTTTATTTCCCCACATTTGAGAACGCGGATACAAAGAAATACTTCTTATTATGATATGAGCACAAACATAAGTGTTAGGAGAATGCCTGCTGATATTCTGCAAGCACTGGCAAGACAGGAAGGAGCGGTGGAGACTGTGTTGAACTGGAGAGCTTGTGTTCCGTTTGAGCAGTCGGCTAATTGTGAGTAGTTGAGAAATGAAGTTGGTCAAAACTTTTGTTAAAGGAGCCAGAAAATTTTACATGAAATTTCTCATATTTGGGTGCAAACAAAAATATATCTTTCGTTTAAACACATCTTAAAGATGGTCTGTGAGCCACCAATAATGACACAAATTATTATGATTTATGATATTCTCATTTTACCTACATGGTGCCCTACTTTCATCTGTAATAGGGTGATACAGAATGGTCTCTTGGAAGCACAAAGCCCTCTGCCTTTGCAACGGAAAGCACTTTTCTGGGTTCTGGAATATCTACATGCTTAACTTCACCTGCTAATGCCAAATTCTTTTACCTGAAGTACTCCTGTGGTCTCAATTCCATCTAATCTAGTCTGCTTTGGGGCTTTGTTCAACCCGTTACTTTCCGCCTCAGACATTCAGTCCTTTACCATTGGTCCCGTCATCTGCCTACAAAATTGATCCTATTTTCCTTTCCCACTAAACTATATCTGCCCTCAGCTATGAAAACCTGGCTTGAACTCAAGCACTATCTTGCTTTCATTGTCCATGGCTCCTCCTTGCAATTTCTCTTCCAGGAAAGTTATTTCTCATATTTTATCTGTGACTCCAGATGACAGCGTTGTTGCCAATGCCAGTGCCATTTTACCAGAATGCATTTTCTCTAAACTCTCTAAAGAAACCTACTTTACTGATCACCTTTGCTTTTGTGCTTTGATTTGTCTACTGATTAAATATTAATTTTATAAAACTCCTACATGCTTTAAGAGATATACAGATTAAAAATCCATATTTTGTTACTTGAATGAAATTTTATACAAAGAATAATGGGAGTGCAAAAATCAAGCAAAATGGTAATAAATGTGTAAATGACAGCCTGTCATTGAAGGTCTCACATTATTAAGTGGCATGCTAAATTTCCAGCCCTATCATCTACATGTCACCCAAACTTAAATATGCCTCAGGCTCTGCAACAGTCATCTCTCTCCACGTTATTGCCTCTACCTTCATCCTCTGCTGCTAATGATAATTCCACCTAATCCATGGTGCCCAGTTTTAATGTCATCTCTTGTGAGACTGAGTCCCTCACCGTCACAGGCTCAAATGATCCACCTCTCTTCTGAATTAAGGCATTTTATGTGACACTCATCAGATAATGCTTTTTGCCGCGGTTATTCATTGGATGGCTATACATGTCCCATCTAATTGGGTATAAACCATTAAAATCAGAGAGAGCAGTCACCCCTCTATTTTTGAGAGAGGTAGAAGCTTACAGTCATGGCTGCCCATTTCTTGACCTCTCCCTGTATCCAAGTGTTCAGGTGGTCTCCTCCCACACCAACTCTGGCTTGGCCATGACACTGTTTTGACCAATGGGACATTAGCAGGTGTGATGTGAGTGGAGGCTTCAACAACACGTATCTACCAGATTATTTTCTAATGCTCTCTGGAACCGTGAGACCACCAGCTTACTGGGGAAGGGTGAGGGACTACATGAAACAGAAACAAGTTCACCTAGCTCACCAACCCCACCTCCCAGATCAACCAGACCCCAGCCAAACCACCAGACTGCACTGATCCACCAAGCTAACACAGACCAGAACCACCTGGCTGACCACAGAATCAGGAGAATAATAAATGCGTGTCGTTTTAAGCCATTAAGGTTTCTGAGGATGTAAGGGGAGGCATTAATCGATATACAGAGTATCTGGCACGCTTGTTTTGAATAAGTAAAGAATTAGTGAAATTTTAACCTCTCTCTGATCATTTAATTCTCTCTTAGTAAATTATAGCTTTTCCAGCCTAAAAATTGGCATGCTCTATCTTTCTGCACAAGGTTTTTTGTTTTGTAGAACAAGAAACTAGAAGGCGGTGTATTTTAAAGGATAGAGTACAGGTATTATATCTACGTAGATGTGGAATTGAAACCACAATTCACCATTTACTATTTTTAGGAAATCCTGTAAATGTTCTGGGCCTCAATTTCCTTTCTGTAAAGTGAATAAAATACCACCAATTTCACAGTATTTGAAATACTATATTATACATATTAAACACCAAATATAATATCTGACACATTTCTTCAGTAATCAAGAGATATTATCATATACATTTGACGCCTGAACAGCACAGGGTTTAGGGGTGCTGACCTCTGCGCAGTCAAAAATCCACATTGCAATTTTAACTCCCGAAAAACTCAGTTGTTCCTCAGCATCTGTGGGGATTGGTTCCAGGACCCCCGTGGATAGCAAAACTTCAGATGCTCAAGCCCCGCATATGAAACAGCATAAAACCATGCATACACACCCACCAACTCTAAACTTCAGATGGAAAATACTGTTTTCGATCCATAGTTGGTTGAATTTGCAGATGCGAAAACAGAATACAGAGGGCTGACTATATATTTACTGAAAAATATCTGCATATAAGTGGACCTGTGAAGTTCAAACCCACGTTGTTCAAGTGTCAACTACAGAAATATTAATCTGAAAATAAGGAAATTGAAGCAGTTATCTATAAATCTGTTTCTACACTATTACCCCTCATGACCGAAAGTAGAGAACTTGTGAGCATATCAATACATGGCAAGGTTGGGGAACAGTCTGAAGTGAAATGCAGATGATACTTCTGATGCCTTTAACAATTTCTAGATATCTTGGCTTTTGTTTATAATATCCCTTGGCGTCGCCAAACTGGAAATTTTTCCTTCCAATACAGATTAATCATAAAGTTTAATTATATTTGGAGCTGTTCAGTCAATGGTTATTTAGGGGATGGTGTTAAGGGAATAATAAATCATTAGAAAACATTACCAAAAAGTTATTTACAAAGAAATAAGTTATTTAGAAGCTTTGAATAATTTACAGCTAACCAGATAATTTAGAAAGCTCCAGATACTGTTAATGGAGTAAAATTACTTAGCACAAATGGATGCTCTATCATCTTCTCTCAAAAAATATATAATGGTTTACAAAAAATATAGCACCTGGAAAACTTCTTGAATAATAACCAGAGCACACTACAAATTCCTTTGTGTCCAACCCATTGAGCCTGTTTAATACAAAGGATCGTGCTCCCCCACTGAACAGCAGGACATGCTAATGAAAATATGCTAATTTAAGGTAAAACAATATAATGGTTTTGAAGAAAGCAACAGAAAGAAAGAAATCTTCTTCCATGACCAATTGCTCACCTATATAGGTTCCACTGTGGTTACCAGCATAGTCAGCATCTTCTGGATGGAGTGTAAAAGCATTCAGAACAAAAGCCAAGAAATAAAGCAGAAGTTAGATGCCCAGCCACAGATGCAAAAAGTAAACTACTTAAAACAATTATGTAAAGCACAGCACAGAACAGCCTTCACAATGCCACTCTTAAACATAAAACGCTGTTTTATATTTAAGTTTAAAGTAGCATTTCGAAATATCATGCAATTCTTTTCTCAACCTTCTTCAGAGGTTCCTTGATACAGTTCCAAGAAAATTATAAAAGACTTGCCTGGGATATTTATACTTTCGCAGTTAAGGAAATGACAACACTTGATCCCCAAAGTAAATTTATTTTTGTAAATCAGGCTCTTTGATAATATGTAAAATATAGCACTTATTTGGGCTCACTGGATTAGACAGAAAGGTTAAGATTAAGATGCATCCTTTCTTTTAATAGAAAAGATTCTGTGTTGGAAAGGAATAAAGGCATAATATTTCTATTTTTATTTCGCCTTTTAAAATGAACAGATGAAAACATTTAAAAGTAATATGCTATTAATTATTTCCAGGAATTAATACTGGGCTATGCTTGTCTTAAAAACTTAATTTAAGCAGAGGAATACTTATTATATGGGCCTCTAATCTTTACATAAATATACCTCTAGAACAGCACAGCTCATGCAGAAATCAAGTAATTGAGAAGATTCTCCCCATATCCATGTTAAAAATAAGTCTTTCAATATGTTTGAATAACATTGTTTTCCTCATTCACCTTTTTTTATTCAGACTACTGACAGTGAAAAAAAATATAATGTACTAGTTCAGATTACTTTCCATATTTCTGCTATATGAAGCAAATATATATATATACATATATATACAAATGTATATATATATGTATATATATTTGTGTATATATATATATACATTCCTTTCTAAAACAAAGTCCAACCATGATTTTTGGTACTGCAATGTCAAGATGGGAGTTTGGACGTACAATATTTTATAAACTATTTGCTATATCCAATTTAATCCCACACATATGTGCACTAGACTACGCAGGGGAGCTTTTATACATGTACCTTTAATTTCCTCTGAGAAGCACAAAGAAAATGAAAAAGGAAATGATTAAATGTGCAGAAAATACAATTAAAGTAGGAAGATATTGCATCCAAGGGAAAAAAAAATCTACCTACCACACTCAACTGTTTCCTCATCTTAGAAAAGCCAAAGGAAAAAAAACAAATGTATTTTAAATATTTCAAAATTATTAGTCAACAAATAAATAGAATTTATGAAAAATATACATTTTAGACTGTACTCTTGGTCTAAAAAGAATGTATATACATAAGCAATAAAAGCATATAGCCTTCTTATAGCTTATTAAATACCTAAATGGAAAAAATGAGAAAAAACTGTCAGTAATTTTTTGAAACAATATCCTTCATAAGGGGATCATATTTACTTTTCATAGAACAGTTCTGTGTGTAAACTAATCTGTTCAGCACTGAGGCTATTCCATGATAAAAATAGTAAAAAGAAAACATTTTAGAAACAACCAATTTGCCTTTAAAATGCCTAAATCTAAATATTCTGTAAATTCAATAACATCCTGATAATTATCACCTTATTACACCTGTGAAATGAGTCAGGCAGAACCTTTTGATTCTATCATGTCTGATGAAAGGGATTTTAAAAAGCGATTCTTGAGTTACTAATGGGACAGCAGTTTAAGAGTTAAGTTTGACTTAGGCGACTCACCTTCAGTTAAAGGTGGAAAAAAAACTGGCAACTTAACAGAAGCAAAATCTACCCACAAGTCGAAGCAGAATGGGTTTTGCTACGTGACCTTACAGAGTGAGTGTGACTGATCAGCAAAGTTCTTTGCTCCTTTATGTCTCCAAACCACAGAATGGCAGTCAAAGAAAACACAGGAGAAAGTGTACACCATGGCATTTTTGCTTTTCAGATACCTATGGGTCCTCAAACTGTATTGGTTTTATTTGAACGGAATTAGCAAAAATGGCAAGTAAGTTATTATTATTCAGGCAATTATTATGAGTCACCCACATTGTAAGTTTATTTATACTTGTTTCTTAGCAGCGCTGAAATGCAATACACACCTAAACAAATTATTAGAAAATCAACAATCGACCACGTGATAAGCATGGGTTAGCCAAGCCAAGCAATTAGGCATGCTGGAAATAATAAGCACGGTGCTTAAAACTGATCAGTCTGCAATCTCAGAGACTCCACCATAATGAAGATTGTTAAACAGAGAGTACATTTTCAGAAGAAACAATAGGATAGAGTATTGCACCCTTGATTAAAGAACCAGTGTCATGTAAAGCAGATGAAAAAAGCCATGTCGATCACTCACGCATGATTAAAGCCAACCCACAATAAAAATAAACATATTTTATATTACATATAGTATATGTTTATGTCATATTCTAATAAAAGGTCATGAATATACTACGTAAATTCTCAAAAGAGTATTTCCTCTATGCGATACTTAAGTAGGAAGAGAACAGTATTTTTAACTTAATAAAACACACACATTATCTCCAATAGCAAGTATGCTTACTAGGCATCCAATAGAAAAAACAAAGGAACACATTTCCTTCCATTTAGCAAATTTGAATGAAGAGGGAAACCACATAAAAAGTTGAGAGTTGGGATACTTGCATGATTCTTACAATGGCAAGACAGTGTTCTGTACACATTAAATGCATAAACTTATTTAATTTTCCAACAACTCTGTGAGGCCAACACTATACTCTTCACCCCTGTTGTACAGATGGGAAGTCAGAGGTACAGAGAAACGAAGTGCTCAGAATTGGCAAGACTGGGATTTGGATACACGAAGTCTGGCTCCAGACTCAAGCGTTTAACGGTTATGCTCTACTGTCACACCCAAGTCACTGATTAACTTACTCAGGCTTTAGGCTAGAAAATACGACCTACAGGAGAGGTCAAGGGAATAAGTTCCTTTCAAGATGCCCGTCTACTCGCACTGCCGCCCGCCACGCCAGCCTCTGGGCCCCTGCCCCACAGCTTCAACCTGTCACGTGTTCCTCCTCTCCCCAGTCTCATCGGAAGCCCGCTCTCTACATCTTCAAGCACTGAAGAGCAGGATGAAAAAATTATAAACAGCACAGAGGAGAGGCCAACAGGTCACAAAAAGCAATTTTTCTGTCTTCCGCGAATGGAGCGGAAAGGCTCTCATGAAGAGCATTTGATGAACCCTGCACGACAGGAGAGCTTTTCCAGGCTGCTGGATGTCACTCTGAGGGGACATGTCTGATACTCTGGACAAGTGGAGAGATTGTGTCTATTTAGGTGATATTATACATAGGGGCAAAGTTAAATCCCCACCTGAGAAACTACTTTCTTCAAATCCCCTCTGCCCCCACTTCCATCTCCCCTACAAGTCTGCAATAATCCCTGACCACTAACCAGACCTGTCTAATCGTTAATCAGTTCTTACCTGCACGGCACTGGGTCCATAGGACAAAAGTCAAGAGACAGTATGACTTAGAACCCATCATCTGGAGAAGCTAAAAGCACATCCCCTGAATAGTGTCTTATAAGCAACACCTTCATATATGGAAGGACAACACATTTAGTGAGACAAAAAGTGGGCAATGAAATTAGAAATGCCTACACCTCAACCACCTCATGACATTAAGGAATCAGACATGTAATTTATAGCCTAGATTGTCTGCACCTCTTTCTACCCAAACTCTAAACTCTGGTGTCTCCCAGGGTATCAGTAAGTATTAAGGGGGAAAAATACTTGTAGTATTTAAAACCCTAGATGTTGTTATACAAAATCTCGCTAATATTAAGAAAATGTTTGACAAAGTTTTAGACACACGAATTTAATATAAGAACATTAGCTATCTATTTAATCCCTGAATTAACTTTAACATGTTAAACAGACATTATTTAAGATGCCAGGAGGAAGGAGCTTATTCAATTTGAAAAGTTGTATTACTGTGGAGTAATGTTATATATTATTCTGAAATGTTCGGCCTTCAAAACATTGGTACCATGTAGAATGAAATCATTCATTGACGCAGTGTTTTAAATTTTGTGGCTGGTAGATGGTGATCTTTAGTCCCCAAAATGAACTTGTCTTTGAATGAACTTGGTTACACCCAGTTTGAATGGACCCTTTTGGCAGCAGTTAAAGATCGTTTTTACCCACATGATCACAATCACAATTGGTTAAAACAATTTCTAAACTACAATATTTGTGGTTTTACCTTCTAATCTTTAAAAGGTCAAAAAACTAAACATTTTGTTTTTTTATTACAAGAATTCTATAAGAGCTATTATGTAAAAGAAAATTTTTAAATTAATATTATTCAGTCAGCAGTGTTAGAAATGTTCAGATATACTTTGATAACTAAAAAAAGAAAACTAAGCACTGTAAATATATGTCATACTTCTGTATTCTTCTGTAAAATACACTATATGGAAAAGAACTTTTTCTAAATACCGTATAGACTGGATTTCAATATAAATTACATCCTACTGAAGTTAAAGTGATATTTTTAATATTGGGACAATCCCTAACTTAAATACTTTGATTTCAATAGAAAGGGAACAAACAATATTTCAAGTAATCAAAGAAATTTAAGTTTCTTTTTAAAGGTTAGGTGATATTTCATATTCCTTTATATATGCAACTGAACTATAAAAATAAGCTTTTGGTAGAAAATGAGAGTACTTTAAATTATATCAACACACGAATTGCAAGATGCCAAGCGTCTGTCGTGTAAACCCCTACTATATGCTACTTGAGACATAAGACACTTTTCTTACTCATTTTCAAAACGCTTAACTTGGGTCTGCTCTTCTGTCTCAATTACTAATATAAATCCGTTATGTGAGATCTTATCATTAGATGAAAGAGGGAGGGAGGAAGCAAAATTCTATTAATAATTTCTTTGTTTGATGAGCTACTCTAAAAAAAAATAGGAGAAAGAGGAGATGAATCTCTGTATCACCTTCTAAGATTTAGGAATGTTTTAAGAGTTTATGTTTTAGTTTTTAGGTATGTTTCATTTTAAAAAGCCAATTACTTTGTTTGAGAAGCCTATTTTCTGGATATGTCTTATTAGATTGGGGAGGAAATAACCAAGTATCAAAGATGAACACCATCCATACTGAGCGTTTTGCAGAAGGCTGGTAGTTTTAAAACTTGAAGAAGTCGGTATTATCATGGCTCCTGATTTTATTTACCATGGAACCAGGATCGAGCGTTCTAAGCACAAATAGAAATACCAAGGTAATAGTACTGGGATTTTCCATTCCTTTTTGAATTCTATGTTGACAGTAACTGAACTCCTATATTTCCAGAGCCATCTTTCATGAACTTTTCTTCCATGGAAACTTTACTTACGATGGTACACTGTGAATCAAGTAAAGAGTAAAACATAATAATACAAGCAGCCTCTTTGTGAAAAAGTTAACTGGCCAACTTGATACATATTACAACCTGGCTAAAGTAATTATTCTAAATGCAATGCTTAACAATATCTTCCTAGGTGTTAAGTGCACTTATAAAAATTTACTGCCAAAAACTTTTATCAACACTAGTATTTTTTCATAAACTTATAAACACCAATATGACAGACCTCTTTTTTCAGAGGTTTTACATTAAATCAGACACTTTTCTTAAAGCCTTTCCTATGAATTATTAAGTCACTAAAATGTAAGATTTTATATCAACTTTGTTTTTCTCCATAGCCTTATTCTATAATTTAGCGCAGAGCATGATGACATGAATGCCCTATTAAATCTACGTACCAAATGCTGAAGTCCAGGAAGTGTTGAGTCAGATGGCCTTTACAAAAATTAGTTCTTTAAAGAATCACTATCAACTATACAAGTTATAAAACAAAGTGCTTTAGCCTTTAAAAATGTTCAGAACCAGTGCAATGATTTTTGCATAACTTGAGTTTAGGGATTTCTGAGACAACAGCAAAGAAATTTTAAATGGAATTTTAATTCTTTTAAAATCAAGACACTTGATTTCTATTTAGTTTTCATAGAAATATACTGTCTCTCTGAATAAAGCCATATAAATTCTATACTAGTGATTTAATTTGGATAATACTGACCAGATTTATTTTTGTTTAAAAATAAAGAACATCTGTATATGAGAATACTATATCTCTCAGTGAATCAGAATCTAATAAAAAAATAAAAGAGAAAAAAGAAAAAGAAGGGTGAAAGGAGAAACAGTAGGCATTTTTAAATGGTATTCAAGGACAAAAAGAAAAAAAAAGCATTCAAATGAGGACATTTCAGTAAAGATAAGTCCTGGAATAAATACCTCGCAGATTCCAATACTGAAGTATTAACATATAAAAGAAATTTTGCAAATTAACAAAAAGGCTTCATTACATACACTCCTCACTTTTACACACGTTTATACTGAAATCAGTTTGAGGAGTGGTATTAAAAAGATCATCTACACACATTGTATAATTCTTTAAAGAAACATACATTTATCACAATTTTAAAATAAACAATTTTAAAAGAAAATTCATAATTATAACAAATTGTACATTTCAAAGTTGCCTAACACTTAGATTGGAGAATGGATTCGGATTCGAGTAGAATCACATTTATTTCGTTTTCAAGCTACACATATTTTATCCCACGTGCACCAAATATACAAATATATTAAAAATGTGCCAGCCCCAAATTTAAAAACCCCTCAAAGGGCAAGTCAGGTGGATGTTCCCAAGGCCCTTTCAAATGAATGAGTTGCCAGTGAAAATTCATACACTAAAACAGTGCAACATCCTGGTTAAACTTTAAGCTTTCTGATGTCACAATACACGTGGCATTCTACGACAAGTGTTTTTTCCTTCTCCGTGGACTTAGCGGAGCAAGAACAAGCAGGCTTTTGAATCAGTGCTGCATGTGGAGTATTTGCTTGCTTGGGAGATTTATACCGACTGCAGTTTGGCTCTCTTATAATGTAATTTCTGGGCTATAAGCTTCTACAAACTGACAGAAATAACAGGAGATGTGAAAAATGCAACAATACTAAAAACAGATGTTGGTGTAAAATTCCAAGACCATTTATTTGCTCATTTTGCCTTTTAACGTACAATTTCCATACTGAAAACAAAGGGCATTTTTTTTTGACACTTACAATACCTAGAACCATGAAACATTTAGAAGAGATGAAGCAGGAAATTTATGAGATGGAGACTGGAGAGAAGTGGGAAGTACAAAGAAGCTGAAAGACGCGTAGGCTGAAAGAAAAAAAAGTGCACCTAAGTCTACACTATCTTTTGCAATAATCCCGTATCATCTTTTTTCTCACCCTTATTTTCTTTTCATCTAGCCTGGTAATAAGTCCAAACAGACGAGATAAAGGTCAGAGTTACTACGATTTCTGGATAAGCAAGGAACTAAGAGGAAGAACAATTAATTGTTCTTCGGCACAACTGCTTTTGTGCCCAAGAATGTGATGGAATTTCCCCCATAATCTTTACCAAGAAATATCTTACTCAAACCTCCTGACTTTGGAGAAATAAAAAATATGAATTTCAAGTTACATTTGTAAAATACCTAAATTCAAAAATCAAACACAGTAGTAGTAATCAGTTCTTTTTTTAAAGAGTGATTTAAAAATGGGTTTATTATAAACAACTCCGAACATCCCTTTCTTCAAAAGATTCACTTTAATAGTCCTACTATGAATGTCTTATCTGTTTAATTCCTGTGAAATGATGATCCAGAAGCTATCACAGGTAATATGACCTCTCATTCTACCACCACCACCTGCTTTAATAGTCAAAAATAAACAGCAAGATTTGGTTACTCTGCGTTCTTAGTAACAAACTTACATGATTTCCTGTTGGAAACTTTCAGAGGCTGAACTATTATTTCTGGTCGTCTCAGAGCCAATCTCCTGGGGGAAAAGAAGGTCAATATGCCTATCAATTTTCAGTACAGATCCAAGATTAATATAACACCAAAATAATAAAAGTCTTAAGGAAAAAAAAAATGGAAAGTTAGGGGGGAAATGAACACGATGCAATCTATTCGAATTAAGAAATAAATACTCTTCTTTCAAACTTTTATAAATTACCTTCATTCCAAAATCCTTCTTCTTTTTTTTCCATCCTTCACATCAATACAGTCTCAGATATTAATGTGCTATTTTCCACTTGCTTCATAACAAAAACCGAATATGACCTGGTACTGTCATATTATTTTTGGTCATTATTCATACTTAGACAAAACAGAAATCCAAATCTGAGGGATAAAGGATTCTAAGGCAAGGTTTTAGTGCTTATTTTATCACAACTATGCTGGAGTGATATTTTGCAGAGAACGAAAGGTCAGTTGAAGAAAGGCCATCTTTACTTGCCAGTAGCTCACCTTTCCTGGAAATGCTTTGAAGGAATCAAGCCTGCTCTGGGATTGGCATCACCTTCATGCTTCGCTTGCCACCATGTTGCATCATCTTGGCTCATAATCTGAAGAATATCTCCCTTTTTGAAAGAAAGCCCGGCTTCCTTACATGGAATTGCTTTATCCTCATTAGGGTCATAGTCAAAGAGGGCTTTGATAAACATCTGGAAAAAAGTTCCATTTAAAATGAATAAATATAAATGTGAAATGGCCAGCATTCTTCTAACTCTGATTTAAGAACAATTTTTTAAAAATACAATATTAAAATAAACTTGTCATGACAAAGAAGATATGTATTAGAGGAAAAAAACACCATTTCCCCCCACAAAAAAGATTCTTAAGTAATGATTACCTTGCCTTCTTTAGATGGTGTCTCTTCTTTGATGCTGGGTATGATCTTAAATGTAATTGCTCCCTGCGACTGAGCCTTATATCAGAGGAAACAAAGAATTATTAGGCAACTTCTAGAGCCAAGAAAAAGTAAAATAGGTTAGAAAACTAAATGCATCTAAAAATCTACAAGTATGGGGTTTCTACTCTTAGAACAAACTGAGAAACTATTTTTGTAGAAATTCCTGTAACATGAGAAAGCACTAAAGCTTGTCAAATAAGTTAAAAAACATCGACCATTAAATCCACTTTTACCTCCTGTGCACTTAAAATGCCAATGAATATATTACCATCCATGCCGAGTTACTTTCAAATGGAAACACAGAATATGCACAGTGCCTTTATACAGATAATTATAAATGTTGAGAACAGATAATGTGCAAGGTTCAGACTATTACATTTAAGTATCAGCATCCATGTTTTTAGAAACAAAATACCTATACTGTCAGTTATAGTTAGAAATCTGTGATTTAATTAGTTGCAATGTTCATCAGAAAAAATAAAAAAACAAAAAGGAACATTTGTCTCTATTCTAGTTAGTGAGTAAAATACCAAATGTAATAGAGTAATTAAAAGATGAAAGAATTGAGCATCTATTCTAATTTAATTAAAACAAGCAACAATACCCATAATTCTTTGCTGACTATCTCAGACAAGGATAAGTCTCCCTTTAACAAATTCTCATGTCATTCATCTCTCTCTCTTTTTAGCATTTATCATAACCATATCTCAATAATTATTTATACAATTATTTCCTAATATCTGTTACCCTGCTAATTGTAAGCTCCATGAAAGCAGTAAATAGCTGGCACATATTAAAGAGAGGGAATAAAAGAGGGAGACAGGCAGATACAGGGGAAAGCAGGCAGGGAAGGAAAGGAGAGGGGAGAATGGGTAGATCTCTCTGAGGCTCATTACAAGGGGTGTGCTGGTAAACAAGGACCATGTTTTATTTAAAAAAAAGGCCCTGATTTGTATTGTTTGCCAATGTCCGTGGTATAAATACTCCCACTGCAGCCAATTATAATTTACCAGTGTGAAGTCACTGAAGCCAAGCTGGGAAGAGTTGTCTAGAATCAGCTATTGCAAGCCTAAGAAGGAGATCCAGTAAGCACAAAGACTCAAGTAAAATGGAGTTTTAACAGTATAAATATCAGAATTTTATAAAAGAGTGATTTCAAAATGGCAATATCATGGTTGCTGCTTATCATAAAAGTAATTCACAAATCTTATTAAGAATTCATACACTCAGTAGGGAGAATTCATACACATAGGTAGAGAGAAAGCAAGTCTTCTCTATAATCCCTTCCCATTCTTCTAGTTTTCTGTGTGTGTGTGTGTGTGTGTGTGTGTGTGTGTGTGTGTGTGTTTTAATGTATATAAAGCCCTTAGGACAGTGTTATTAAGAGCTCAATCAATGTAAGCAATTATTACTATTATTATTAAGTAATATAAGTCTATCAGCCATTGTGATTGCCTCATGGTACTTCATCACATGGATAAATGATTATTCAATCATTTCAACCTTCTTGATAGTTTCTAATTTTTTTTTAAGATATCTTGTTTATGCGCATTTGCCAAATTATTTTCTTAGAATTAATTTCCAACAGTTGAGTTTCTTAAGGGGTATGCAAATTTAAAATTTTGATAGTTTGAATAGCCATCTCAAAAGGCTCTATTAATTTATCCTAATACTAAAAGCATGTAAACATATCTATTTCCCTATAATCTGGCTAACTCTAGGCATTTTCAAGTTTTTAAATCCCCAATAATTTTCAGACATCACGTTTTCTTTTGTAAATTGTGCATTTGCTTTGCCAATTTTCCTGTAACTATTTTTTTAACTAATTTTTATGAACTCTCTATGCATTAAATATTAGCCTTGTGTCATATATATTGAAAATTTTTTCTACAATCTCATTTACCTTTTAAGTTTTATGTCTGGCATCATTTTCTCTACAGAAAGTTTTCAATCCTATAGTCTCATTAGTTATTTTCTATTTGAAATTACCACTGCTAAAGAATTTTTTTTGTAATTTTTAAAAAACGTAAATATTTAATTTGTCGGGACTTATTTTTGTGTGTGTGGTATAAAATAGGGACTGATTTTATTTATTGCTAACTGAATCACCAATTAATCCAATATCATTTACTATTTCATTTTTTTTCCCACTAATATAAGATGCCATCATAATCATATACTAAATTTCATATATACCGAGGTCTATTTTGAGATACTACACTCTCTTTTTTATTTCTGTAAGTTCATAATATGTTTTCGTATGTAACAGTCTCCCTTCATTTTATCCTAACAAACGAATATTGTCGAGGCCAAACATAATTTCATTCTGTTTTAGATTTCAGAAGACATCTGAACCAGTTTTACAATCTCATATACCTAGAAAGCATAGCCTGGCTATGTCGATGGGAGAAAGAGAAAGATAAATGTATCACTAACAACAGAGTAGATGACAGCTACTAAATACCTAATTTGGGACAGGCCGTGTAATAAATTCTTTACATACATTAGCTCATTTAATTCTCAAAACACCCCAGTAAGATATTTACCTCTTCCGATGCTCATTCTGTAAATGGAAACACTGAGGCAATAAAAAGGTTAAGATATTTTCCACAGACACACAGGGATTAAGTGGTGGGACTGGAATTCAAACCCAGGAACGCTAAATTCGAATCCTGTTTTCATAACCAAGTCTGAATGAGAGCGACTCAGTTTCATTTTTATTGAATTTTAAAATAAAATTTCAGCTTACCAAAATCTGAATGATTTCCTCAGGCTTTTTATCCTCAACTGGTATCCCATTCACTTCCCTAAGTTCATCGCCAACGTGAATAAGACCTGAGAAACAGTAAATGCGGTAAATCAGCAGTGTAACCTACAAAAGTAACTGTAATTTGCAGTTGTCTCCACACATCAAGCGTTGTTTGGTTCCCCTAACACATTTGAGGGTTGGAAAGGAGACATTCATGCGTCTCAGCTTTCAGATTCTGTCTCTGAATAGCGATGAATCAATGACTATGACATGCTGGACAACAGCCTCTTCCTCTGTGTGTAAAATGCATGTTATTTGCCCCGTATAAAAGAATTCTTACACATTTTTTAAAAGGTTGCATGCTTTTCGCAGTACCTTTCAAAGCAGAAACACTGAAACAAGTCAATATAACTTTGGAAGCCCATGTAAACCAAGACAGTAGAGATTTATTTCTCATTTATTGAAATAGGTTCCCATATTTCAACTTAATGAAAAGTATCTTATTCTTGTTTTGCTGTATTATATCAAAAGATTATTCTCTTTGTCATATATTGGAAATATTATACATTAAACACATTTTCTTTTGTAAATTGTGCATATGCTCTGCCAATTTTCCTATAACATTTTTAAGAACTCTCCATACATTACATATTAGCCTTCTGTCATATATATTGAAATCTCTTTTCCTACAATCTTGTTTGTCTTTTAAGTTTCATGTATGGCATTGTTTTCTATACAGAAAGTTTTCCATTCTATAGTCCCATTAGTTATTTTCTATTTGAATTTCTCACCATTAAAGTGTTTCTCTTTTTATTTTTTTTTTAAACCTTAAGTATCTGTTGGGATACATGACTTGTCTGCATTCGCTTAACATTTAAACTCTTACCGCTTCTGTCCGCGGCCCCTCCTCTCATGATTCTAGCCACAATGATGGCCCCAGTCTGCTCATGTTTCTTAATGGTGGCTCCCTTTTAAGAAAAACAATATTTGTGGGTAAATATATGTGCTGGTGGTATGAAAGGGGAGGCAGAAATAAAGACATTCAGCTGAAAAAACTGAAAACTAGAAAAAATTAAAGGAAGCAGGTAGGAGAAATAGACATCATGCCATGTATGTTATAAATGCTCATTACTAGGTATAGAATTTTCTACTGTACTTATCATGTAAAGTTTTCAGCAAAATTTAAAGATTTTTAAAGTCTAACTTCTTCAACACTATGGAAAGTACAAATATCTTTTTTCCATTATTATATCTTGTATTTGAGTACTACTTGTTTTTACTCTTTTAAAGGATTTCCTCATTTCATCTTTAAAATACCCCCACAAAGAAGGTAGACTATTACAAACAAGGTTAAGAGAATAGAAAAAGATTATATAAATTGTAAAACTCAGGTCATCTAACTTTTAGTTCAGTGATCCTTCTATTACAGTATTATAGTAAAGAAGCTCAGTGATAATAATAAAGAAAAACTTAAAACTCCAAAGTTAGTTGCATTTCTTACTCAAGACTAATATAAACTAATGGAACAAAGAACTGCTAGTCCAGGGTTTTTATGTACTAGGATTGTCCCTAGTACAAACAGAACATTTTGGCATAAGATTAGGAAACAATTTCAAAATGAATCCAGAAATTCTTCATTTATGGATGTTCAGAAGCAGATTAACTACATGTTGCTTTGTCAGAACATCAGGCACAAACGGTTACTTTGAACATCCTTTCATGACTTTTCTTTCCAAGAAACCGACACTGGTTTCAAAAAGCTGTTCTACCTTGGATCACGAGGCTAAATAAAAATGCACATTAGGTCGTGGCAAAATTCAACCCCCCCAAGAAAGTGGAATTTTTCTTGTGTGCCAATAAACACATTTATATCACTAAAAAATAGATATGTGAACAAAATTAGAAATCTATTTGTAGCAAGCATATTTAATATATGACAACTATCAGATACATGTCATATTAGTAAAAATCGAATAATTGATATGATGATTTTTGTAGCATTTTTCATCACCTAAGCATACATTAAGGCCAAAGACTTGAATAAGCATCTCTCCATGGTCATAAACTTTAGAGTTACCAATTACTCGTATTTTCTGCTTTTAAACAGTCAACTTGTAGCCAAGATTACTGGAAATTTAATATTCTTAATACAACTAATTAGTTTGGTTAATTCAACTTTCGTTTCCTTAACAGTGTATCTCAAACTTTCCCACCAAAGTATGGCGAATGGCAGACTGGTCTACTAATGTGATTTAATATCACTTATCCATATTTCACAGTTGAGGAATTGAATTCCGAATGGTTATAATTTGTCCAAACGCAGACAATTACTGTGCAGCAAAGTCAGGACCTGTCTAAGGCAAACTGTTCAGAATTGATTGTCTTAATTACCATTCAATCCTGCTTACCGTATTATCTTAATTGTCATTCAATCCTGCTTACCTTATTATCTTTAACTTTTTATTCATAAGGTCATAAGCTCATTACCCTTGTGGGAGCTTGTTTCTGAGATGGCGGTAATCGATTCTTTCCCTCTTTGTACGCATATGCCATATTCTCAAATCAAACAGTGAAAATGACAAGATGACTTGTAGATGCTACCTGGGCTTCTTCAAACACTTGCTCTACGGGAAACCAGCCGCCATGTAAGAAATCATGAACAATGCCATGCTGTGAGGAAGTCCAATCTAGCCAAGTGGAGATGCCACTTGGAAAAAGAGATGCCTCACTACCCTCCAACTTTCCAACCATCCCAACCCAGGTATCAATCATGGGAATGAAGGAACCCTTAGATGACTCGTCTCGGCCACTGTCTAACTGTCCTTGTAAGAGACTCCAAGTAAAAACCACTCAACTGAGCCTGAAAACCTCCAAAACTGTGAGAGATAATAATATATTATTGTTAGTTATTTAGTCACAAAATTTTTGTGTGGTTTGTAATGTAGAACTAGGACTGCAATGTACCTTCCACACTATGGGTTGTACTGTTTTTCAGTATAGGGCCATCCCATTTATTATGCTTAATGCTAGTCATCCTTTTGACTTAGTCTGTAATTCAATGAAGGTGACAAATGTTTACTAAGAACCTACTATGTGACAAGTACTCTTCTAAAGGCTCATAATATGATGATGAAAAAAAAAAAAAACCACAAAGATTTCTGTCCCCTCACGGAGATTACATTCTGACAGAGGGGACAGACAATAAACAAAAATGGAATACTTATATGTTAGAAGGGGGTTAGATGCTATGGAGATGGGTTAGGGCAGGTAAGAAAAATCAGAAGTGCCAGGGCAGATAGAGGGGAGACATTGTAAAGACACAGGCCTCATTGAAAAAGATGACATCTGAGTAAAGAAATACTGGAAGGACATGGAGTTAGCCAAAGAGAAAGAACAGAAGATACAGCCAGGGCAAATGCACTGAGGTGGGCTGTGAATGGAATGTTCAAGGAAGAGCCAAGAAGCCGGTGGGGCTGGAATAAGGTAAAAGGAGAAAAGCAGGAGGAGGAGAGATCAGATGGTAACAGGGAGCCAGATCACGTGGGCTTTGCAGGTCATTGTGAGGACTCTGAAATTTACTCTGAATGAAACGGGGAGAACCCGCACGGTTCTGAGAAACAGAAATGACACAATCTGAAAGGATCAGTCGACCTACTGTGCTAAGAAAAGGAGTGAGGGAAGGCAGAGGCTAAACCAAGGAAACAAATTGGAAGCTGTTACAATAATCTAAGAGAAATCTGATTGGCAGAAGGAGAAGTAATGAAAAGTGGTCTGGATATAGTATTGTAGAGCCAAAAGGATTTCTCAATGGGTTGGAAATGGAATGGGAAAGAGACAGAGGTATCAAAGATTGACTATGGTTTTTGGCTGAGCACCTGGAAAGATGGAATTATCATCAACTGACAGCGAGAACTAGATCTATGGGTGGAACACATTTGGGGACAAAGACTGGTTTACTTTGGAACATGTGAAGACTGAGATGTCTATTAGACATCCAAATGGAGATATCAAGTAGACAGATGGCCATACAAATGTAAAGATCAGAAGAAAGATCTGGAAGAGAAATAGCTCTGGGAGTCATTAGCACACAGATGTTGTTTAACGCCATAGGCTGGATGAAATCTCTTCCAGAATCTGTAGATAAAAAAAAGCACTCCACACATAAGGGTTATTTTGTTACAGATGCATACCCTGAAGGAGAATACATTGCTATCTGCTGATTCTCCCTACCCTTGGATGGTAAACTAGGAGCCTGAGGCATGATCTCTCACTTTCTACATGATACTAGCACAACTCAATCTTCTTGTGGATCCCTTCATTCCTGAAGATATCTATTTCCATATTGCTTTTGAAACCCTTATTATCACAATTCCTTGATGTAGTGCTAGTACAACATACTTGCATGAAAATAAAATCAAAACTCAGTAAAATAGAGCACATTAAATGCAATATTATACAAAAGTTAACAGAGCTAAGGCATAAGATTTAAGAGATTTTGACAAAAAATAAGGATAGAGAGAACTTCAGATTAGATTAACAAGTTAAAATTCTCGTTAGATTTTTGTTGCCACTTCTGTAAATGGTTTATGAAAGAGGACTGGGCTACCATGATCTCCTTGAATAAAAACTGTATGTCCTATAACACTGCCAATATTGTAAGACCTCCTTAAGCAGGTAGCACATCGATTTCAGGTTGAACCTTTGAAATAAATGTTTTCGAAGTATGGTTTACCAAATATTTGCATCGAAAACTTCTGAGACACTCTTTAAAAATCTAGATTCCTAGGTCCCACCCAAAACTTACTGCCTCTTTGGGGCACAGGCCCAGAAGTCTATATTTTAAGTAAGCACCTGCAGTAATGCTCATAATACCAAAGTTTGAGAACCACAGTTCTAAAATAAGCCAGAGGACAAACCATGCAAGAAACGCTGAAAACTTAGGATTGAATCCACCCAACAACAAATTGCATTTTCTTAAGCTTGTCTAAAAATTAATCTGGATAAAACAAATATGAAATGCTCCCCGCACATAAGGGAGGGAGGACAGCTCTGCCCCTCGCATCCTGACCACTGTTTTTCTCCCCTTCTCTCAATTCTTTTATCCATCCTCCCCTCACACTGTCATCCTCTTCCCTTCGCATTGCCAAATGTCCACATGACCTTTGTTTACTGCCTCTTCTCCCAGGAAACCATCCTCTGCTTAAACAGTTGTCATCGACTTTGTCATTCTATGTGATGTTTATATAACATATGCCTAACACGTAAGAACTTATAAAACATTGCAAATACATTATACAGTTAACATTGCAAATACATTATAAAACATTGCAAATACATTATAACTCAGTTGACATTTAAAACACTCCTGAGGAGGTACAGGTCCTGATTTTCTGATCAGGAATATGAGGCTGAGATGTTAAGTGACTTACTGCTGTAAAGATATAGAGCAGAAAGTGATACCCTGTATCTCCCACTTAGGTCATCTAATGCAAGCTTCATATTCATTTTGCCACATTATTTTTGGGTCTAATAAACAAAATTATATTCTTAACACTGATAACCTAACCCATTCATTGCTAAAGTTTACTGCCTCTTCTTCTGAATCATTTGCCAAATGGCTCCTGACCATCCACTTGTATGAATTTTACTCCACCTTGGCTTCCCTTCCCTTACCTATTTCTGATTCTTACTTCTTGACTTATTCTCCTAAAGATGCCTCGGACTCAGTCTTCTCTTGGTCTCTGCTTCCTTCCCTCTTGGCAGTTTTGTGGCTTCTCCAGTAACTCCCAAACTGATATATGACATTTGATAAATGTAAAATGACAACTTTGTTAAAAATAAATATTTTCTACTTTTTTGGGCACTGCATTTTTTAAACTTTAAATTTATTCACCTAATAATCCTATTTTACCTTTACAATAATTGTCAAACTGAAGATAATACAGTGATTATACATTTGGATGAGAAAAAGTTCAAGACAAGTAATTCTCCTTATTTGATTTCCTATTCCAATGCTAAAACATTTTAAATCTTAATACTTTTCTCAAGAATCTCAACATAATTTGGGGAATTTCTTCATTCCAATTAGAAGTCCTATTTTCTGTATGAAGCTTTTATTTATTTTTACAACACAGCTCTTGGGACAGAAATCACACAATCGAATCATGGCTCACTAGAAAGAAGACGAAGCATCACTAAAATAATTTTAAGTAAAATAATTTAAAAGCATTCAAAATTATTTTAAATTGCATTAGTATATTTAATGCAATTATATTTAGAAAACTAAACCTAGAGTTTAAAGAAGTTATCTGCATATGTTTAGAGAGGGAAAGCTTTTACTAATTCACTTTTAAATAATTAACTGAAATTCAGAGAGAAAAAATTAAAAATCCATGTAAAAATGGGCAAATAAGCAGAATGTGAATTAGGGATAAAATAAAATGGAACTAAAATTCGTAAACACCCAAATTTAAGGGGAAATGGAGAGGAAAGTGCTATTAAGTATATTACAAAATATATGCCAAATTACACCATAATATACTAATAAACCAAACAATTTTGAGAAATGCTTACACTAACCCTGAATACACAAATATTATAAACTTGGAAAATACTCTCTTGCTTACAAGAAAAATTCATTTTTTAAACAGCATCATCAGTTTAACCTATTTTTAAAGAAATTTCCCTGGTTCCTTTTCCTAAATGTCTAACCTCCTCCTAGCACCCGCATAGCCCCACAGGCTCAGTATAACCATAAGAAAATTAAGTCACTTTTATCCTCCATGAATGCAAAAACTACCAAAAAGAGAAAGATATCAAGACACAATATGGTGTAGAAGAAAAAAACTAGTATTTGAAGATAAAGAGCCAAGTCTAGATGGATCTTAGTTCTACCACTTGTTAGCTGTGATACTTGAGGTAAGTTGCTTTCCTTCTCTGAATATGTTTCCTAGTCTGTAAAGAGAGAAACCATGATCTTCATGCCAATTATGAGGATTAAATATAATATATGTAAAGTACTTAAAATAATGCCCGGCAACTAACGTATTACCAACTGCTACTTGCTACTGATTTAAATGTGCCCCATTTACCCTAAGTAGGATAAATTTATTTTTCTTTTAAATGAAATTTTTCTTTTAAATGTAGTTTCATAAAAATATGGATACACTGCATTCACTCCCTATTGCTGCTATAACAAATAACCACAAATGTAGTGGCTTAAAACAACACAGATTTATTATCTTACAGTTCCGGAGGTAGGAAGGCCAAAATGGGTATCATGGGGCTAAAATCAAGGTTTCAGTAGGGCTGCATTCCTCTGGAGGGTCTAGGAGAAAATCCAGTCCTTGACTGTTCTATTTTCTAGGAGCTTCTGGCATCCTTTCGCTCACAGTCACAGCACTCCGACCTTTGCTTCCATCATCGCAACTCCGTCTGTAACTCTGACCCTCCTGCCTCTTTCTTTCACTTTCATAAGAACCCTCGTGATTAGCCTGGGCCCAGCAGATAATTCAGAATAATCGCCCCACCTCAAGATCCTTAACTAATCATGGAAATCCCCTTTTGCCATGTAAAGTAACATATCTACATGTTCTTTAGATTAGGATGCGATGTCACTGGGAATTGGGGTGGGGGACATTATTCTGTCTATCATAGATCCTTTAACATAATTCAACATTGTATAAATTCTGGTGCTAAAATAAATGGTGACATTTACATTTTGAAGTATGAGACGCTTGAATAATTTCTCATTACTATTAAATAAGTAGGCTTTTTAGAAAAGCCATAAGCAATTATTTTTGGTTGCACCATTTAATCTCAAACCAACTGTGACTGGTGCATGTTATTTTATACTGTCTCATAAATGTCAACAAGTTACATTTTAAAAATTACTGCTATTTATAACCTCTATTAATGCCTATCATTTGGCTTCATTTTCATTTTTCTAAATCATATTCTTTAGAGGAGAAAGTTCCATTTATTTTAAAGTTTGAAGACACAGAAAAAGTATATTTTAAAGAGAGAAATATATAGAATGTCCCCCATCAGATTTGGCTTTATCACGATATCTACTCATCTACTCATATCCGAGCACAAGATGCAGACCAAAACTTACCAGTGGTTCTCTATTTTTGACAAGGCGGATGATTTTTACTGAGTCTTCCTCATCATCAATATCATCAGGCATAGGAGGCAATACAGGATCATAATTCTTCTGAGCCACAGTATCATGTACAGAGAGCAACGCCTATCAGAGTCAAAGTTTGGTAAGAAAAAATATATATATATTAATCAAATATAAAACCCCAAACCCTTCAAACTATAAAATCAAATTGAGGTTATAATTTTGACATAACAATGGTAATAAGGCAACCATTTGAAAAGGAGTCTCTTACAAACAAGGAATATATAGAACAGCAGAAGACAGTTCCACTTAGCTGCCACCCCCCATCCCCAATGCAATTAATGTATGACAAAAATCAGCATAAAATATCTCCTAACCTGTGTGTTCTCTGGTTCATCCATATAAGAGTGGCAGTTGGGGACATGGCGGGCGGGGAGGGGGGGTGTCAATTTTGAAAAGAGGGAGAAAATGAGGCTATAGACATATTGCCCATGAGCCAATAGGAGTCTGAGAAAACTATGTATTTTCTTTCCTGCTGTTAGCAGAAAACACAAAAATAACTGATCAATATGATTGACTAGCTTTAATTCTTTTGTTGTTTTCTCACTTTTTAATTTTTAGTGTAATAGGTGACCAAGACACTAAAGAGGTAAAACTCCACAAAACACCATCATATTGTCATTATAGACCAAAAATTAGAAAAACACTGGAACCTTGACATGACACTACTCACTAAGTGAGCAGGTCTAGACTTATAACTAATTTGCTCCCTAACCAGCAACATCATAAATTACTCTAGCCAGAATCCGAGAAGCCATCCTTGAAATCTCCTCTCTTACCTACACTTCCAAGGTCCAATCTGTATCCTGTAAATCCACTTCCAAAATGAATGCTCTCTAGTCTAGATCAGAGGTTGACAGACAATGCCACCTGCTTCTGTAAATGAAGTTTTACTGGAATACAGCCCTGCTCACTCACTGATATAATGTCAATGGCCACTGTCACCCTCCAATAACAAAATTAAGTAGAAGCAAGAGACACTTTTCACATAAAGACTTGACAGACCCCTGGTCCAGATCATTGATGCCATTGTTGATCTATGCAATAACCTCTAAAGAATCCAAATGCATTTATTTATCTTTGGCTCATTTTTAAATCCTTAAGTCAGTGTTGCCAAAGTGATTATTTTAAAACTAGATAAAATCACATAACTGGCCTGCTAATAACTCTTCTAAAGTTTTCCTCTGATCTCGGGATAAAGATCAAACTTGAGCATGTCCTAGTCCTGCATTTCTCTCCAACTGTACTTTATACCACTCTCCTCACTTGGCCAAAACATTCGATATAAAAGCTGATCACCTGGTTACTTGATCTTGTAGTGCCTTCTTCTTTGCCTTCATACATTCATAATTCATAACCATATAAATATTTTATGTGCACATATTTAATATTTCTATCTACCGAAAGAGAAGCTCTAAGTGACAAATGATGTCTAGTTTTTAAGTTTTATTAACTGTAATGTAATAAATGGTATCTATTTCTTAATTAAGCTTTTTATTGACCATAATATATATATACAGAAAAGTACACAATTCACACATTCACAGCATATTTTCAAAAATGAATATTCCCATGTAAACATTCCCCAAACAAGAAATACGACATTAATTGAGTCTCAGAAGCCCCCGCTTATGCCCCTTTGTAGTCAGCATGCCCTCTATTCCTCTGAAGGTAGTAGTTTTGCCTCAATTTACATACTGCATAAATAGAATTTTTAAGTATGTATTTATTTTTTCCCTGATATTAAGTTGGTGAGAACCATCCATACTATTACTGGTGATAGCATTCACTTTTCGTTGTTACATAGCATTTCGATATATGAATGTTTCACAGTTTCTTTACCCATTATGCCCATTGCTGAGGGACATGTAGGTTGTTTTCATTTCTTGACTATCATAAATAATAAATAATGCTGCTATAAATATTTCATATCGTTTGATGCATACACATATTTCTATGTATAATTTGGTTAAGTATATTTAAGAGTGGACTCTCTGGGTCATGGGTTATAAGAATATTCAACATTAGTAGACAGAAAGTTTTTCAAAGTGTTTGTCCCAATTATACCCCCACCAACAGCATTAATAAGTTCTGTGATCCCCCAACAATTTACATTATTAGTTTAAATTTGGCCATTCTGAGTGTGTAGTGGTATCCTCTTGGGGTTAAAATTTCATTTTTCTTATAACTAATGATATTGAAAACCTCTTCTTATGTTTATTAGGAATGTGCATACCTTCTTTTGTGAGATGCCAGTTCAAGACTCTTGCATGTTTTTCTATTCCATCCATCTTTTTCTTATCAATTTGTAAGAATTCTTTATAATATACTGGATCCAAGCTTTTGTTGGTTAGCCATGCTATGAATACATTTTCCCTTTTTGTAGCTTGCCCTTTCACTTTCTTATTAGTGTTTTTGATCAACAAAGGATCTAATTTTAATGAACATAATTAATATTTTTCCTTTCTGGTTGGAGCTTTTCATATCCAATAAGAGTTTCAAAGAGAAAGAATGAAGAAACCCAGACTTAGATACATTATAGTGAAAGTGCACAATGTTAAAGGCAAAGAGAAGATCTTAAAAATAACAGAGAGAAAAAAAGATCATCAGAAAGAAAAAAATTGAGAGCTGACCGATCAGCAGCAGCAGCAATGGAAATCAGAAGACAGTTAAATTACTTCAAAAGTGCATAGAAAAAAATAATAGCCAGCCCAGAATTGTATATTTAACAAAAGTATCATTCAAGAATGAGAATGGGGGGGCGGGGGGTTGCTGATAAAACTTAAAAAAAGAAAAAAGGATAATACGACCATGGTTTTTGAAAACGCTGGAATTCAGACAACAAAGGATGGTGACCATTGAGAGACAGGAAACAAACATGAGTCCTATGATTGCCCCAGTTTACAACATAGAGTTTCCTGGCTGTGTCAGAGGAAGAGGAACCCAGGCAGGAAGCAGTGGTCTCCTCAAGTTGAAAAAAACAGCTGAGAATCCAAGGAGGTCAAGTGGTAAAGTTCTCAGGGGTATGAGAGAGGAGAGAACTGCCAGGGTCAGAGCTCTGGAGATCTGCAGGGGGCCTCCTTGAGTCCTTAGCCAGGTACTTAACCAAAGATAACAGAAGAGAAACTACCAGAAAGGACTAGAGCAATGGTTCTTAACTGAGGGCAATTTTACTCGCCCGGAACTATTTGCCAATATCTGCAGACATTTTTGATTTGTCAAAATAGAAGCCAGGGATGCTCCTAAACATCTGATAACATATAAAACAGTCCCCTGCCCCAACAAATAATTATCCATCCCCAAAACGTCAATAGTTTTAAGGTTCGGAAACCCTGCATTATAGGTTTCCCCTGCGATCTGAAAGTAGAGCATTCCTATGAAAACGTTCCTAAACCTAAAATGACATAAAGCAAAGGGGCAATTACTATTAATTTAGATGGAAAATTTTTTGAGCGTTTCCCAGAACCAAAAAATAACTATCAAAAATGAAATTAAAAAAAGTGAAAAATTGTGAACAAGATATTATCGAGCTGTAGAACAACTTCAATGGCCTAATATATAGCATAATTGGCACCTTCAAAGAAAGGAAGGGTGCTAAAAAATTTTGAAAAAATATGGCAGAAAATACTCCAAACATGCTGAGGGAAAAAAGCCCACATCTTCAAGAAGCTCAGTGTATCTAACTATGAGAAACGCAAAAGAAGTAATACCAAATTGTTTAAAACCAGTGAGAAAGTCATCCAAAAGGGGGAAAAAGCACATTTCTAGCAGAAAAAAGCATACACACACACACACACACACACACACACTTATTTATATATATATTTCCTTTTTATTTATATATAAATATTTTATATAAATATATAAAGGGAATACACATGTTCCCTTTTATTTATATTATTTGTATATAAACATATATAAATATTTATATATCCATGTATATATTTACATATTTATATTTACATATAGATCTATATTTATATATCTACATCTATCTATAAATCTATAAATATATATATAAAGATAAAAATGACAATACACGTCTCATCAGAAAGACAAGCTGCAAGACAATGGAGCAACATCTTTAAAATACTCAGAAAAATACTGTCAACCTAAAATTCTATACCTAGTAAAAATATCTTTTAGAAATGAAGGAATATTGAAGACTTTTTAAAGACATACAAAAGCTGAACAAATTCATCACCAGCAGACTTGTATTCCAAAAAAAAAAAAAAAAAGTTACATCTTTCAAACAGAAAGAATGGCAGCAGATGGGACTATGGATCTATACAGAGGAATGAAGAATACCAGAAATGTCCACTATCTAGACACCTATGGTAACTATCTCATATATATACAAAGTAAGAATAGAGATAACTAATGAATGCATTTTAAATGAATATTGTAGTTGATAGGCAATATTAAGAATACCAGCTATGTATTTTTCTTCGTTTGCTTTGTGTTAAGTTCCATGTCTAGATTTCGAAATATAATTTTAAGATTAATAGACATCAAGTTCCTAATTTTTAATAGCTTTGCTTTACAACTATTTTTGGTTGTAAAAGCAACATTTCTATTTCGGACAACTAAAAGTAACTTTGTATTCCATTTTCCTGTTAAAAGGCAATACCTAAATGAAAATTGTGTTTCCATATGTCCTAAATCCCAATCACAATTGATGGGTTTACCTGTCGCTCAGAATAATCTGCAGGAAATTGAACACTTGACCTTGTAACTCATCAGGCTCACAAGCTCTCATTGCCTTGGACTCCCTGAAGTCATTTCTATGTTCTAAGTATCTCTCAGGTCCACAGAATTAAGTGTCTAACTCAGAAGGATGAGTAACATTGATTTATTCCTCCAGAAGGAAGCTTAACTTTTCCCTTTAGCATGCTTTAATGAAACCTCATCCATTCTGCATGCTCAGGCAATGAGTAATTCACTTGTAGGTGAATGTTTTGGAAAGCTGAAAAATTACAACGAATCTTTTTATTTTATTGCCTAATACGGATCTACCGAATTTTCCCCAACTTCCTAAATTATAATACCATGTTCTAAAAATGATGTCACTTCCCTGTTTTATCAAAAATAAGCCACAGAATGATGACTCATAGAGTTTGATTTGCCTTTAATGTGACAATTTGATGCCTAGGAATAGTTCTTATTTATTGATGACTCCCTTTGCTTCCCCTAGAAACAAAGTCTTTGTAGAGATCAACAAACCTCCATCAGTGCCCCCAAATGCCACCAACATTATTGCTGATGGAATGGTCCATCGCTAAAGGAAGCTTTCACATTCTATTATATATATATATATTTGGGCCTTTCACTGCTCATTACCATTTTCCTTTTCTCACCATCTGTTCTTTCGTTTTAACTTTGTTATTCTGTCCTGGACTTTAAGATCTGAACAATAAGCCTGGATTTTGTAGACATTATTAAGAATACTTGTTTTATTTTTTTTGTATAGGGCAGCTAACCAATCAATTCAAAGATTTAAAGACTGAGTGTAATCTTTAAATCTTTGACAGTTCTCAGATGAGACTACTATTATGTAATAAGTCATTTTCTAACTATTGAAGACTAGGGGGCAACAAGTTATACAGGAAAAGTGTTGATATATATTCTAGTGATGATCAACTAGCATAGCTAAAAAAAAGAACATTAATTGAACAGGTCTTGCAAGGGCATAGAGCAAAAGGCCCTTCACATGTAGTACTGAAGGCACTGTACATTGAGAGAACCTGTCTAGATTATTGCTAAGGACAAGCTGTCAATAACTATCGAAATTTTAAATGTACAAACATTTTAACCCAACATTATTCACTGAAAAAATTCTGTAATATACAAGAGATGTGTGGTATAGTAATGTTTAAATAGCAGAAAAGCAGAAACAATAGAAATGTTCATCTCTAAGCGATAAGTAGGTAATTATGCTGATCCAAAGAGAAGTCCAAAATATCCAAATGTTAAAAGTCCAGAAAACAAGAAAACATTAAGTAGCACATTATATTATCCTATTTATAATGGAAAAATGTATATGTAATATTTCTGTATACAAAAAGGAATGAAAGGTAATATAGCCAATTAAGAAGTTACCTGAAAAGGTATACGAACACAGTTCACAGAAGAAAAAGTCTTTAAGCATAAAAACAATGCTCATATTCCCTAAAAAAGAAATGAGGACAGCGGCTCCTACTCTATAGTTTGAATTAAAAATACTATTACGTATTATCAAAATTTTTTTCTGTATATTTTTAAAAGTATCAAAGGACTTTCTAAAAAAAGTAATAAACTATCACAATGTATCAAAAACAAAGATAGCTGTTTATATAAATAATTCCTTCTAACCTCATTTATGAATTCCTTAAAACTTTCTGTGTGTGTGTGTGTGTATATCTGTCCCTAAGGTTGTGAATGCTTCTTCTCTATTCCATGACTATGGTTCAATTTTTTACACTTATATCTTTAATCTACTTGGAATTCATTCCAGTAGGGGGAGTTTCTTACTTTCTCTCAATGATTAACTGCTTTCACCAACACCATGTATTGAAGTTACATCCAATTCCACCCATCCCTCACATCTGTCATTAAAGCCACAATTATGTTTCACCTGAATTATTTCTACGAGCTCCCAACTGGCCTTCCTCCATTCCGGATTCCATTCCTTCCACCCTACCACCACTCCTGCCCAAGTAACTGTTCTGTATACTCCAATCAGAGTGATTGTGTTGCTTGCCTATTTAAATGCTTTCGATGGCTTTCCACTGCTCTGAGAATGAAATCCAAACATTTTAATAAGCTCACAATTAGGGTGACCACATAATTTATCATCTAAATAAGGAAACAACTGAAATTGAAAGAGAGGCTATCAATCATAATGCCAGAAGTTCAGGCATAAACCAGACCATCCTGGGCAAACAGGGATGCGTATCCCCCCCACCCCAATCAAAGGCTCTGCTGCCTAGCTCTAAACTGTTGCCCCTCGTCGTTCACAAACAACTGTTCAGCCAAAGTGAACTTATTTTACAACCTCAAACTTGACAAGTTATATTCTTTATGGGATTTCACATACTATTCACTCTATTTAAAACATTTATTTTTCACATCCTACCCTTGACTCCTCTTTCTCCCTCCCTCTCTCTCCCTTCTTCTCCCTTTTGATTATCTCAACTTATATGCCACTTCCTTCCTCCCCGCTCCCTGCCCTGCCCCCCCAGACCTCTCCCACAACCCAAGTTTAGATTTAGCACTACTCCTGTATTCCACACGTGCCCTTTTCTTACCCAGAATTTCTCCTATTACCTTCATTAATCTACGTATATCTTCTGTAAGTTGTATCTATAGAGCCTGGCACAGAGTAGGCATTAAATAAACCTATGAGAATGAATGAATCAAGATGTGACGCCAATGACATTTACAAATTACCAAAGAAAGTTGTAAAACTTTTCAAAAGAGTTGGCAGATCTGTGGGATACATTACCTTCCCATAGTGGCTACATATTTGGTTGTATACATCTGTGTGTATTTTAAAAAGTTATTATTATTTTGGACGTACACGTCAGGTTTCTTTTTAGTATTATTGTGAATTGAATATTTAAAATGGAACAGCAATCTTTAAAAGTAAATACTTTCTTTATCCAGTGAAAATTAAAGACAATATTCAAATTAACACCCCAGGATTCATATTTCATATTTTAACTGTCAGTTCGACTAACAATTCATGTATATATGTCATATTCTACTGTACCACTTTGATTCTGTTTCTTTTAAAAAAAAAAAAGCAAATATTTTATTTCATTCCCAGGACAAAAAGGGGGCAGTGATCGTATTCTGAAATAGAATAAAACTTATTTGGGGGCTGCGCTTCTTAAAGTAATACCTATAAAAGTGAGATTCAAAATGATGACAGTTAATATAAATGATTTCAAGGAAAGCAATGTCAAATGTTAGGTCAAAAAGGAAAGAAAGTTTTTTCTTCCCAAGACTGGCTAACTAGAAAAAGTTATTGCCAACTGCAACATCATGTGCCTGCAATCTTACCCACCCTCTACAAATTATTCCCTGAATATACACCTTTCAAGCTGACTTCTCACCCATGCTTTATTCACACTGCTATGTAAGTATGAAAAATAAAATTATTCCTCTAAAATAATTTTTGCTATGATAAAGTTCAAGTATTCAAGTATAAAGTTTTTTTGAATGAAATCATGTTTTGTTTTGGTCGGAAGTTTCTAATACTCAAACCAAGATAATACTTCTCGAAAAGGAGTTAACAAACTTATCGCAGCTAACCTGAAATGCTCTGGTTAATATTGCTTTCTTATGCGCAGTCTAAGACCAAGTGATGAAATTTTCAGAGCACTGACTGTGAATCTCCTACTCTGAGCTCTTAACCTTTCCACACACTTTGTCTTTAATATAAAGCAACTATTCTGCTCTAATGCAATCCTTATTCTTTTGAAACTAAAATTTAACCAGCCTCCTCTGTACCATTACAAGTTAATTACTCTCATATTACTAATCATAATCCAATTACCCTTTACAGCAATATATCCGTGTACTTAAATAGGGGTTAGAAATTATAGTCCATGTATATCTTCATCTTTTATTTAAAACAATCTTTCTTTTTTTGAATATCAATTTAAGACCATAGATAACATTCCAGTGGAGATTACTCAAGGAAGGTAGAAAGCAATTTTGCATCTAGGCATAAATTTTCATCCAACAGTCCACGTATGCTTAACTAATCATGTTAATTACATAATTATGTAATCTATATGTAACTTTGACTCGTGGACAATGTTTTACATACAACTGCAGTAGTGTCTAGTCCAAAACATGTAAGTTTTGGGATTTAGTGCATTAAGAATCTTCAAATTAAGGGCATTTTCAGAATGCCTCCAATCACATTGGAGGAAAAAATAAGTGACAAACATGGGAGGAAAATTGCAAGGAGAATTGAATTTGTCTACTGATATTTTATTGGTATTTATGCTGAAACACTGCTCTGCTCTGCAAAACTATAGGCTGTATTATAATACGAACTGATAGAGGGATAGGAGACGGGGTGGGGAGAAGGAATGCTGAAATAATACAACAGAAAAATAGATATAGTTGTCAAATATATTGGAATACCATTAACTAGCCAAGTAAAATGAAACTAAACCAAATCACTAATAGGTTTTGTATTCTGTACTTGTAACTTCATTTAAAAGGAAAATAACCGTGAAGCCACATTATGTCTGCCAAATTAAATCCTGAGCTTCTCAACTAAAGTATTTTGTAATGTCACAACATTAGCATCAAAAGCTCAACTCTTTTTCCTTAATGAGAGTTAGACTATTAAAATACTATGCGCTTTTTAAAAATACATTTACTTGAAAATTGATGCTCGAAACAAAATTCATCTGAAGTCTCGGAAAGTGGCCCTTTTGGAAGATATTTATTGCACGTCCTCACCTTCACATTGGGTTTTGACAGCAGTTTCAACAGCTCTCTGATCTCACTGTTTAATGGCTTGTTCTGAAGCTCTTCGGCCAGCTGCAAGAGAGATCACATTGACATAAAGAACACTTAGTGAGAGCGTTGGGTAGTTCCACGTGTGACCACTGCGATTCTATCTTGCTACTGTTCAGTGATTAAGGAGAAGTCGGCATGAAGGAAAACAGACTATCAATCATTGCTCTTCTTTTTAGGCCCTTGGTAGGCCAGATCCTAGCCCAGGCTCTTGGCTGAGCATAAATCAGTCAGATCATCTTCTGATTTATTACAATGAGGGCAAACCCAGCACTTCATCTACCGAATGGGGTTTAGCGTGCAGACAAAGGGCCACTTGTAAAAAGGACTGGATCAAGCTTTGACTCAATTTGAAAGGGAGAAAGAGAGAGAGAAGAAGAAAGGAAGAAAGGAAAGGAGGAAGAGAAGAGAAAAGGGAAAAGAGGACCTGCTGAATGAGGTGGTGAAATCCACAAGGTTTCCCAAAACCCACAGTAGCCTGCTATTCAGAGCCTGGGTGAAAAGAACTAGAATGCCTCTAATAGAACAAATAGTCTGAAACTTTTATTATGTTTACCTACACAGACTAAGAAGTCTGTTAAATATAAACCAAGTCAATCATAAAATGACTTATAACAGGTTGACAACTACGCAGCACCAAAAACGCTGACTGTCCTTTACAATGATTAAGAATTCTCATTTGCTGGTTGTAGCTAAAGAAAGGATTTGTTGGAGCTTTGAACCTGCCTCATGTTCTTCATTAAGATATCTTCCTATCAGAATTTATATTCAATTTTGTATTATAGGAAGGATCACATAATTTTCATAAGAAAAGCAAGATTCGAAAAAAGATTAGAATCATGAAATATGAAATACAGAAGTCAAACAACGTATATATTTTCATTTAAAAACCTTTCTAAAACATTGGATTAAATTTCTATTTGCCCTGATGTTTCTATCAAGCTAAAAATTTTCTTATCTCTGGAAAAGTACTTTTCTCTAAAAGAAAGACATAATATAAATTATGCACAAAAAATAAAATCAGTATCTTCATTGATTACATTTTGAAAAGTGCTTTTACTTTTTCAAGGTAACATTTTTACAAAATTAAGTTGCAGAAAGTCACAAAGGGCTCTTTGCACTCTTTGGTCACTTAATATGTAACGGTATTTTTTAACATGTCAATGCACTGTTCTGATAAATTACAAAATGCCGTTTTACCATATTTACTAATAGTCTCTAATTTTTTAAAAAAGTGATATTGTTGTAGTACGATTTCATCACTTTATAAACAAATATTTCCCCAAACCCTCGACAGTAAATTTTTAAAAACTGGTTTTTAAGACTTTCTCAAGTGGCAAGTGCAGCTTTTTGTGGAACTATATCTACACTTTTATTCATCTTCACTTTAAATGTTTTGGTTCTATAATGCAGAGGTAAGCTCCCTCATAAAATACATATGTTGAAACATTCTTGTAACCTGTAATTTCTGTAGATAAAAATGGAAGGCAAAAAGTTTGAGGACTAAACAAATACCATACAGCTTGGAAATTTATTACTTATGCTTTATTTTCTAAATTAGAATATAAAGTGTATCAAGTAAACTATACCTGAACATGGTCAATTTTTTTTTATTACTCTTATAGCCATGGTATTTTACTAAACTGAATTACATTTTATCATAACAAAGTTTAAACTTAAAAAGCAACAAATAAGCTCCAGGAGATCACTAAAATCAGCCTTCACACTAACCATATTTCTCGTCTAGCTTAGTGTCCCTTATAGTTTATCCAGGTGTGCTCTCAATTCATCCGAGTCCGAAAGTTAACAGCAAGAAACAGCAAGTTAGTTCCCTCCCCCACATTGAAAATAAAATTATAGCTACAGGAAATTAACTACTCCATCAATGCCAACTGCTTCTAAAATTTATTTTTTGGTTATGAAGGTAATTTGGAAAGGTCTAATACCCATAAATCATTACTATGCTTTATAATCCATTTTAAAAACAATCCTGTCTTTTTATGTATTTCATATGCCTCATTCCTATACTAGCATCTGTCATTTTTTTAGTACTGTCAGCAATAGAGCTATCTCATTTGTCTTTCTCTCTCCAAAGCATTCCTCTTGTCTGTGACTTTCTCCAAACGCTAATAGCTGACAGCTTCTCTCTCCCCAGAGAGTTACAGCCTAAAATTTCTATTGCGTAGTTACTAAGGTAGAACAAGACAGTATCTACAGGCAAAATTTTAGAACAGGAAAGTGAGTGAAAATCAGCATAACATCGGCGTAAGCTCAGTGATGACAGGGCTTTCAGAAACATTTGCGACTTCTGGTGTTCACGCATAGGATCGCACACATCTGTCTGTGCTAGGATGAGTTCTGCCGTGGCCCGGCGGGTGGGAGACATGTCCCAATGATCTCAGAAAGGACACACTTACTTACATCATCAGCCAAGGCTGCCGCGCCATGGAGGATGGGCACGGGATTCTGCTTCTCATAGTAGTGAAGTTTTTCATGAATCTGAAAGAATAGCAAATGCATATATAAGTTCACCTGCTGGCAAACAATCTGAGATATTTAACCGTTTTTTATCGTTGACGATAGAAGCCAATCCATCGAATATTCTAAACAAAAAGTATATGTTCCTATAAACTTATAGATGACAAACATGCATACATAATTCATCCATGAGTATGGTCCAGTGTTTATAACATGAATCAAATGGAAAAAAAAAAATCATCATCAAATAAAACCCACTTAGAAACTACACCTTTGTTCCCCCCAACAAACATTAGCTTTATAAAATCTTTAATTTCTAAAACATAGCGCTTTAATACTTCAAGTATTGGTTGTAGTATATATTCCTGCTAAAAAACACACATTATGATTAAAGTAAAGCAGTAAACTGGCAGCCTCGTTTGGGCAGTCTGGTATGCGACCGCCACCAAGGGTGAAGAAGCTGGCGCTGTAGGACCTGTGTGCCAGCACTCCGGGAACAACACGCTGTTCCTTTCACTTCTTCTTCTTCTTTTTTTAATTGCCAATTTTTCCTCCCAAATTCAAGTTTCTAAGGAAAAAAAAGCGATTTCTCTTAACTAGCGACATTTCTTATAACTAGTTAGCTTAAATAAAATAATTTCCCATACTGGAAAGAAAAATTACATTAATAAAAAATAATTTGGGGACTTCATTTCCCATCATCATTACCCAAGAAACTCAAAGGCAAGAATATACTTTAAAGCATTATAAAACAAATTGTGTTCCTTTAAAATTCTAGTATTATAGTTAAAAAGTGAAAGATGGTTTGATGAATGCAAAACTGTCAGCACTTGTTTAATGTATGTCCGCTCTTACATAGGTACACTTAAAATTTTATACTTGAAAATCTATTTTAGCTTCTTATTGATAGTTGACCAACTGCCCCCCGCTACAATGAAAAACAGCTGCACCTCACAATTTCCTGTTTCTAATAGGAATCAAGGAATACACTCTTTAATTATACTCAAAGCAAACCATACTCTCATGTAAAAAGTCTGGAAAGATTTTATTTTGAATATCCTAATGATACTGCTAAGAGGAGATTCTATTACCTTTTTGGCAACCTGGTACATAATGCAAAGCATCAGGGAAAGAACTTTGACACTTATGATATTCCCAGAATCATCAGGGCAAAATTCTTAATATCTTGGAACTATTAAGTATTTATTACATTCAAGTAATAAACAAATTTCCAAGAATACAGCTTTATAAGGAATAAGATTTGATCTGAACATTATTACAGTATAATTTAAAACAAAACCAACCATCCTAAGAGCTAAATTAATTTTGCTTAAGTAATTATCAAGAATGAGGTCACTTCAACATATACTATGATGGAATACTGAACTTTCTCTCTCATAAACTCCTCTAACTTTATTGCAACTACTTGTTTATATGTCTGCTTCCCTGCAGTAATAAATATAGAAGCTTGTACTTACTAGATATCATGTGCCTAGATTACCTAATAATAGTTATCAGTACTATCAGTAATTCAGTCTTCCATGAGTTCAATATTTTAATACTGTAATCCTTACAAGTACCTTAGGAGGTAGATGGCACCATTATCCCAAATGTTACAGGTAAACGGGTACACAGGAGTGAAATAACTTGCTGTGGTCCCACAAATTGTAAATGACGGAGCTGGGATTTGAAACCTGGGCCATCTGGCTCAGCCTCACAGCGTTTTGTCACTTTGCTAGCCTGACTCTCAGACTCACATCTTGTCTGCGTTCTTCACTGATCTCTTCCACTGAATGCATATGATCTGTTTGTAGGACACAGAAAGGAGGCTAGATAGAAATGTGACAGAGTAGTGGCTGTTTTCAATTAAGACAGGATTACTGACGGTTCCTCTCAGTCTCTCCACCCTTATTTTTCCTTTCCTATGGCTCCTAATTTTTCTAGATTCATTTACATTAATACTATAATTATAACCAAAATTACATGCCCCACATACATTATTTCTCCACTTCATTTGCTTCCTCTGAGTGGCTTTTAAAAAGAGTCAGCTCTTCTTTCTATATCATCTTGTCTCTAGATTCTTACCCGAGGGCCCAGCGCTCCCCTGCCAACCTCTGGCCTTTGTACTAGATCAAGAATTTTTTAAATGTTCTGAGATTTCCAAACTCTGGCAACCCTATGTTATGTTTTTTTACTTCTATACATAATTTTTTAAATTAAGCTGGTAGGAAAGTAAAACTCTAAATAATTTTGAGCTGTTCATGTTTCCAGAAATATTGACAAATTCTGCTTAACACCAGAAAAGAAAATTTAAAAACCAAAATGAATTTTAAATTCTAATACAATAAACAGGTAACATGTATAGACTTCATGCCGAGGTTGTTCAAGAGAACTTTCTGTGAGGATGTTGAAATCATTCTAAATCTGCCTGTTCGATATGTAATTTGGACTAGTCATATATGGTTATTGAGCACTTCAACTGTGGCTAGTATGCTTGAAGAACTGAATTGTCATTTAATTTTAATTAATTTAAATGTAAATGACCACAGGTGGCTAGTGGCTTTCATATTGGATAACATGGCATAGCTTTATATTATGCACTCTGTAATTTCCCTCTTAACTTCCTGCCCCCTCAAAAAAAAATTCACTCTGATATAATTTGGCAATTTTTCCTGAATGGAAACATTTTGGAATCCAATAGACAAAATATATATCCAAAGACATGGCTTAATCATCAATAAGGCAAACTAACATCTATTACTAAATATCATGTATAGCCACATCTGCAAAATCTCATTTTAACTAAACATGTCCCTTTGAAGATTCAGCGGTAGGATACAATTCATTTTTCTACCTGAACAACAAGAAGAAAGCAAAAGTGGAAGGAGTTGAGGAAAGGAAACAGGCGTAAAGAAGTCTGGAGAGAAGGGGAGGCTCCGGTTAAATTCATTTCCTATAAAAACTATGCAATTATTCAAAAGTAAGATCTTTAAAAAGATGCCAAAATATTTAAAATACACTATTAAGAAATAACGTACATTTCAAAATGCATGTGCATTTCAAAATACACACACATTTATGCCCTAAATAGTATAGTCTAAAGTATGTGTCCTTAAGGGTTTGTTTTCTATCATTATATTTGTAATCAGAAAAAGGCAGTTAAAATAAAAATCATTTTTATATGTAACCGATTCTTATAGGAAATATGTAATTACCTTCATTTATACACATCTTGAAAATACTTAAAATTTGTAAGGGAACCTGGTGCCAATAATCTAAAAAGGACACGTACAGTAGAAATCGTTTTAAACGAAGCTTCAATAACAAAAGTATAAATAAGGCTTAACCAGTCCCAGTGCAATCATTTGTTTTCAACCTCTCGGTGATGAGTAGAGGCATTGAAACTGAAAAACCCACTCACGGTTACTGGAATGACATTAAGTAAACCAAGGCTGTAAAATCCGTTTCCTGTCTTCTATTATGAGCATAAAAAAGTACTGAAATAACTGCTCAGCAGTTTGAATCTCTTCTATGTTAGGTAAAAGTACCCAATCTAAAAGTGGCGTTGCGTGCACACGCACACGCATGCACACACACGCACGCACAACACACACCCATCTCCCTCCTTTATTTAATACATAAAGAAGAGGGAATTCTGAGTATTAAAAGATCCCTGGATACAACGACAGCCAAGATGAGCTGGAAATTATACACTATGTTGTGTAGAAATAAAAAAGTATTCTAATGGCTGGGACCCTCACTGAAAAGAACAATTTAATCCTTTCTCCAAAAGGATAAAAATAATTTTGGCTCAAGAGAAAAAAGGGACAATAAAGGGAAAATTTAAAACTGAAAAACAACAAGCATAGCAAAGGCAATGGTGCTAACTGTATGTCCTCCTTTCCAGTTTTAGACCACTAACCTTTCTCTTTTGGTTAATTTTCACGGCCAATAACTCCAGAAAAAAGAAAAACTTTAATAGAACCATTGAGAGTTGAAATCCTTGTTCCGTTCCCGCCTTTAATGTGATAAAATCTGGCTTTCCTTTGCCACAGATACATATTATCACATGAAATCAGTATCGTATATTCTAAATTTATCAAGAATTTTTTAAAAGAATGGATGTTTGATTTCAGGAGCTGTTTTCAGCATTGACAAACATTTTGTTTTCTTATTTGACCAGTTAATTTGGTAAATTCTATTGATAGATTTCCAAATACTAAGCCATCCTTGCACTCCCACGATGAACCTCACTTGATTACGATGTATTATTCTTTTAATGTGCTATGGAATTTCACTGGCTAATATTTTATGAAGAATTTTTGCATCAAGATTCACAACTGAGGCTGGCATTTGTATTTTGGTTTTGTTTGTTTGGTCCTGTCTTTACTGGGTATTAATATCAATGTTATAGTCATTTCATTATTTTTAAAACTATGAAAGCTTTCTATATTTTTATATGCTCCAAAAATGATCTCTTCTTTAAGTATTTGATGACATTCCCCTGAGAAACCAGCTGAGTCTGATACATTGTGGAAGGTAGCTTTATCCCCCAAATTTCTTTATTTCTTCTGGCTGGTTTATGGCAATTTCTCCATTTAGGTTTTTCTACTGCTTCGAGTGTCAATTGCAGAAAATACTATTTCCTGGAAAATTATTTCTTTTTATCTGGCTTTAAAAAAAATTACTTAAGCAAACAGTCTCTTAGGAGTCTTTGAATTTCTTGTATTGTGTACATTTTTCTCCATTACCATTTCTTATTTGGTGATTTATACCTCCTCTATTTTCTCCTTTCATTAGCGACTAATATTGATTTTACTGTATTTTCAAAGAACCACCTTTTAGATTTATTACTTTCACCATTTTTGTTTTCTAATATTTATTTTTGTTTTTACCTTAATTTGTTCCTTCTATCTTTATGTAACCCGGCCATACATCACACTTCAGTCATGTGCATCACACAAATTATTGGAAAACAAAAGAAAAGGCAAACTAGTCTAATCAGAGTTTATTCATTCCTAAAATTTTGAGTAAAATAAGCACCCATTCCAGAAGAAAGATACTCTGGGTCAGAGACAAAATACGGCAGGAGAGTAAGTAATTCTAACCTTGCTATTAGAAAGGTGACCTGAGAAAGAGATGAGGACATACATCATACAAAGGGAAAACTTCAGTTGACCTATTTAAGGAAGCTGAAATATTATTTGTTCCTCTTTCATTCACGATTCATTAGTTGAGCAGCTGAGAAGAAAGAGGTTTTTGTCAATTTAATCTTTGCCATTACTTTAGTACTCGCTTAAGAGTACTTAGTATAGGACGAAAACATCGGGCCACCTGTGCCACTAGTGGCACTAAGACCATGAAGGACTAGCTCTCTACCCAACTGTAAAATCAGAAGTGAAATCACGTACTTTCAACTCCCTCTTTTCATCTTTGCCCTTCAGTCATGAAATGCTTCTAATAATAAGGAATTTACAAAGTGGCTTTCATGTGGTTTTTTGTTTGTTTGTTTGTTTTCATTGTGTGTAGTGCACCATTCTCTAACTTCTAAAATTTTTGCAGCATTTTAATAAAGTTCTATTTCTAAACAGACATATAAAAAAGGAAAGAAAATGTGACAAACTGCATACCAGCATCAAAATTAAAGAGATATTAACCTGGTATATTTGCTTCAGAGATCTTGCGATATAAATCATAAAAGATATGACTGAAGACCCATCCTTTCATCCCTCCCTCCTCCTCCTCCTCCAAGGGAAAAAAAAAATATGCTGAAACTGGATACAGTCCCACACACATTTTCATACATGTGTGTGTGTGTGTGTGTGTGTGTGTGTAATACATGCTATTATTTTTGAAGTGTACTTAAATGATACTGTTTCCTTTACAACTAAATTTTTCATTCAATACTATATTGAGATATGTAGGTTGATAAATGTCCATCTAGTTCATTCTTAACAGCTGAATAACAGTCTATCATATAAACAGCAGTTTACTTATCCATTTTTTAATTGAGGAACACTATGGTTGTTTCTGCTTTTGGCTACTGAATACCCTTTCACATGACTCCTGCCTGCACTCTGGCGGACACGCCTACAAGTGTTTAAGTGTTTCTTGTGTCCCCACACCCTAGCTAAGACTTGCGTTCACAGACTTTTTGCCGATCAAATGGATATGAAACTGAATCTCCCTATGGTTTTAATTTCTATCGTCTCCAGTCTAGGACTTGTCTTTTCATAATAGTTTCTGAGGCAGAGATAGCGGCTCCCCAACACCAATTGTCCCCTTCCACAGTAGCTAGAAAGAAGCTGCCTAGTCAAGAGCTGCATTTGCTATAATGCCCACCCTTCCCCCTCCTCCCTGCAGTTAGGTTAAGGAACATTAGCTGTCAAACATGAAATGTAAGTGTAAGTTCTAAGTGCCACTCCCAGGCTGAGACCTTTAGGAAACTCGCATGCTCCCCATTCTGCCAGCTGGATGCAGATTAAGACAAGGCCTCAAGGGACAGCAAAGCTACCAGATGGAAGGAAACTGGGTCCCCAAAACACTTTAGGGAGGAGAGCGACACATCAATCTGGCATATCCCTCTAAATGATTACTAAGTGGGAAATTAACTTCTACTGTCTCTTAACTATTACATTTCTTGGACTGTGTCAATTGTTCCCCTTACCTTAAATAATACAGTGGCCCTGGACAAGCAGAAGTTTTTTTTTAACATACACGGATATATATTTTTCTTTATTGTTGTGCATTTTATTTCTTAAGAAAACATTTCCTATCCTATGGTAATAGAGAGATTCTCCTGTGTCTTTTTTTTTTTCTTAAGTTTTACTTTATATGCTGAAGTCTTAACTCACACCACAAGGAGCTCTCACTTTATCACTTTCCAAAAAGATAACACCATTTACGCTTTTCCCACTGGTGTGCAATACTACTTGACATTGATCAAACTCCCACATACAAGTGTCTGTATCTGGGCTCTCTATTCTGTTCCTTGATTCGCCTCTCTGAGCCAATATCATTACTATATTTTTATATACACTCTTGATATGTAGTAAGGCAAAACCTCTTAGCCCTTTATTCTTCCACAAGGTTTTTAGGACTCCATATTCCATGAAAAACCAAGTTAATGTGTCTTAGCCTTGTTATTTCTCTGCCTTCTAGGAATTTTCCTGAAATCTATCTTCCAATTCACTTTGCTCTCTTAAGCTGAGTCTAATCTCTGAGAGACCTATGCAGAATTTTGTTTTCTTTAAGTGACTATATTTTTTTATTCCTGTAGTTTAAATATGGCTTTTTACAAATCTTTCTTCTAGCACTCAAGTGTTTTTCTCATGATTGAGGCCTTCTTTTATGTCCTATATCATTTTAAACATACTTAGGTTATAAGGCTGTTTTACTATATAGAGTGCTTAGGTTTTAAACTTGCTATTTGTGGTACCTGTTGACTAAAGCTGAAAGTAGATTTTATTTTTCTCAAATGTTTTGTAATTTGGGGTTGTTCGTAAATCTTCTGTGGGGTGGTTATATGAACCAGTCCTAGGGTGATGGTATAGCTTTTCAGAAATATTTTTTATTTGCTTTTAATGGGTGACCTTCAAATATCACCAGTCACTTTTCTATTTTCACAGTTAGGATTCCTGGAGTTTGTGGATAAAAAACTCAAACCCCAAGCTATGGACCAACTAGTTCATGGTTACAAATTCTTAAACTAGACTTTTTTTTTTTTCTGTTCCTACCTAATCTCAGGAAGAGACAGGTCAGATTCTTTGCCACCTCCCTAGAAAGGTAGTTGAAATTTTTCTCACCTTCTCATTCACTAACAGAGTAACCCTAGAAAATAGCTGTTGTGTGTGTGTGTGTGTGTGTGTCTGTGTGTGCGCGCGCACCAATTCCCCATCGTGACTTTAGTATAAATGTCAGGGAGGGAGCGCCCTCCACCCCCATCTCTGGCCAGTCCTTCCAACACAGCTGCAACATAGCTTAAGAAGTCACCAGGACAGCATTCTATTTACTCTCAAGTTTGCCTTACTTTGTTATAAGCATAGATACATTTAAAAGAATGTTTGCAATTCTGTACCCAGTATTTCTAAGTACTTGTTGTAGGAATCAGAAGGCTAGCTTGGTTCTTTAATGTAAATTAATTATGGTGTCTCACAAGACAGCATCCAGTTCCTTTATGCAATATTATTATAAAGGGTGGAGTGGGGAATCACATTTTGCTTACAGGAAGAGGTTTCTAGGTACCTTTATATTTCACCTTTCAGGAGTTCATACGTACATTTGGTTTGTGAGTTTATTTTGGTCGGTGCTTCTACTTGATCTTAATGAATTTCTTTTTAAGTTAAAAATAATCACCTAATTTGGAATTATATTTTCAGGTTAAAACAGACATAATGCTTTTATCTTTAGACTCTCCTCTGTGTTATGTAGTTTATGAATGTACCTGTGCTCACAAGCATAGTTAAAAAAAAAAGCTTTGAGGTTATGACTTTGCTCAAATGACATAGCCAGAAAGGGGGAGAAAAAGGCCTTTCCTCAGGGAACCACTAGGAACAACCAGTTACTTTGCCTTTAGTTCAGGCCGGGCTGTTTGCAACATCTCTATAGAGATGGATAGTTCTTATAAGGGACATGGCCTTAACATGTGGTTATAAAAACCAAAAACAGGTTTCAGGCTTAAGTTAAATTATAGAAAGCAACAAACCATCAACCTTTTAATTTTGGTTAAAGTGTAATGATTCTATTTGAAATCATGTCCAAGAATCTTCTCCACAGATGAGATTCCTTTAGCTCCCTGAACAATATTCTAGAGAAAGTAAATTTTATCCAATTAAAAAAAAAAAAAAGCCATTAAAGAGGAAAAACAAGATCCGATTTGTACTTCCCTTCATTTTTTTTTTTTTTTTTTTTCCAGACTGGGGAAGAGGGAGAATAGGAAACAGGAAACCAGTTAAGAGGATAGTACTGCAGTGGTAAGAAATCCCAGGGACCTGTCAGAGCTCAGCGAGGATCCATCGGCCTGCCTTCTTTCGTGTGCAGGCCCGATGGACTCCATGTCCTCTCAGGAGCCACACTGCCATCTCTGTTCCCATCAGCTGTGAAGTGGGATATACTCTTCCTGCTGCTGATTTCCTTGCTGTCCCCAAAGAGAAGCATACGGGTCCGTATGTTTTAGAGATTTTACTGCTACCACATGGGGAAAAGGACAAGGACAAAGAACAGTAAACAGGAAGAATTTATAACATTGTCCCAGCTTTTAAAAAATAAAGTATCAATATAATTTATTAAGAACCTCGAATTCAAACATATCTGAGTTTAAATCCTAGTTCGGCCCCTTACTTGCCATTAGACAACTTACTTAACTTTCGCTATGGACTGAATGTTCATCTTCCTCTCTAAATTCATATGGTGACGTCTATACTCCCAAAATGATGGCATTAAGAGGCGGGGCCTTCGGAAGGTGATTAGGTCATGAAGGTGGAGCCCTCATGAATGAGATTAGTGCCTGTACAGTAGGGACCCCGGAGAGCTCCCTCCCACATCTCATCAGGTGAGGGCACAGCAAAAAGTGGCTGTCTAGGAACCAGGAAGCAAGTCTTCGCCAAACCAAATCTGCTGGAGCCTTGATCTTGGACTTCTCATGCTCCAGCACTGTGAGAAATGCATTTCTGTTGTTTATAAGCCACCTAGTCTATGGTATATTATTATAGCTGCCTAAAAAGACCAAGATAACTTTCGAAACCTCAGTTTCCTCATATTTAGAAGAGGATAATAATAGTACCTACTATGTAGGTTGGTTACTGTGAAAATTAAACAAAGTGACCATTAAAAGAGCTTCATACTCTCTCTAGAAAACAGAAGATACTCAATAAATGGCAGTTTATGTCCTGATTCTAACACCGTACATTGTTAACCCTATGGACAGGACATGGCAGTTTCCCCGACTACGACACATGGCACATACGTAAGATATAACTGATGCCTAAAAATAAAGTCCAAGCAGAGGTGGACTTTATCTATGCTCAAGTAGAGAATATGCATGTTTGCGGGACACTCAACTAAACTAAACGCCATCCCCCTTGACGTTTCTTCAAAGGCAGTCACAGGAAAAGGAGACAAAGGCCTGAACGAAGGCAGTGGCTGCAGGATTAAGAAAGCCTGAGTGGTCACAGAAAAGGCAGAAATTTATTTGCCCACAGCAAGAGACAAATGACGGAGAGAACGCAAGATCAACCTAAGACATCGAATGAGATTTCCAGGCAGAATGCAGTTTGTGATGAAAATCTAGATCTAAGGGTTTATTACTACAGGCTAAAAGCACTTGTCTTAAAGCCTCCACCACTCTGGTCACCCCATTCTCAAAGGAGAAAGTTCTGTCCTTGGGAATGAGAATGAAACCCTCACGCAGGAAAAAGTATAACGACTAGATGGAAGTTTTCTTAAAAAAAAAAAAAAAAGAGCAACCAGAACGATTTCAAAGCCCACAAGAAGCTAGCTAACACTGTTATCAACTACAGTAATTTGCCCACAATCCAAAATTATGTTAAAGGAAACACACAATTCCGAGACGAGCTAGGAGCTGGTCAGGGGATGTGGCATGCATTCCAACGCGACTGCGGAACATGAGTGTTAGACAGGAACCAGACTTCACTCACAGAGCAACTCCCCAGCAACCATAAATTGGCCATCACGTCCTCATTCAAACCCTCCAGTGGCTTGCTGCTGTACTCGAGATTAAGTGTATGCTTGCTAGTATACTAGCAAGTCACTCGCCCTGCAAGACCCAGAAGACCCGGCCCCTTCAGGGTTCTGTCTCGAGCCATTCTCCCCCAGATTCCAACCACTGGGGCCTTGTGTTAGCTCCTCAAGCCAGCAGGGTCCCTCCCACAGGCATTTTCTTTACCTGCAATGCTCCTTAGTCTTGGGGATGCCCACGCTCATCTTTGGGCCCAGCTCAAATGTTACATATCTAAAGATGCATTCCCCAACTGTCCTATCTGATCAAAATTAGTACTCCGCCATTATATTTCCGTTAGCTCCCTATTCTTTTTGTTCATCATCCTTTTCAGACTTTGTATGTTTATCCTCGTTAGGCCTGTCCCCAACTAGGTAATGAAATTTACAGACTTGGGAAAATGTCCCTAGCGTTCACTACTATATCCCTAGCTCATAGTCTAATAAGGCTCATAAAATAGCTCAAAAGTTATAATTATTATTAATTAGTTAATGATAAATAGACCCATGAATCTTACAATCCCAAGCCAGCTAGTAACATTCTAAGATCACAGTTTAAGAGATGGTAGGTGGAGGAAGGAAAGAACACACTGTGCCCATCAACTCCGCTACTCTGAGCTGGCGCTAGGGAACGGAAGTGGTAAGATTTAAATGAGATACGACAAAAAAATACAAAATAAAAATAAATGAGATATGACAAAGGAGTTTTTGACTGGTCTTTTAATAACTGAAAATGTCTTGGAAGTTACAGACTTTGTGAGAAATTTTGTTTGAGATTTAAAAAGCTAGTTTCAATGTAACAGTTTGGGGCAGCAATTAGTGAAAAATTAAAACTGCCTTTTATCTGCATGGAGTGGTTCTATTCGTTGACTAGAGTACTACAGACCAACAACTCACAAACATTTTTGGTCTCAGAATCCCTTTATCCTCTTAAAATTCACTGAGAACCTCAAAGAGTTCTCATTTGGGTTATATATTTTGATATTTGTAGCACTGACATTAAAACTAATTTTTTAAAATTTATTAATTTACTTAAAATGTGTTAAAATACATGCTTTATGTGAAATACGTATATTTTCCAGAATAAAAATTTTCGATAAAGAATTGTATTATTTTACAAATTTGCAAACATCTTTCAATTCTGGCTGAAAAGAAAACAGCTTGGAGTCGCCTATGTGCTTCTGCATTCAATCTACTGGGATATGTTACTTTGGTTGAAGAAAAGAAGAAAATCCAGTCTCACAGAGGCTTGTAGCTGGAAGAGGGAGTAATATTTTAGTAGCCATTTTAACTAATTGTGGATATTCACTGACGCTACACCAAAACTCTACAGGTGGTAGGTTTTTAGACTTAAGCTGTAATGTGGACTCTGAAGCCGTATCAATGAGCTTTCCACACTCCATATTACATTACAATCACTGGTTTCTCCTGCACTCAACATGGCGTTCTTACCCATGCATGATTTTGTAATATCATGCTTTGGTCATTTGGAAAATAGTGTTTCACTGAGTTATTCAGATTTTCCAAATGTTTATGCATTTTATGGTACGGCAAGAACAACAAAATCCCATTTGTTAATATCACCACTGATTTCATCCAAAAAAGTCTTTAAGTACTGGGAAGTTGGCAACCTCTGGGAGCAGATACAATTTTTTCAAAATTCTAATACCTGCCTGAAAGCTCGAATTTTATTACTGGCATCAATACAGTTGGTTGTTGTCTTTGAAGTGACAGGCTCACTTTGATCATGTGAGCTGTCTTCCAAACACCATTCAATCTGAATAAACATAGTTTCTGTGGCAGTCATTCTTTTAAGTAAGAAAGTTATCCCATGAAAAAAAAAAAAGGAGCTAGTTTAATTCCCTTTGATATGCAGCAAAGTGCTTTCTGAATACTTCTCATTTCTTCCATATTAAAAAGACTTTAGAGTAAAAAGACATATACTCAATGGTTCCAATTTAATGCAATTAATAATTTTTACTGCTCCATCAAGCATATTTTTAATTAAAACTGGCATTTGTTGGCTTTTTTTACTGTGAGTGCATGGTGGTAAAGAACATAGTAATACTAACTAGTACTACTTGGTGCCACTGCCTTGATTTGTGAGAAGCAACAGCAGTTTAATGAACCATTGCTTTTCTACATCAATGCAAATGCGGATCCAGTGAAAAACGCAAACAACATCATAATCGTAATTACAAAAATAGTTTTGACCTTTCAGACTTCCTGAAATAGTCTCAGGGACCCTCATGGGCCCACAGTTCATACTTTGAGAACCACCGCTATATATGAACTCTGAGTATGTGTAACAAATACAGGGAAATGTGACGTTCCTTTGTGGCTGCACCACTCACAGCGAATTACATGCCTCTAGCATAGCAATATTAACACTTTTCACTTTATGCACACTTTCTTTAAAGCTTGTAAGACCCGTTACTCTCAGAACCAGATGGTACTTTTCAATAAAACCATAATTTCAATGGCTGAAAAGTGGTAACAAGGAGCCTTAAGAAAAAAAGTAGCATACTTTTTAAGAGTTAAACAGAGAACACGACAGGTTTTAGCATTTCTTGAAAGTTAAGTTTGCTCAATGCCTAATGTTGTTTCATTATTCACATTTTTTGAAAGTTCTCTCTTTAATGCCTTTCTTGCCTATAGCTGCAACTATGAGTACGTTTAAACCAAAGCGATTTACGACACTGTCCCAGACCAAGCGCTTTTGGCATCAGCCCAGGACCATTATTATCATCTTTTATTTACTGCACTGCTTTAAAACTGTTCTATATTTCTCAACTTTGTGTTTTTTACTTTCACATATTTTTGTCTAAAATGCTATTTTATGTTTCTGCTTTACATAATAACATAAAAAGTTATTTACTTATACAACTACCATCACAACTAGGATATTTTAATGCTCTTAACGCAATTGTCACAAATCTAATCGTAATTGTAGCATATCTAAAAAATGGCATTCTTTTCTCCTCCCTCTAAGTTTTATATAAAACACTGCAAAACATTCTCCCTCCTATTTCTGGCAGAGTTACCTAAAATGTTTATCTTTCTATTAAAAACATCTTGTACTATGAATTTGCTTTTTAATAGAAAACAAAGCTGCTATTAATATATGAGGCTTTGCAGACATGCAAAATCAAATACCTCTTGGGCGGTAAGAAACAAAAACTTGTAATGTCTTTGTTTATAGGAAGATGGTCCCTAGGTGGGCAGTGTGAATTCAGACCAAAATTAACCATTTTAATCTTGTTCCAAAACAAATTTTCCTACCACCTCAAAGCTAAACATCCTAGGTCTCTGAAGTGTAAGTTAAAATATTTTTAATTCATCTCTAATAAAATAAAACCTCAATTTTCTAAGATTATTTGCCCAACTTTTCACTCTATTAAGTCCTTAGAATCATATAGGTATGTTAAAACATATTTACAAAAATGGAATTGTAAAATTTTTATGTCTTTCTACTCGCTTTAAGATTATCTTCAGTGGTGCTTGCTGCGGCAGCACATATACTAAAAAGAGATTCTCTCCAGTAGCTCATACTGAAAGGTGTATAAAATCTGATTATTTGTAAAAGGCAGAAGGTTAATACATTATTACTGAGACAGTTTAGGCATAGCTTAGGCAAGTCACAATTCACAAAGCAATTGAATTCAACCTTCGGAGAATCTGTCAAACTCTACTACTCTGAAATTAGGCTAAAATATCCCCTGACCAATTAAAACAAAGTATTAATACCGAAACCCAGGGGAAAAGAGCTTTGGATCTCAGGGACGTAAAGATAACTCTCTGAAGGAGCAAAAGAACAGTTTTTCCATCAACTTAATATTTTACATATGGGAAAATCAACAGTTCCACTAAAAAAGGGAAGAGCTACCTGATAACACAGAACAAGTCTTTCTAGTTTCAAGACCACAAATGTATCACCTTTCCTACTCAGGATCCCATCGAAATGACCAAATAATATGTATTAAAAAAAAAAAAAA